>NC_139962.1:29615203-30215203 GCF_963454915.1 Gymnoscopelus microlampas
TTATTTTTTACATTACAGGTCAAATGTATCTACTTATATATCAATGAGAAATTCCGTAACAAGCACTGATTTGCACAAATTATTTTAAAGTTTATCAAGAAGAAAATAAATCGCATTATGAACCCATTCCTATGAGCAAATGTGGAAGTGTATGAATCCTGTAAGTTGCTGTGGATAACAGGGCTGTTTTAGTGGAAGTAAAGTGAAATAGGATAGAAATGGCATGCGTCACATCACCTGTGCCCCGCACGGCTGGCTGAATTGGTGCTTCAGCAAAGGGTGAGGGGCTCCAGGGAGAGCGGGAGGAAATGGCTGCTGTGTTTGTTTGAGAGAAGGTTAGCAGAGGGGCAGCTTGGATTCTGCTGTGTCCCAGATTTTCTGTAAACCCCTTTGTCCGTTCACTCCATTTTGGAGTGGCTTTATGGAGAGATTGCTTTTATTGTGTTCATTCAGAAAGAAAAGAACTCAAAAGAAAAAACACCTGCAGTACTGAGTTTGAAGACGACACTCACAAAGGCATTCAGAAATGACTTGCCAAACAGGATCAACATGCATAACAATGTCCTTTTTCTCAGCTATTCTACATGTCTGGCTGATAATGAATACCTGAGCACATGTTGCACCATCAAAGAAAACTTTCCACAAGCATGCTGAAGCTCCCAGAACAAGATATTTCCCTACATGAGGGAGGTGCAGTAGTATAGTGAGACCACAGAGTTAGACCTCAGAGTCTAGCTAAAAAGGGAGAGTAAACACCTATCCACATGGATCTAGCGGGGCAGGCCACAGGGGAAGCACGGACATCGGTCCCTTTTCCCTGAGCCTGGGAGAGTCACAGCTGAGGCTAGGAGTTTTACAGAGCCAATCCAACACTCTGCCCTACCGCTTGGAGAGAGGCCACAGGAGGTCAACAACACCTTGCTAAAAATCAACCACTGTCTATCCCCAGGGCATGATAGTAAAGTGCAAAGCAGATTTAAAGAGCTAGTATTTATTTATGGTTTTGTTTTGCTGTTCATTTACAGTTAAGTCCCCTTAACCGTGAATAAAATTGCTAATATTACCGTAGTATTAGTCATAATCAACCACTTAAAATGACGTCCCAGTTATGGGCATGACATTATAAGCATTTTTTCAAATATTTTTTCTGCATCGAGTCGTGACCCCGTCACACGACTAAGTAAAAAATAGGGCTGAAGTGGTTAAGAAAAAACAATAAAATAACATTGCTATACAGTAAATATAATACAAACCAATAGAAAAAAGCATTAGAATATTCCATTCTAGCTGTGTAGGTGCCACATGTTTGCAGGGTTCTTTTGGTCAGACATGTACTAAGAAAAGAACATCTTTGTGAGAAAAGGCTAAGGGCCTGATGTGAAGCCATCTTCATGCTGCAATTCTTTAAACCCACTGAAGCCGAAGGAGACTAAATACGCAAGAGAGGAAGAAAGAGGAGAAAAGAGACAAAAGCTCCCCGATATTGTCATTTTTGCATTACCGTCTGCTAAATTGTGAAATCATTGTAAATCTAGGTTCAGGGCTCTAAGGCCGTGCAGATAGAGAGTAGAGACTAAATGGGAACATAAAGCTGAAGCATTACTATTCACATTATTATACACAATGTTTCCCATTCCCTTCTCTTGGATGAGCAATTTCAATGGCACTCCCTCCATGCCAGAAGCATTTGTGACCATAAATGATAACGCCGGCTTTTATATTTTCTATACACTTCCTTGTTTTCAGGCTTTAAGAAAAGCACAAAGCCCTGCATCTATGTGTGTTAAATGAAGTGTGCAGCAGCTGTAAGAGTGTATCCGAGCGAGCGTGTGCGTGCCTGTGTGCACAAGGGCGTGCGTGTGTGTGTGTGTGTGTGTGTGTGTGTGTGTGTGTGTGTGTGTGTGTGTGTGTGTGTGTGTGTGTGTGTGTGTGTGTGTGTGCATGCCCGTGTTTGACGTATGTGTTGAGGTGACAGACTAAGTCTGGCTGATAGGGAGGGACAGAACATGGCTTTTTTTTCATGATTCCATATATTTTTTCTTTGTTGGGTGACCCGACGCCATCTCATCAGGGACCCCAGGGGGACGGCCCGACTGAGACGCGAGATGCGGAAGGATATAGCAGCCACACTGGCCAAATGAGACCAGGAATCAGAGGAGAGATGGAGAAAGAGTGATGAGGGATGAAGAAAGAGAGGGGGGGGGTACCTCATGGAGCACAAGAGAATGAGACAGGAAGGCTCGCCTATTTATGCCGAGTCCACCAGACACTGAATCCAAGAGATCTCAGCGGTGTTGCGGTGCCTAAATCATCCCTGTGCCCCTCTCTCTTCACAGATGGGGATGTGAACAGACATGGCAGCGCAGAAGCAGATCACGGTGCTGCTGCATCTCATAAACAACAAAACAAGACGCCATGGTCCTGCCGACGTGCAACTCACAGACACACCTCAAATGAGCAGCAAGTCATAATGTTTCTTTCTTTCTTTTAAAGAAGTGTGAATGCTTAAGAGGTTCACGTGTGCATTATCCACTTCAACTCCAGCAACCATATTCTGGGGGAACGCCAGAATATGGCCTTATGAGCGAATTGTGAGCTTGTAGAGCGGCTATTTTTGGTGAACAGATTTGGTGTAGAGGGAAAAAAGATTACAACAAGTACAGAGGCAACTCATGTCCAGTTTACTAACAATAGAGCAGAGGGTTAAGTGGTTAAAGCAAATATGACAGTCAAGCCAAAAACACCTTACGGTCAGTCGGAAAGGTGATGCTGCTATTGCCGTTTGTTGACAATAATGTTGTGTATGTCTTAATGTCTGGAATTAAGCGGCTGAAGGGGCGTCCTGGCAAACGTGGCGACGGAGCAGTGGGTTATCCCTGGGCTTATCGTGTCAGGCCATACAAATTCATTTCATATTCATCAGAATGGGCTGTTCTCTGCAGGGGGGCTCATGGCGCTACCTATCCCCACTCCCCCTTTTTCTCTTTGATTTGGCTCATTTGAGCGGCGCAGTTCCCCGGCAGCTTGTTAGAACTGCCACCTCTGTGACTCTGCCCCCCTGGATGGGAGAGGGGGGTGTGGGGCAATGGGGGAGATGGAAAGGGGGTGCTCAGAGGGGTGTCGAGGGGGCTGTAGGATGATAGGTTAGGGGAGGCCTACCCCAGAGCGCTTTCACAAGTCACGGGTGAGCAAGCAAGGTTTTCTGCGAGTGTTTACCGGGCAAACCTGAACAAGGCACACCATCTACTGGCCAGGCGAGGGTACTGCGGGCTGCTGCTGTGAAGGGAAGGAGAGGGGGGGGGGGGGGCGTTTGCTAGTAGGAAACAAGAAACAAGGGAGAGATAGTGGTGGAGACATCAGTCTCTGTTTGCTGTGGAAACAGCTTTCACTATGTATTCTTCTAATCCAGTGTTTCTAAAACATTCTAATGTGAAGGACCCCTAGCTTGATATTTGGATGGCAGCGGATCCCCATCTGAAAACATTTTGTGACAGGGACCTCCATAAGAAGAATTTTTCCAAATTTTTACAGATTTTCCTTTTCTTTTTTGCAAGGCACCGCAATGCGTTGTGAGCTTGTAGACAGGCTATTTTCGATTACTATGTATAAATTGAAATTAAGGTTAAAGTGCTTAAACTGCTATATTAAGTCATTTTGTTGGGGACCCCCTGTAATCCTCTCAAGGACCCCTGGGGGTCCCTAGACCCGACTTTGAGAACCACTGTTTTCATCCATAGCAAATCATTTGACAATCCATATGTTCTGTATAAAAGAATGCGTGAGGAGACTCAGGTGCAATCAGTTGTTCGTTTGGTGAAACTGATGTTGGTGAACCTGACGTTGTCTTTAAACATAGATCCTGTGCATTGATTTCTGTCAAAAAGAGAACATGCATACTGTACACCCCACCTCTCTCACTGAATTGTGCAGGACATTTTACAAAGCTGCCAAAAAGGACATGTCACAGTTAATCCTCATTTATTCTCAAACATCAGTGCAAAGGAAATAGTTTCCAAAATAAATCCTGACAAGGGGGAAAAAAAGGTATAATTCAAAAGGAACTTGCTCTTTTTTTATTGTTTCTAACAAGGTGCAAAAAATGATCCCTTTAGGTCAAAGGGACAAGAGACATAACTGCCTAAATTACCCATAATGGCTCACATGTGTAGCCTCTGCCTCCATTTTGCCTCAATCAATTCCAAACGCTCAAACTCGTACCTATATCAGACGTGGGGAGAGAGAGAGAGGGTGCATTTCCTGTCGCACAAAGGCTATGGAGGGAGTGAATGAATTAAAAAAAAAAAACTAAAAAAAAAATCATTGTATTTCAATCTCTCTTTCTTTCAAGGTCATGTTCATTTATCACAGCAGGACATGCGGTAGGCTGGACGAAGACTTGAATGTGTAATGGCTGGTACAGGACAAATAGTGCGTGCGTGTGTGTGTGTGTGTGTGTGTGTGTGTGTGTGTGTGTGTGTGTGTGTGTGTGTGTGTGTGTGTGTGTGTGTGTGTGTGTGTGTGTGTGTGTGTGCGCGCTGTGGAGCTGAGAAGCTATACACAACACAACACAACACAACATGCAGGCAACGCAGCAGAGGCTTTGTCTGATTAGATGTCCAGACGTGCCATAACCTTGGGGTTCAGCCAGTGAAGGGGGGTGGGGGCAGAAGGAGGGGGGGGGGGGGGTCGAGATGGGTTAACCACTTAAGAACCTATTTTATACTTAAGTCGAATGACGGTGTCGTGCAAAAATTGGGAAAATAGCTGAGCTACAGTACAAGCTCACAATGCATTGTGAGCTTGTAGATCAACTATTTTTGAAGATTTCTTTTTAAATCTATGATGCCAGGTTGAAAGTGGTTAAATGCAGACAGAGAGAAAGTTGCAGACAGACAGACAGACAGACAGACAAGACAGACACACACACACGCACAAAAATGAAATGGAAATATATGGGGCAAACCCATTCGCAAGTCATTTTCATTTTTCTTGTTCCGTATATATAAAAATACAGTGAAGCAACCATTACTGAACCCCACACCCCCTTCCATCCTACCCACTCTGTACACCCCATGAAAAAAAAATCTAATTTTCCCGTCCCCGCCACTGAGCGCCCGCCCCACCCCCCCGCCCCCCCCGCCAGCTCAGGCTTTCCCCAGCCCCTCCCATTACCCCCTCTCATACTGATGCACTATTTCTTTTCTCTAAGCAAAGGCACCATTTTGTAATAAGTTCTGATCAGTGTTTCTTCCAATTTGCATTCACAATCCCTGGTAAAATGGTGGAACACAGCCTTGATGGAGGACAAGAACACAGTGGTGAAAGGAAGGGAGAAGACTGAATGAATGATCGGGTATCTGGCAGGGATGAGTATGCTTGTGTGGATGAGTATGCTTGTGTGTGTGTGTGTGTGTGTGTGTGTGTGTGTGTGTGTGTGTGTGTGTGTGTGTGTGTGTGTGTGTGTGTGTGTGTGTGTGTGTGTGTGTGTGTGTGTGTGTGTGTGTGTGTGTGTGTGTGTGTGTGTGTGTATACATTTGTAGTTGTGCTGTATGATGTTCCGTGCGTGCGTGCGTGCGTGCGTGCGTGAATGTTTCGGTGTATGAGTAAATGTGTTGTGTTTACATTCATCTGAGTCACTGTTTGGGGGACGGGTCAGGATTGTGTCATGGAAGAGGTGTGCAATGTTCATAATAATACAAAATTGCGTATTTAAATTCAATCCCACAACCTCCCTGAGCACTGAAGTAGATGGCCAGCAATGTGAACATGTTATCAGCTAGCTGATAGGTGAGGGAGGAAGACTGAAATTCTATTTCTGCAAGCTGCCTGGGCTTCCTCTGCCTTTGAGCACTGGTGAAAAGTAACTAAGTACATTTACTCAAGTACAATACTTAAGTACAGGTTTTAGGTGCTTTTCTTTACTTGAGTATTTCCATTCATCAGTAGCCTGATTAATACTTGTACTCCAGTAATGTACTTTTTAGTCCACTACAATTATTTGACAGCTTTAGTTATTAGTTACGTTGTTAATTTAAATTATTGAATTATAAACATTAAAAATAGCTGATCTACAAGCTCACAACGTGTTGCGATTCGACTTGCTGTGAGCTTGTACATTTCGAATGGCCAAAGTATAATGTTTATAATTAAATAATTTACTTTTGTACTGTAGTGTATGGTAAGTATATTTTGATGCCAACACTTTTGCACATTTACTCAAATAACATTTTGTATACAGACCTTTTATTTGCAACAGAGTATTTTAATATTGTGGTATTGCTACTTTTACTTAAAGAAAATCAGAGTACTCGCCACTGCAAACCGCCTGGGCTGCCTCTGCCTGTGAGACACCGAGGAGAGAAAATAAACTGGGAGAGATGGTCATCCCTTTAGACCAGCTCACACCCTCTGGGCAAGGCAACAAATAACACACAATCACAAAACGCACCGGCGTGTCATCAAGGTTATGCCATTGGAAAAACACCACGACAGATGCAAACGCTTCAATGCAAACATTACCGCTACACACGGGAAAGCATTATCATATATATAAAGGAATAATTTAATGTGCTGAACTGGCCACAGCGTTGAATGTGCAAGGTCGAGTTTCAAATCTCTGCAAGTGCAGACTATGACGCGTGAGCAAAGAATTTCACCTTGACAGCAACACAACAAGCCTGGCTCAAAATGGACTTTCAATACAACTTATTTTGTACAGTATAGCTACAGCACTGTCATTTATTCATGGTCAATAAACAAGGAGATAGGCTGAAAATGTGAAACAGTTATTCTCCACAGTCAATTGTCTTGTCTTGTATTGTTGTTGTCGGGCAGAAACCTTGTATCTCCATTTCGACATTTTGTGTTTTGTTGTGTAAATGAATGCCCCATTTTATTGTACAAAGGTGTACGCTGTACGTGTCACATCGCACTTATTTCTGAATTTCTTTGCAAATGAAAGTGTAAGTGGTTAAGTCCGTCAGTGGGTTTTTATAAATATTGAACCAATGAAAAGTATTAACAAGAGCTTGTGACTAAATAATAACTATATGGATGCATTTGAACACAGGTTCTTTTTCCCCAATACAGTTTTGTACATACAAGGTTTGCCCCTGAGAGTGAAGATATGGAGACTGCATTGTCTAATAGCTGCTGATCCACACTGTGGCTGATAGATGTGATCATCCATGGGCTTGGTAATAAGGAGGTGTGGCCACTAGGGCAAATAATGTGAAATTATAACCAAAAATACAGGCTGAGGGAACAAACAAACAAAACAAACAAACTCAATGTTAATTTATCTTTGAGAGTTACAGGACCATTGGTTGCATTTGCACACTCTCAGAGTAACAAATGGATATATATTTGACTGTGTTCTGTATCCTGTGTGCACATAAGCACCATTTACAGTATCATTTTTGTCTCCGCCATGGCCGACAGGCATGGCTAAGACTATATTTTGCACCCTGTTAGTCCGTCATTCTGTCTGTGAACAGCTAATCTCCGGCACCGTTGGCTTGATCGCAGCAAAACTGTGCACACACACTCCCTGGATGATAGAGCAGAACCTCTGCCCCAAATGTTTCACATGGGCCTGTTATAGCACCACCAGGAGGCCGATTTTTGCAACAAAAAAAACTATAGAATTTGTCCTAAAATCACGCATATCGGTATACAGTATTTCTATAGTCATTAAACGAAACAGGTCTTTCAGATTTTCATATTCCATCCTGATTGGCTAAGATTGGCTCCCAAAGTTTGCAGGAGTGCTCCGTTTTGAACAAAATGCCTTAAACACAGCATGAACACAGCGTACGATTTCCGTGAAAGTTTGCACACACATTCTCACTATGTTGAGGGACAAATGCCACCTTTTTAAAATTGCCCTATTATAGCGCCACCAGGAGGCCGATTTTTGCCGAACTATTTTTTTTATATTACTCCCAAATTTTGCCCAAATATCATGCAAATCGGTACACATTATCTCTACAGTCAAGTGACCTGATTGGCGAATGCCGAACATTGCTGGCTCACAATAACCTACCTGACCTGGCGGAGATCTACAGTAGGTAGAAAAATTGCTCCTCGAAACACAGCGCACATTTTCTAGTTTACATTGTGTTTAGATGTAGGTGGTTTATATGATAATGGTAGATTACATTTATAGATTAAATAAAATAAATCACACCCAGTGTGAAGTGGGCGATGTGGTCACAGCGATCACAGTGGGTGATTCACTTAAAAAAAACATAAATCTGTTTTTTTTAAGTGCACAGTCCTATTTATAGGACTGCACATGTGTCATGTGTTTCACTAGCCAATCACAGTCCTGAATAGAGTCAACCAGTGTACAATGGTGGCCAATCACGGTGCAGGGTTAGGGGGGTACAATGGTGGCCAATCACAGCGCAGGGTTGGGGGGGTGCAATGGGTGGGGGTCCAAACCTCACATATAGGGGCGGTTGCACCGCCCAAAAATGATACACATGTACCTGTGCTGGGACTGTTTAGAGTTTAGACAGTGGTTCCCAACCTTTTATGGATCAAGGCCCACTTGAAAATCTCCAAAAACAATCGCAACCCACCCATCTGACTACTTAACATGGCAGACTCGTGTTGATTGGTCAGATGTATAGGACGCGTGCATTTTCAGAAAATGTTTATTTTAATGACCAATCAATCGATTGTGTTCCGGCTTGGAACTATTAACATAGCATACTTAAGGTCCTATTTATAAGTATCACAATGAATCAATAACATCTTTTTTTGCCAGTTTTGCCAATTATTTGGGGGCCCACAGGTTGGGAATCACTGGTTTAGGGGACACTATACATGCATAATGAATGTGACAGAAATTATTATTTATCAGGGGGTCTGCAGAAGGCTGACCCATCTTCTCTGTTAACAATCTTTGGGTTTTATGAAGGTCCAGCACCCTGGTCATGTGACCTGGAACTACAATGAAGGAGAGCACTTCCTGGGGGGGAGAACACTCCAATCCAGGGGGTTTTAACGCATTCAATCCGGGAACGTGTCCGTGTCATTTTAGATTTCTTTGGGCTATTAAAAAAAATGCAGATATACAAACTCAGCGCACCGAGTGCTACAAGCTTGTAGGTCTGCTATTTTTGGAAAATCGTGAAAATTTGCCCGAACATTTGTAAAATATTTTGTTCCAGGGACCTCCAGAAGCAAACATTTGAGTTAAACATTTTCGCGTTAAAAATATATATATTCAAAGATTTGCACAAATGTTCACGATTTTAAAAAAATAGCCAAAAAAAAATCAAAAATGACACAGATGCGTTGCCGGAATGAATGGGTTAAGTCCGGTATTTTGGGGTATGGGGGCGGGGTGTTAATGGGTGGCTAAAACCATGTCAAGGACTGGGGAGATAGCAAAGTTAATTACAACATCGCTGAAGACGGGGATTTTTTCCTTCTTCTCCTCCCTGAGTCTGAATAAGTTTTTCATTAATGGTGTCGCGGAGATCAGCAGTTATCAGCACCTCCGGAGGGATAGTGTGCGGGGGGAAAACAATCACAGATTCTTTCACACAATTTCTCCATCTAATTTCCGACCGTGCATTTTCAGAGCAAAATTAATTTCCTCGGCTATCTAATAAATCAGGAACAAGTGATTGCTGTTGGTGCCAATCCAGGCGGGCACAATGAGATCTTTGCATTGTGTTCCTCTCTACACAGAATGAAATGTGTGTCCCCGCTGAGAGGGCCCAGAGACGTCATCCGGATTGGGGTTGTAAGTCTGCCAGGGATCCCCCCTTCACCACCGCCACCACCACACATAGTGTGCTAGGAGCCCCCCACCCATAGCCAGTGGTGGAAAAAGTACTACATTTTGATACTTAAGTAAAAGTATCAATACTGCAATGTAGAAAATACTCTATTACAAGTAAAGTCCGGAATTTACACGAGTAAAAGTACAAAAGTATTGGTATAAAATAGTCCTTATAATACCAAAAGTAGAAAGTACTCATTGTGCAGAATGTCCCATTTCACAAGTTTTCAAATATAGTAAAATTATTTTGAAAAAAGCGGATTTACAAGATCACAATGCGACGCATTGTGAGCTTGTAGATCGGCTATTTTCAAATAACTGAAATGTATATAGGGCTGAAGTGGTTAATGTATGTTTTGTAATAATAATCAAAATCTACAAAAAAAAATAGTAACTAAAGTTTTCAAATAATTGGAGTACAATATTTGCCTCTGAGATGTAGTGGAGTAGAAGTAAAGAAGTACTGAAAATTGGAAATACTCCAGTAAATGCAAATACTTCAAAATGTTACTTAAGTACAGTAATAATAGTAAATGTACTTAGTTACTTTACACCACTGCCCACAGGCTCATGCCTAACCATCACACATATCGTCACTGTCGGGCAGAAACCATGTATGTCCAAAACCATTACTAGCAGGAATAAAAAAAAAAAAAACGCCAGATTGAACAGCCTCACACTTTGTGTGTGTGTCCCATATGACGCAGGGTTGTGCAGTGCTGAGTTTCAATTCGATTGGACCAACAGAACAGTTGAAAAACAAAACAATAGAAATATCTAGATGTATTTGTCTGTCCAGTGTAGCTTCCCTGATTGACCAACAAAACCTGACAGCGTGTACAATGGAAGTCTAATCACAATGTCAGCCGTTTCTGACGACATCAGGGAACCCTGTATCTCCATATTTAGTCCATCGGCTGTAGAGTACGTTAGTGGGCATTGGGTAATCTGACAACGGGTACTCTATACGGGTATTGTATAAACGGGTGGGGAATGCATTCCCGACTCGCATCTTTCACGACTTCCGTGGTTCCCTGAGTATGCCGGCCCTGAAGGGCAGTGGTGGACAGTAACTAAGTACATTTACTTGAGTACTGTACTAAACATTTTGGGAGTATCAAAATTTGTTCTCAGCTCATGACTTTCACTCTGCTATATTTTAAATAGAAATGTTGCACTAAATGTCAATACAGCAGTCCAATGATTTTAAATAGAAAATGTACTTTGCAATTTTGAATATACTACTATTATTACTTAAGTACTTTGCCCACCACTGCCGAAGGGTCATTATCACTTACTATCCCTCCCGCCGTCAATATGACATCATCAACATGTCAGAAATCCACCACGTTAAACTGGGATTTTGACCCAGAGGTGAAGATTTGATCCAATGCACGATAACTGTGTACAGTATGTTAATGTAATCCTTATGGTACTGTATTCCCTGTCATTCCTGGGTGTACAGTATGTATGCTCTGCTCAGAATGTTTTCTATTCTGTGAGCTCAAATAATTTGCTGAAAGCCGGAGAAAGCGCCTCCTCAGGTCCCACTATCTGAAAGAGTCTCAATAGAGCTGTTTTCGATTGGAATGTCCAAGCAGGGGGCGGGGAGGAGGCATGCATGTGTGCAAATACACATTGTGCGTGTGTGCATGTGAATGTGTGTTTGCCTAATTGGACGTACATAGCAAAATTTACTGTAATTGTGAATGTAGAACTGGAACCAAATGGACCCTTACATGGGTCTGTAACTCCAAGTTTGGTTCCATTTGTGCACTCTCTGAGTCAAATGAACACTGAGGTTTTACTGTGGGTACTACAGAGCTCCCCAGGTCCAGTGTGGAAAAGCAACTACAGAGTGTGTGTGTGTGTGTGTGTGTGTGTGTGTGTGTGTGTGTGTGTGTGTGTGTGTGTGTGTGTGTGTGTGTGTGTGTGTGTGTGTGTGTGTGTGTGTGTGTTCGCGACTGATCCGTGACACCCGTGTCCCTGTAAAGTTTCCAGTGCAGGTGTAATTCCCTGTAAAATGCCCTATAATTTACTGCCCTTTGGGAGCACACTGTCTCTGGGCGTGAAAATCAATAGGGTGGCGGAGAGGGATTGGGTGTGTGTGCGTGCGTTTGTGCGTGTGTGTGTGTGTGTGTGTGTGTGTGTGTGTGTGTGTGTGTGTGTGTGTGTGTGTGTGTGTGTGTGTGTGTGTGTGTGTGTGTGTGTGTGTGTGTGTGTGTGTGTGTGTGTGTGTGTGTGTGTGTGTGTGTGCATGTGTCTGTGTGCGTGTGCGTGTGTTTGTGTGCGTGCGAACAGACACTGCAGCAGCAGTTAGGGTAATTCTGTAATGGCAGGGGATGAGGTCCACGATATCTAACGCTCTATCTGAAACAGATAAATGTTTTACAACACCATCATTTAACCCTTCCTACACACTGCACTCTGCGTGCTCTCTCGCACATACACACACACATACTGGAGGATCTATCCAGGGACCTCCCCTGGAGCTGAGGCCCAGACTGGGGCTGGCGGGGGGTGTGTGGGGTACGTTAGGTTCGTCCAACTAGGATCCCCCTCAACCTCCCTGGATGTGCATTCAGACTCCTAATGCTCTGTAACCTTGTAGAGATAGCCCGAGGCGTCTTAGCGTATAGCCGATGTTCAAAACCCAGCCCCCCGGTTGTTTCAAAGGGAAGCCATGCGGAAAACATGCATTGAATCTTACAAGATACTGCATGTATAATGTAGCATACATCACATAATATAGGCCCATGAATAATAATGGGCCTAATACAGAGCACCTCTGAGCATGCAGACTAGGTAATTCTTGGGATGGCTTCTGAAGGGGAAGTAAAGAGTATCAACATGGAAGTTTAAGGGATAAAGGAAGATAATGCTGCCTTTGTGTGGCGAACCTGTCATTCAGAATCAATCAGAATATCACATAATTGCCCCTCTTACCCTATTGCTAATAACGGGGCCAATGAACACTAGTTTCATGAGAGCCAGAATAGTCACTTTCGGGCAGAACCTTGTATCTGTATATTTCATCTTTTTATTTGTATTTTTGAATGCCCTATTTTATACCTAATCGTATGATAGCAAAAGTAAAGAAAATATCTGATCTCCATTTCACAACTTTCTGTTATTTTTGCATTTTTTAAATTTGAACAGTTTTTTAAAAGGTTATGAACACTTTAACCTATAACGACCAAAACAGAGATGCCAGGTTGAAAGTGGCTAAGTGAGTCTATGGGTTTGATAAATATTTCACCAAATATTCCACAAAGATAGATGAAATGTTCATCTGCAAATTGTGGGATCAAATCATCACCTCCAAGTCACCTTTGTTCACCGTCTGATTATTGTCATATTACAAAAATAATAATAATAATAATAATAAAATCAGATTTCACATGCAAAAGCATGCAGTAATATATCAATTATTCACAGTATAGAGTACATATAACCCTACAGTTAGAGCAGTTGGGGTTCAATCCATTGGCATTCACATTTACAGTTTTTCTGTGTGGGTCTTTTTTGCTTTGTTTCTTATTTGTGTCGCTTTATTTATTATGTGTGCGTGCGTGTGTGGGTGCGCGTGCATTCGCGTGCATTCGTGTGCACAAGAGAGGGAGACAGCAGGATCCCCTCTCAGAGACACTGTACACATTTGTACACTCTCAGAGTTGAATTAACACTAAGAATTTTACTGTGTAAAGGTTAACACGGCGAAGGTCAACATTGTGCCATAAAATCACGAAACAAGACTGCAAGTGTAACCTGAAAAAACTAGGCAGACTTTTATTTATACACTCTGTACTGTTGATAATTCAAGTGGCACAAAACAGCCGGTTGTCCTCCCTCTTGTTTGAGAGACAACCTCACAATAGACGGGGGACGGGGGGGGGTGGCATGGGGGCGGTCGAGAGGGAAGGAATCAAGGTTAGTAGACTAATAAAAGTTTCTTTACTCTGCAACACCTGGTTGTATACCATTTCATTTCATTTCTACTCCACTCCGAGTCGCCCCTTGTAAAAACCAGCTCTCAACACCAGCGCTCGCTGACCTCAGAATAGCCCCACTAACATGAAAGGCCCTTTATCTGTTCCAGGTGTGGACAGACACACTATGAATGTGGCGGTGTGTGTGTGTGTGTGTGTGTGTGTGTGTGTGTGTGTGTGTGTGTGTGTGTGTGTGTGTGTGTGTGTGTGTGTGTGTGTGTGTGTGTGTGTGTGTGTTTCTGTAAGTACCATTGTCCCAGTATACATATCTGTATGTATACATGTGTGTGTATGGGAGGTGGCTTGGGGCCAGAGACCATATGTTTACACACGCACGCACGCACGCACACGCACACACACACACACACACACACACACACACACGCAATGACAGTAACAGACACATAAATACACACTACTATAGGAGCTCAACAACATGCTGAAGAGCAGTGACTCTCTCCTCTCTCTCTATCTCTCTCACTCTGTCTGACTGCGGGGTGAACTTGACCCCTCACCCTTGACCCCCGAGACTCGGCTCAGCGCTGGCTGAGGTGGGGACCCCATGGGCGGGGCCGCTGAGGGTGCAGATGTGAGGGAGGGGCTCACTGCGGGACAGACTCCCCTCCGACAAAGGCAGAAATTCAATTGGGTGCATATTAGTGTCCAAGTAGTTGAGTATCACTCATTCTGGCTAACTGGAAACATCTTGTCCTGTGCGCTCGGGGCAGCTTCCATTAACCTCTAAAACACCAGGAGGGCCGGGGGTTGAACGGGTCACTTAAAAGAGCTCTCGGCCTTAACTTCACCAGCAGCTCTCTATTTTTAACCTGTGATACATATTGCTGTGGTCATTATTTTCAATGTTTTTTTGTCCTGCGCTGTCAAACGCCTTGCAGGTTTGATGTATGAACGGTGGTCCATCACTTATATTTCTCCCCAGGACGACCAATGAGTGTGCGGTTCCCTGCAGTGTCCCAGACAGAGACGGATAGCTGGGCCCGTCCCAGGCCATGGGCACCAGGGGACTGTTCTCAGGACAAGGCTTAAGCCGGATTTATATGCGCCGGAGATGTGCACCGAAAATAGTTGATCTACAAGCTCACAGTCACAGCTGTGAACTTGCAGTTGTGAGGTTGTAGATCCAACTATTTCGGGTGCGAGACACCGCACACAACAAGGTATAAAGTATCCAGCCTTTTACAAATGGGTGTGAGAGGGGTGGGACGAAGCTGAACACAGGCTAATACTCCACAGAGCTGCTCATCTCATCGAGTGTCATTTTGGCAGATTGGAAGTATCCTAAATGAGGATAAACCACAGATTTACATTGCAATACTTCAAATTTGGTGAGTCTACAGTAAGAGGATACGCAAGAGGACACATTAACCTGCTGGTTGAATATTGATCTAAACATCTCGTGCTGTGGACTTTGCCTAAACATGCAAAACCACAACGGAACAGCCAAAGAGCTGGATCAAACTCCCCTTCCGCAACGCCGCTTCATAGCAAATTAAAAAAACAAGGAGGGGAAAATCACACTGAAAATTGGGTCCCATCACTCTGCAACAAGCAGAACCCCGCGCCTTTTTCTCCCCCTGCCATCCCCAATGTCTCTTTTCTCCACAATCAGTGTCAGAAGAAGCGGCGAGGAACGGTTTGTGAGAAACACTTATCTAGCACAGCGGCAGAGCCCTGTTCCTACACCCTTTATCTCACCAGGAGATGGAATTCAATATACAAAAACCCCATCATGCAGCAGCATCACGCCAGCGCCGGGGAGAAGGGCAGGGTTGCCAGGTAATTGGTTGGTGGTGGACGAACACAAGGTTTGAGACTACCCGTGGAGGAGTGGAGATTACAGCAAAGGGTGTGTGTGTGTGTGTGTGTGTGTGTGTGTGTGTGTGTGTGTGTGTGTGTGTGTGTGTGTGTGTGTGTGTGTGTGTGTGTGTGTGTGTGTGTGTGTGTGTTTGTTGGGGGGGAGGAAGGGGAGGGAGGGACGGCTTCTTGACAATCTTTCTCTGCATCCCCCCTTCTCCTTCCATCCACCCATCCCTACCCCACCCTCTCATGTAATCTGTAGCCCCACAATGCACATGCGTGCGTGTGTGCGTGTGTGTGTGTGGGTGGGTGGTGAGGGGGGGGCTTTTAGTTCCAGCTCTAATAACAACGCATGTCACAATGCAAACCACCCCAAAAAAAAGGGGGGAAATGCCAGCACCGTTGGTTCTTTTCTTCTCATTATTCCCCGTGCACATTAATTAGGAAAATCACTCACATTCATGACATTTAAATTAAAATTACAGCAAGATAATGTCATAACAAGAAATTGAATATCATTACGGAGCAAAAATTATTCCTTTCCTTGGGAGATAACGTAAAAGGGACTTGGGTGGGGGCGGGGGGGGGGGGGGGACGACGACGACACACATGCATGTGAAAAGAAGTCGCAGAAGAAGAACGAGTGCACAGGAAATCCAGCCATACATACATGGCTTCCCTCTCCTTCCCTTCTCCTTCTAGCCCAGATAACAGCGGCTGGAGGAGTGGGAGATAAAGAAGCGAGATGCGTGAGAAAGAGAGAAAAGGAAAAAAAAGTCATTTCTCTGATTTATTTATGATGCAATGAAGGTATGCTGAACGCATCAGAACATGCAGCAGTGGTCATACTGTCAGGGAAGATGAAGTGGCTTCATACTCGAGTGAGCGAGTGAACAAGGGGGGGCGAAAGAGAGAGAGGCAGAGACAGAGAGAATTAAGTCCGATTTATACTTCATCACACAGCGGTGTCGCACGTTGAAAACAGCAGACCTACAAGCTCACGGCGCATGGCATCCGTAACGCGTTATGAGCTTGTAGCTCTGCCATTTTTGACACGCGACACCGTCATGCGACGGAGCATAAATGAGGCTTTAAAGGGGGGGGGGGAGAGGGAGAGGCGGGTGGCTGTACTGCAGAAGGGTGTTAACCATCTCATCTCTACCGCACCACCGCACTCACCACAAAATGGCCACTTCGTTCCTTCTGACGGCCAGCGCCGGGAGGGGGGCCATCTGTACCGCCGCTATCTCATCTCCCACCTCCGTAGCTCATTCTTCAACCTGGGCTATTTCTCATATTTATGGACTGGGTTTCATACAGCACCCCGCTGACTGGCTTTTTTACCTGCACATCTTTTATACCCAGAAGAAATCTCTTCAATTATATTTATTTCTGACCTAAAAACTAACTTGACGTCATGCTGAAATCACAGAATTGCAATTGCTTTCAAAGGCGGTAGACAAATAAAAATGAGAGTCCTGTGCAGTTAATGCTGTAATATGTATGGCAAACTAGGGAGATGAAAGGCCATTAAACAACATTACATCAAAAAATATACAGTAGCTATGTATGATTCATAGATTTGTACAGTATAATGCTCGAGAGCGGCATTAAAAAAAATAACTACTGGGTGGATGGCAGAGCGAAACCAATGCAGGTAGCAGAGCTATTGCTTTAGAATACAGACAGGAGATGAGCTCTTGTCCAGGGCAACATCCCCCTCTGCAGGCAAAGAGAACCCAATCATTTTACACAAACATCCTGTTTATTAAAACTAAGATGGAGCCTCGGAGGCCATTTCCTACTTTACTCCAAAGACATTTAATGTTATCCTAATTTCATTTGCAAAACAATTTAGAAAAGCTTCAAAGGAAAAAAGTATCCTTTGGAAAGGTAGAAAATAAATATTGACATTAATTCACGTAAAATCAATATCAGAATGTAGACATGACACCATATGTATGTATAAGTATCAGTGTGCATGCTGGAAACATCAGCCTGATAAGGTTAGTTGGGATGGCAGGGTTACTTCAAAAAATTTGATGTATAGCTAAAGTTTACGTTATTTCCCGCATTCCCTTGTGGTGGAAGAAAAACGGCAAATTGTTTACTTAAGTAAAAGCAGCAATACCAGAATGTAGAAATAGTAAAAGTTAGAATGTTAAAAGTAAAAGTCCTGTATTTTGTACTTGAGTAAAAGTACAAAAGTATTGCCAACAAAATGTACTTAAAGTACCAAAAGTATAAGTACTCATTTTTTTAAAGATATTTCAAAACGTGCAGGAGATCTACAAGCAAGATCAAAATAGCAGATCTACAAGCTCACAACTTGCTGCACTCCGGCGTGTTGGGAGCTTCTGGATCGGCTATTTTCATATAGCTGAAGTATAGAATAGGGGATTTGTATTAATAACAAAATCTGCAAAGTAACAAGTAACTTAAGGTTTCAAATAATTGTAGTGGAGTAAAAAGTACGACATTTGCCTCTGAGATGTAGTGAACAAGAAGTATCAAAAAAGTAAAAGTACCTCAAAGTTGTACTAAGTCCAGTGCTAAAGTAAATGTACGTATTTACTTTCCACCACAGCACATTTCCCAATTCAACCTTAATTCTACCCATTCTGCCCTTATGATTATGCGAGCAGAGCAATTTCCACAGACAAGCTGAAATCACCTTGACGCAACACTTATATAACCAGAGAACCTTCCCTTCCTTGTAATGCTCCAGCGAAGATTTATTAACAGTTTTCAACCCAGCATGTATCTGAAAAATACCGGTGATTTCATATAATTTAATGGGTCACAGATGGTCCAAATTCAAACTGCTCGGTCAGAAAATAGCCTTAAATGTGCTGTGCTTTCTAATATTGCTGGCACTCCAGACAGATGGGAATACAGTGGAATGGAGCATAAATGTACTTTTCATATTTCCAGGTCTGCTCTGAATCTCCACCTTGTAGGTGATAAAAATTGGACGTCTGCAGCTTCGATTCAAATAAGCTGGAGAAATGCAGTACACATTCATCTTAATGCTGCAGAAAGAGAGAAGGCAAGCGACGGAGAGAGGAGGGGAGTGGTTGTGGATAGCGAGCTCCCAGTGAGTCGCAGCTCTCCTGAGTGGTTCAAATAGCAAAATGTACTCAAGGGAAATATCACTCACAACTCTCATCCACACACTGCACACCTGTTGAATTGGTTTTCTTTCCAAATGAAGGCTACACCCATTGGTCAGTTCCTTAATGTCTGGGCTACAAAGGCATACAAAAAAGTTAAAGTTGGCTGAAAATCACCTGCAAACAATCAAATCATGGATTGTCATGGCAGACAAAATGGCTCCCTGGTGAAAAGTACTGACCTACACATTCATAAAGACGAAGGCGGCGATCAAACAGTCTCTCCCATCTCACATTGTTCTGGTTTGTTGCTGCGCTACAGAATGCAGCAGATCATTTCAACTCCATTAAGTTTGAAACAAGGCTTTGATAACTCTATGTGTTATGCCCTATGTTATACTTTATGTTTATGTTATACTTTACCCCCCCCCCCCCCCCCCCACAATGTTCTATGTTCTTATGTCTCTTATGTCCTTTCCAGTCTCAGAGTGTCAAGATGTAAAAAAGACACGTGAACTTGATGCAGAGACGCAATTTGGTTAAGTTCCCTCGTTCATAAATCATAACAGTAAAGTAGATTAAGATTAACACAGATTACGGAATAGCAGCCGTTCAAAAGTGTCAGGGCTTCCATTTTTTGTAGTCTTCTTTATGCATTAAATGTGTTTAAAAAGCATTCTTAATGTTTGCTAGCGATCAATATCTCTTCATTATTATTCTGCTCAGGCAATAAGAAATATCAAATTGATAAAATCCCCTATGCTTATGCTATTTTTTTTCCACAACGATTTATCCGGCGATTGACCTGGCACTTTTGCTCCTGTGTTATTGAAGACTTTGCGGCTGAGCCGTTGAATCAACTGATGCTTTAGCACAAGCGCTCAACTCCGAGGTTATTTCTTCAGGATTTCCGTTCAATTCTTTAAAGAAGGGCTAACGTTTGGAATACACATTATACATAAAAATGTAGGCAAATAAACTAACAAAAGTTGGGGGGATCGCTGGCATCAAAGCGTCCTTGGGCCGGCTTGGACCGAGCGGTGAGCCCTGTGTCTTTGCGAGCAGGAGCTTGGAGTTGTTCGGCACATTTCAGAGCCCTGCTTTAGGGGTTTGCAGCAGCTTATCCACAGGTCTTTGAAGCCCAGAACCCACCTGCTCCAATCCCAGCAGTGCTGCCCCTCTGGTTTCCAGGCTGTGGTTCCATTGGTCAACACAAACAGCACCTATGAGCCTCATCCCCGGGGGAGCTCCTGTTTATTACTGACCAAAGTCAGGATGGGGGCTCTACACCACCCTTCAAAGAACAACCAGCAAATATGCTCCTATGAAATGTGAATCCATCGGAGTTGCTGGGAATTTGAAATTATTCAAGCTGTATAAATCTGTCAAACAAGGTTCAGCATGTCTTCACGCAATCTACCATAATGAAAGTGAGATAGAAATCCAAAAAAGACAATATAAACTTGGGCTGTAGTGAGAGGGCAGAGGGCATACTGTATATAGCTTCATGTAGTATGCATCCGTACACTCCACTAAAAGCATTTACTTTGTTCATACCTTTACAATGCGCCTCTCTGTCATTTTCCCCCACCTCTCCCTAACACAAAGCAACACACCATTGTAATTGAAAACCCAATATGAGATTGAAACATAATGTTGGTGTACAGTGTATGAATAGAAAGGAAAAGAGATGCAATACACACTCCTGAGGTATCTGCTGTAAAAGAGAGAGAGATATATATACACCGTGTTTTTTTCAATTACTTTTTTCAATATTACATTTTTCCATTTCCCCCAAAATTATAAAAAATAAATGAAAAAAGGAATTCACGCATTAGAAGGACAATATCAGTCACCAGAGCCAAGCACTGGTGTTTTCAATGAATCTAACATGGTTCAAATGGATTTTGAAGTTACAATGGGTTTGTATAGGAAGGGGGCGTGTCTATAAAATGAATATCAAATATCTACAGTAAATACTGAATAAAGCAACTTGAAAACTGTCTGGGGTGCTCACCAAAGCCAGAGTAGACATTAAATTTACCCCAAACATGTTTGAAAGTGAAATATCCCTTTAAATCATCATAAAATGGGCAGTATGGTAGAAAATGGGTTTCATCCTCCACTTTGCCAAGTTAACAATGGCCACATAGTCTTTGATCTAATTGTGTTCCAGAATCCAACTCCAACATTCTCTACAAAACTTTCCCGGTTTTGCCCAGAATGAAAATTGCGTGTGTGCGTGCGTGCACCAGAATGAAAATTGCACGCACGCACGCACGCACGCACGCACGCACGCACGCACACACACACACACACACACACACACACACACACACACACACACACACACACACACACACACACACACACACACACACACACACACACACACACGTATGAGAGAGAGTGAGAGAGATGTTTGAGCAAAGAGAGGGGGGGAGGATTCAAAAAAACTTGTGTGACTGTGAATGGGCAATGCTGAAGCAAAATGTCAGTGAAACTGCAAAGAATCTCAACTCATAAGAGAAAGAGTCAGCAGGCAGGGGCCTGAATGAAAAGGGGCCATCTCACATGCTACCTTCAAGGTAGAATGAATAATAAATGGGATCGCAATGGACACAGAGAGGGTTTATCAATATTTTAATACTCCTGCCTCTAATTTCAGTCTCTCTCACCCCCATTGCCACTACTGTCCCAACACAGATTCTGAACTGCAGCTTCTGCACAATACGTATATACACACACACACACCCAACACTGGGGTCAACAACACAGTAAAGAACACCTTTCAAAAACTACACTGACTTCCTCTGCCGGGAAAACCCTCCCCACCAATATAAGACTGGGCAATTAACCGTAAATATATCCAAACCGATATTTAGAACCAATAACCAATGTAATCTTGCACATGTAGGGTACTCAAATAATGGAGAAGCAGGGCTCTTTGAAATAAAATCATTTTTGTATTTCTTATAATACAGTATCAACGAATTGACACGAACAAAATGCAAATATTTTTTCTATTAATTGACTAAATCGTTTAGTCTGATTAACCACGCTGTATTATACTTGGTTAAAAAAAATGAAAATAGTCGATCTACAAGCTCACACGCGTTGTGGATTGACTATTTTATCTTTTTTTATCGTTCATAAATCGTAATTAAGTACAAAGTGATAGTGATCGTGAAGTCATATCACCCAGCTCTACTATAGGGCCTACATGAAGATCATCGTCTTTTTTTCAGAGTGATTAAAAAATATATAATGATATAACACATTCAATACATGGCCAGTAGGGCTGCATGATTATGGCTAAACGATAATCCTGATTATTTTTTGTTAAATATTGTAATGACTGTTAATCACAATTATTGGTAATGATGATTTTCATAATGCCTTTGTTGTTCATTGTGCTTACTAGTACCATGGTACTGTATGGAATTCATTTGACTGTATCTCTTTGAGCCCGGACGGATGGGGAGATGGGTTGAACAATGTTCTGATCATATTAAACTTTGTGTAACGTTGAGGAGACAAAGGCCAGGTGCAACAGCTGACCAAATAAGGTGATGAAATGAGTTGCAAAGTATTTTCAATAAATGGTGCAGCCCTAAAGTCAGCATAAATACTGCAAGAATTCACCTCATATTTACAAATAAATTATAAAACAGGCCTATAGGGTAAAAAGAGAGTGGTTAAGAAAGTTGACAGCGGGAATTCAATTACTTGCATCCAATGAGCTGAGGGGGTGAGCTGGCGTTTGGGAAGATGTCAAATTAAAAGTCGTGACATTTCTAGGTAATGCTTAATATGTCAAAGGAAAAATACATGCTCTAATTCTAGAGCCTGTCAGTATCGAAATCATCGCATGCAAATGAATACGCGCAATTAGGCTAAATTGGATGCCCTCAAACTTAATTCCCTTTCACTTTCTTTGCTTGTGTATTAAGGTTCCAACTCTGAAGGCAAATGAGATATACTCCCTGACCCGGCTTGTATGTAAATCCTTTTGTCGTCTCCTTTTATAAAGTGTCACTGTCCTGATTACCCTGCAGTGCGGCAGAGAACGGAGCGGGTGGGAGAGAGGGGGGGGGGGGATATGTGAGTGAGATGCTCAGTGACCTCACGCTGCCATCACAAAACACCAGTCTGATCTAATAACCTGGCTGGCTGCGTGAGCGAGCGGGGGGCTCGCTACATGTCAGCCAAGAACCCAGCCCTGCTCCAGCCCTCGTCTCAGCATCAACAGACACACCATTCACCAGTGGTGGCAGAAGGGACTCACATTTTGTACTTGAGAAAAAGTAGCAATACCACAGTGTAAAGGTAGCCTACCTTGTCACAAGTAAAAGTGCTGCATTCAAAATCTTACTTAGGTTAAAGTACGTAAGTATTTGCTTTTAAAATGTACTTAAATTAGCAAAAAGTAAAAGTACTCATTATGCAGAAAGCCTATTTCAGAATCATGTTATTGAACTATAATTATTAATCATAACTTAATCTTGACTCCATTTATGGACCAATTTGTGTTATCCTTTTAGCATAACATAACCTTTGACTGTACTACCTGCACTGTTAACAAACCTGCTAATATTTTATAGCTAAGTATTTTATCAATCAATCAATCTCTATTTTAGCCTATCTACAAGCTCACAATGCGTCGCGATGTGACACGTTTGGTAGACTATTTTCAAAATATGTACAATATTTTTTATTACAAATGTGAATCTACATCTGCAAAGTAACTAAAGCTGTCAAATAAATGTAGTGGACTAAAAAGTACATTAGCCTCTGAGATGTAGTGGAGTAGAAGTAAAAGGTACTCCAGTAATGTAAAATGTACCTTGAAATTGTACATACTTGGGTAAATGTACTTACTTTACCTCAGCCCTGTTCCAGCCCTCGTCTCAGCACCAACAACTCACCATTCACACATACACCCCAGCGATATATAGTCCAGCACTGAATAGGCTCTATGCACAGCAGCCATATTGGAAAGAAATTGGGCCTCTTCTTACTTCCTTCACAGGTGTCACCAATGATACTAATGAAGGCTCTGTTCCATTCTGGTCAGGGTGCTGATATCATGCATGTTGGCTCACTAGAAACACTCCATTTTGGTTCACAAATGGCCCCTTATGGTGGGTGTGTAACTCTGAGAGTGTACAAATGGAACCAAATGGACCCGTAAGGGTCCATTTGGTTCCATTTGTACACTCTCAGAGTTATGGGGGTCCTTGAAAATAAGACAACCACTATGCCACACTAAATGGAACAGATTCATTCCCAATATGGCTGCTGTGCATAGAGCCTATTGCAGGTCTAGTGAGCAAAGGCTGAAGTCACCAGTTACACTATTACTCCTGAGTATTGAGTTAACTCTGAGAGAGCACAAATGGAACCATTAAGGTTCCCCTTGGTTCTCTCTCAGAGTTACAAATGTATGAATTAACACTGAGGACTTGACTGTGTAAGTTTCAAAGAATTGCAGAAAGCAGTTCAGCTTCTTGACACTGAAACGCCCTCTTGCACGCACGCGCACATGCACGCGAGCACACACAAACATGCAGGCACACACAACGCAGCCTACTGCTCAGTACCATTACACTGCGGAATACTCCCCATGTTCATTATCTACTGATAACTCTGCAGTCTGCATTGGATGGCACCGCTTTGAAGGTTAACCAATCAATATTCTGGACTCTTGTCATTTATTAACAAAGCGGGTCTGGTTGGCTAATGACGACCATTGCAGGCATCCAGAGACAGCTCTGTTGCAAACAGGCCATTAGAAGTATAGCAGAGACCTCCGTGCAAACCACAAATGAGTACGGGAGAAAGGGGGACTCTAATTGAGAGTATGATTGTTTGTGTGTAGCGCGGTCACCTCGGATATCGCAGAGCTCATCTCCAGAGCCAGACCCGTCAGGCAGATTAGCGTCCGTGCATCAGCGCTTGAACCAATGCCAAAGTTAAAACACTCGACTTTCACCCAACCCATAATTCAGATGAACTTAATTTTTTAATTAGGCACGGCTCTGGAAAAAGTTTGTATCCTTCCCCTCTTCCTTCTCAACTCCTCCAGCCCGCCTTTAAGTCCTGTGAGTGCAGAGCAAAGCATTTGGTTCATCAACGCAAAAGGGGAAAAAGTCGTATAGACGGCAGCGCCACAAGTAGACAGACAGGCCAAACGGAATGCCAGTCCACACACACAGCCAGCCAGCGCCACGGACAGCAGCCAGCGCCAAGGACTGGATGCATCCCATGTCTGTTCAGATTAAACCAGTAACCGGCGATGTTAATTAGGCAGCGTAAACTTAAACATCGGCAAATTATGTAAGCAGCCAGAAGCGGAGAGCCCCTGAGTAACAAAGCGTGATACCAGCTACACTCACAGCTTGGCAGGCCCTGCTGCCCTGCCACTTCACGCTGATGTGGCCATGGTCGATCAAGCAGAGGAGCCTCAAATGCCAATTAGACATGAGCGGGTAATTGTGTCAGGGGAAGGGGAGGGGGGGGGGGGGGGGGGCTGGTGGCACCGGGGACTCTGTGTGACAATGTCCTGAGGCACTCTGTGTTTCCGTTTTATTCAGACATAGCAACTGACATATCCGAGGTCACTGATAGGTGAATATTATGCACGTGCACGCTCGTGTGCATGTTCATACACCAAAGTACAGTGAGGATCTATATATCGATATATCTAGAGATATAAATTGATGAGAGAAATAGAGAGTGTGTCTGTGTGTCTGTGTGTGTGTGTGTCTGTGTCTCTGTGTGTGTGTGTGTGTGTGTGTGTGTGTGTGTGTGTGTGTGTGTGTGTGTGTGTGTGTGTGTGTGTGTGTGTGTGTGTGTGTGTGTGTGTGTGTGTGTGTGTGTGTGTGTGTGTGTGTGTTTGTGTGTGTGTATGATCTTGTAGATCGTCAATTTTTTAACAGCCAAAATATAAAATAGGGTTATTATGGGCAAACTCATTGTGATACTATATTAACATATTTTGTTGGGGACCTCCAGGAACCCATTCAAGGACACCTCGGGGTCCCCGGAGCCAACTTTGAGAACCACTACCTTAAGTAGCCTTTTAATTCATATTCCATGAATGGCCTTGGTTACAGTCATGGACAGAAGGTTTCTCTACCAGACCCATGCAAGAGTGAAAGTTGAGCCCCTTTCTTCTTTTTCCCCAAACTATTTTCCTTTGCTTTGAACTCCTCCCCTCCCTTTCTCCGGCAGGAGTGGTGGAAGAAGTACTCAAATGCTGGACTTTAAGTGAAAGTAACACTCCACAGTGTAAACATACTTCGTTGCAAATACAAGTCCTGCATTCTAAATCTTAAGTCAAAGCACAAAAATGTTAGCATCAAAATATACTTCAAGTAGCAAAAGTAAAAGTACTCATTATTCAGAATGCCCATTTCAGAATAATATACTGTACAGTACAGTTATTGGACTACTGTATGTATTGATCATTAACCACTTAAGGCATATTTCATATTTAGGCTATTTGGAAAATAGCCGATCTACAAGCTCACAACGCGACGCAATGCGAGCTTGTAGATCTGCTATTTTCGAAAGATTCAGAAGATTTTTGATTTGATTAATTTCTAATAATCTAAACCTTGGAATTTAACTTAAGTACTGTATTTGAGTAAATGTACTGAGTTACTTTGCATCCACCACTGATGGTCTGTGTCTCTGACCCCCACAGCAGGACATAGCAGGACAGGCCTCTCGCTGAGAGAACTCCCCCTCCACCCCCCACCACCACCACCCCTGCATCTCCTCTTTCTTGACTGCTCCTGATTCTAATTGGCTCAGACCACGCCAGTGCCTCAGTAATGTCTGCATGTTAATATTCCTACGGTAACATTCTCTTGCCTAATGGCCGCACAGTGAGAGGCATTTTCAACCACATTACCTCTTATCGAGTTACGGAGCCCCATCGTTCCAAATAAGACAAATTTAATTGATCCGGTCTATAAAAATCCAAGTGCCGCTGTGAGGGACCCAGTTCCTTGGGTTTCTTTATTTATTTATTCACTCTGTTTTCCCCACCTTGGCGAGCATGGCCCTGCATGACGCACGGGGAAATTAGGTTCATTCAGCTACATGGAAGAACGCAGGGAGCAGCCGGAGAAATTCAAAGGTTTTCAAAATTAGATCAATGGTCTCAACAATCAATCAAAGGCAGTGGTTCTGCGGGCGCTCGCTTCTGATGTAAGTTCAAAATGAACCTTTAAAACAGCAGGTGAATAGTCCGCCCTTCAGTGAACTTTGCAGGGGGGGGGACGAGATTGTAGAAAAAAAACGTAAAAACTAGAGCAAAATTCAATAACAAACACCATTCACTTATCCTCACACATTTTATGTACACTAGCAACCAAAGAGGAGCCACATGAAACACATGCACCCTCTCTCACACACAAATACACACACACACACACACACACACACACACACACACACACACACACACACACACACACTCACGCACACATTAACCACTTATGTACCTATTTTAACTATGTCGTACATAGTCGATCTACAAGCACAAGTACTGTACATAGCCGATCAAACTCAGTGTGTGTATCGCAGAGGACCCGAGGGAGGGTGGTGCCTGGTGGCGTGAAGTCAGTCGGATCAGCCATTGTCCAGAACCACAGATCTGACCAATATGCCCATACTGTATATAGGTATATATGGAGATCCGGTTTACCAGAACCGCAGAGCTGACCGATATTCCCATATATGGGCATATGTAGTAGGCATGAGTGTGTAAATTTCAATATCGGTGGTATTATTAATAACCAAAAATGTAGTGTGAGGACTTCTTAATATCTTAAGGATAATCAAATTAATAACTATAAATTTGGAATTATGAGTATTTAAAATTAAGAGTCAAAATTTAACGAGGCACCATGAAAATCAACTTATGACTAAACACAAGCTTAATTTGTATTTAACCTTAACTTTAAACCACCAATAAAATAATGAAAGATTATAAAATAATCACTTATTATTTCATTTCAATAAATCTACAAGATCTGAAGGGGAAAACGTTCTTTTCTCGGCAGAGCCTTCTTAAGATGTGTGTCAACATATGTCAAGGTTCTATAAGGAATAATAATTCAACTTGAGCAATGACCAAACTAGATTTGATATTAAAAATATATGAATTTATTCAACCAAACCTAAGCTAGGCATGCAACATTTAATAAAAATGGAAAATCTCAACATTAAATATAATCAAGGTTTTAACTGGATTCAGATGGAGGCTAAACCTAACTTAAAATCCTGTAAGAAAACAACAGTTAAATTAAATAAGAATGATATGCCATGAGCAGCTGAATTGATCTTATTTAAGAGTTGTTCCTGTGTTTACCGCACATCACAGTTGTCACGTGATGTGTCCGATGTCCAGTGATGAACGTTGTCTGTTTGTGACGACGTGGTGGAATTCACGCTGGTTTTAGGGTGAAAACGTGAAGTTGTAGTTGTCGATCCGTCCTATTGTCTCACTCAGTCCTTTGAGGAGCCAGTTGTGGCAGAATGCTGCCCACGTGATGTACCTATGGTCAGGCAAGAACACAGTCGTCGTAGCGTTGAGCAGGGGCCAGTCAGGAGCTTTGTGGCAGGCTGTACTATCTTTAGGGATGCCTAGGCCAGGCAGAAGAGAAGCAGCGGAGACACAACTTGGTCAGGGTCAGATCGTCTGGGGGACCCCAAGTTGTTGCGTCTGGCTTGTGGGAGAATCAGGCCTTCCAGTCACGGAGGTGCGGTGTGAAGAGCTTCCTATCCATCAGCCATGGAGGGCATCTTCTTCTTCGCGGTCCCTTGCTTCCTCGCAAAGAGGGGTTAGGTCCCCCGAAGTTTTCAAAGTTAAAGTGGGGGGGTTACACACAGCGCTTATATACGTTGCGATGAGGTAACGTGAGGCTGTTGCAACACACATGTTCTTCCAAAATACATATGTTGTTGTTTTGAGGCAAAGACTTGTCCAGAAAGATGTCCTTCTTGGGAAGATGAAGTCATGCACTCGTGCATTGCTCATGGCTTAAATTACACATATTCTGCAAATGTCGTGTTTATTTTATTTACACAGTTATTACAAACCATTGAATCCAGTGCAGTAAACTACGATGAATATGGTGCAAATAATATATGTCATAATTACAATCAAAATCATGATTAATGAATTGGAATGATTACATGAATGAAACATTCAAACATTATGACATGAGTGGTGACATGAATGGTTACTTGTCAATAAGTCAGAGTGTTATCTGTGGGATGATAACATAATCCAATAAAGGGAAACAGTATTATAATCCAAGAATCCATATCCATTCAGGATTCTGAGTCTGTAGGGTTCCAGTGAGTCTGCTTTGGAGACAAACATCTGAAAATAGGATGGACCAAGTTTCGCAAACCTTCAAAGCGAGTTCTCAATCATTCTTAAAAGTCAAACCTTGCGTTTGCAAAATGAGATGCAACTGTCATATGTATCCATGGTCCAGGTTCTGTGGAACATTCCTGAGGGTCAATAGGTCAGTTTGTGCAGCCGAGGCTCCTATGACGATGTAGATTGAGCCATCAGTGTCAGACAGTTAGAAATACTTGCTGTGTCCATTTGTTCATTCAATATTGTAAGTGTGGAAACTGTATAAACAGTAATTGTGCTGTTATATCGACCGATAGTTACTACATAATCCCCCATTTCAGCATGAAAAGGTCAAAGGTTAATGAAGATCTTTTGATGGTGAAAAGAATGAGGAGATGAAAGCACAATTGAGTTGAACTCAGGACAACAGATCAATAGTTGTTCATGGCATAATACATGTCTTATGCTATGTCTATGCTAATGATCTAAAGTTTGATTTCATGAATTAAAAACCTTCTGAGGGAATATAGCAAACTTATTTCTCAAAGGAATAAGACTAGCTTGCATGCAGTGTATGGACACCACTGAGGTTTATGCTGTCTAGCCTATAAGAAAATCTAGATTTTCTATCATCACGTTGGTCGTGGACTGATAAGGCTATACGTTTGAAATAAAGAAAAGAAAAGAAAAGAAAGAAAAGATGGGAAGGAATTATTTGTAAAACTTCCATGGAGGGTGAGATGTATCTAACATCACCTATTCTTCTATTCTTTCCCTACACTTAGAAGGGATGCATGCGTACTTGGTGAGCATGCAGGTGACTATTTCAGGTCTGTGATAGAAATAGCACTGAGACCTAGTGTACTGTATGTAGAAAAAGTATAAACTGGTTAATCTTCAGTTGAGAACTGATTAACTTGTAAATACTAGAAAGGTCTTTAAAAGGAGTTGACTATAATAGGCTGAGCGACAGCAGATTGATAAGCATGCAGGTCGATCTTGAGAGCCTAATAGCAACGATGTAGGAATATACAAAATAGTATATCATGACGAGTGCCACCCCCACTGGGTCTGGGGTGGTGATCTGTAAAACAGAGTTACAGAAAAAGTATATAGCTAACTACATTCAATTTTGATTAATTGAATTTTAGTGATAGAGTACCGAAAGGGGTAACATAGAATATGTTACTTCATCTGGATTAGCGCAAATTTAAGGACTCATTTTAACAAATTAAAAACCTGTTCATGTGCTGTGCAGTTACTGCATATCTCCTGTGTGGGAGATCTCGGGAACATAATGCATGGACCCTCATTTCTAGATGTGCCAGGGATGTCAGCAGCTGTCTAACATGGCCTGTATGAGGGACTCATAGGTCAGATACAGGTTTATCAATGACACTAGGTTAAGCATATAGTTTTCAGGTTTAGAAGTTAAAATGTTTTGTCATTGAATCAATTTGACAAGGTAGAAATACCATAGTTAGTCCTTAGTATTGATTAGCGTAATAAAACAGGTTTTAGGTTTTATTACATTAATTACATCCAGTTTATGAAATATCACTAGCAGTTTAGCATGATAGGAACATAGGGACACGGTTTAAGCATCAGACCTATGTCGCCAATTGTCAGAATCATGCGCGGGACTACAGGTACGTTTTAGCCGGGCTCTTTGCCGTCGCGATAAGACAGGTGATGGAGAGCGGGCTGCCTTAGCATGATTTTCCTGAGAATAATTTTCCTGAAGATAACCAGGTCTGTTAAATTCAAGGAAATTATTATAAATTCGGTCTGCTTTGCTTCTTAACTGACTGCTATGCATGTCTGGGTGAACTATCACGCAGACATGCTGTCTAATGCAGGGATGCAGTCGGTCAAGGAAAAAGGCTTTAAATGTCCTATCTTCTTCCATATTAAGACTATTCTGGTCAGTAAACCACACTTTTCTCAAACGGCTAAAGAAAGTGCTAGGACTTTCTTTTTCGGTTTGTCTAAGCCGTAAAGATGCGTGCAGTCCTTTTGATTTAAGATTCCTGAATTCATCAATCAGGTGTTGACACAGAACGTCATATTGTTTGACAACATCAGATGATTGACGTTCAATAAATCGCCGTACCTCAGAGTTAGAAGTAATACCTATGAGGAGAACTTTTTGTTCTGTGGTAGCATTTGGGAAATCTTTTAGAAAGAAATCAATGTCTCTTAAATGATCAACTACGCCACAATCCTGGCCAGGTTTAGGATCAAATCGTGACATATTGTGAGCGATTCTGTCTAATACATCTCTAGTCAAAACTGGAGGAGATAGATTTTTGAATGGTGGGCCAGAGCTATCTTGGCTAAGATGTAGCATCACATCAGAGGGAGGTGGAGCCGAGATGCCTGGGTAAGGCATGTTGGGCATGCCATTGCGTTGAGCTTTCAAGTTCAGAGGAACATTGCTCAGAGAAGGGGACCATGATGGCAAAACACCGGGCACAGGCAGAAGCACTGTGTTGGGGCCCTGAGCTATCAGATTACACTGAGTGTCTTTAGAGCTGACAGCTGGATGTTTTACATGGCTATTAGGAATCATTTCCTTAAGTGAAATAATCTCTTGCTTTTGTTGATTACTCTTAACAGTAAGCTGTTTAATTTCATTTGTCAAACTTCTGATTGAATCTTGCAGTATGTCAATGCTCTGTTTTGACATGGCAATTTGAGATACTGCATCATTCAACGTTTCATTAAAGGAAGTGATGCATGATTTCATGTCTTTCACTTGGGCCTTAAAGTTTTCGTTGGTGTCATGCATCATATTCATTGTTGAATTTAATATGGCAGTGAGCTGCATGATATGATTTTGCGCAGCATCCTCTTTCAAATTTTGTTGCTGTGACAGTTTCTTTTTGGATGTCAAAATTTGGCTCAGATCGTTATCAGAATTTACATGAGTAGAATTCTGCGTTGCTTTATCTAACGGTTGTGTATTCTTTGAATCAATGATTGTTAGTCCAAATTCAGTGATTAATTTTAGTGCATGCAGCACTTTTTGAAACCATGGCTTGATATTAGCCATAATTACAATTGAAATCATTAATGGTTGCAGGAATCTCACCAATTCCATGACATCAGTGCTCTGAGTTAATGTGTCAGGCATTTTGGAAATTATTGATTAGAGAATACGCAAAGATAAAGAAAATCTGGTACTATTACAGCAACAAAAATGAGAAGGCTTTAGCTGAAAGGATTGCAGTAATGCAAGATTATTTTGAAGATTTAAACAAGCAAGGATAAAATTTGATAGATTCCTAAGATTACTTAAGGATAACACACTAACACAGAATATGGGTACAGCAGGAGAGCGGAGGAGCTCTGTGATGCTGTATGTGTGTGTGTGTGTGTGTGTGTGTGTGGTGTGTGAGTGGTATGTGTGCCTGTGGGGTCCGGTTTCAGCAAGCAGGCTGACCCACTGGAATAGATTTTTTTTTTTTGACACACTACTCACGTCACAACTTGGACTGCCAAGATGGCGGTCTGGAACGGACACTGTACTCTTAAGATGGTGGCGATGGCTCACTTTCTGGAGTAGCGTCACAGGACAAAGAATGTGCAGCACATTGGGTTAAGGCTAGTTTTGTGTGAACAACTCGTTCGCAACTTACAAAACCGGGGTTACGGAAGTAACCCATAGTTATACACTGTGAGCTGTCACATAAATGATGTCCAACCCGTACACTGAAAGTGAGAGGGTTAAATAAGGGGACTTACCTCGACTCGCAAAATAGGCCTAGATTAGCGAGGAACGCAACCCTTAAGTTTTAAGCACAAGGAGTGTAGTTAGTAACTATCTTACACTTAACTTATACCAAATCAAATATTACCAGGTGATGAAATAGGTTAGCTATGCCTATATTTCATTAAGTTACACCTGGCTTAGCGCATCCTCCAATAAATGTTTGATAATTTTGGAGGGATACTATGGAACTGTAATTGCTTATTTTGCACTTTCACACGACGTCAGTGGACTTTTCACGCATTAAGCATACAGTAACTTATTTTTGCGTTTTTACACGTTAATGGACTTAACACAATTGATTATTAACGTTAACTTTACGCAAATTGATGACTTTTAGGCTCGCATTTATTTCTCTGCTCTTAAACTCTCAAGATTAGAAACAGCAGATCTGTGGGATTGCACAGTTGCTCAGAATAGCTCTTTGGGCTGCTGGACAGTGGCTCAGGATAACTGTTTGGCTGCTGGACAGTGGCTCAGGTTTCACAGGCTGCCTGAAGGACTGAGGATTTTAAGCAAAGTTGAATTATTATAGAACGAAAACTTGTTGATGACACATCAAATCAAGGTTTTCGATGCCTCACACGGGGCGTCAAAAATGTAGTAGGCATGAGTGTGTAAATTTCAATATCGGTGGTATTATTAATAACCAAAAATGTAGTGTGAGGACTTCTTAATATCTTAAGGATAATCAAATTAATAACTATAAATTTGGAATTATGAGTATTTAAAATTAAGAGTCAAAATTTAACGAGGCACCATGAAAATCAACTTATGACTAAACACAAGCTTAATTTGTATTTAACCTTAACTTTAAACCACCAATAAAATAATGAAAGATTATAAAATAATCACTTATTATTTCATTTCAATAAATCTACAAGATCTGAAGGGGAAAACGTTCTTTTCTCGGCAGAGCCTTCTTAAGATGTGTGTCAACATATGTCAAGGTTCTATAAGGAATAATAATTCAACTTGAGCAATGACCAAACTAGATTTGATATTAAAAATATATGAATTTATTCAACCAAACCTAAGCTAGGCATGCAACATTTAATAAAAATGGAAAATCTCAACATTAAATATAATCAAGGTTTTAACTGGATTCAGATGGAGGCTAAACCTAACTTAAAATCCTGTAAGAAAACAACAGTTAAATTAAATAAGAATGATATGCCATGAGCAGCTGAATTGATCTTATTTAAGAGTTGTTCCTGTGTTTACCGCACATCACAGTTGTCACGTGATGTGTCCGATGTCCAGTGATGAACGTTGTCTGTTTGTGACGACGTGGTGGAATTCACGCTGGTTTTAGGGTGAAAACGTGAAGTTGTAGTTGTCGATCCGTCCTATTGTCTCACTCAGTCCTTTGAGGAGCCAGTTGTGGCAGAATGCTGCCCACGTGATGTACCTATGGTCAGGCAAGAACACAGTCGTCGTAGCGTTGAGCAGGGGCCAGTCAGGAGCTTTGTGGCAGGCTGTACTATCTTTAGGGATGCCTAGGCCAGGCAGAAGAGAAGCAGCGGAGACACAACTTGGTCAGGGTCAGATCGTCTGGGGGACCCCAAGTTGTTGCGTCTGGCTTGTGGGAGAATCAGGCCTTCCAGTCACGGAGGTGCGGTGTGAAGAGCTTCCTATCCATCAGCCATGGAGGGCATCTTCTTCTTCGCGGTCCCTTGCTTCCTCGCAAAGAGGGGTTAGGTCCCCCGAAGTTTTCAAAGTTAAAGTGGGGGGGTTACACACAGCGCTTATATACGTTGCGATGAGGTAACGTGAGGCTGTTGCAACACACATGTTCTTCCAAAATACATATGTTGTTGTTTTGAGGCAAAGACTTGTCCAGAAAGATGTCCTTCTTGGGAAGATGAAGTCATGCACTCGTGCATTGCTCATGGCTTAAATTACACATATTCTGCAAATGTCGTGTTTATTTTATTTACACAGTTATTACAAACCATTGAATCCAGTGCAGTAAACTACGATGAATATGGTGCAAATAATATATGTCATAATTACAATCAAAATCATGATTAATGAATTGGAATGATTACATGAATGAAACATTCAAACATTATGACATGAGTGGTGACATGAATGGTTACTTGTCAATAAGTCAGAGTGTTATCTGTGGGATGATAACATAATCCAATAAAGGGAAACAGTATTATAATCCAAGAATCCATATCCATTCAGGATTCTGAGTCTGTAGGGTTCCAGTGAGTCTGCTTTGGAGACAAACATCTGAAAATAGGATGGACCAAGTTTCGCAAACCTTCAAAGCGAGTTCTCAATCATTCTTAAAAGTCAAACCTTGCGTTTGCAAAATGAGATGCAACTGTCATATGTATCCATGGTCCAGGTTCTGTGGAACATTCCTGAGGGTCAATAGGTCAGTTTGTGCAGCCGAGGCTCCTATGACGATGTAGATTGAGCCATCAGTGTCAGACAGTTAGAAATACTTGCTGTGTCCATTTGTTCATTCAATATTGTAAGTGTGGAAACTGTATAAACAGTAATTGTGCTGTTATATCGACCGATAGTTACTACACATATATACTGATGACATCAGGGATCTCCATACAGTATATGGCCATAAAAGAGACATGGACAGACCGATACAGAGATGTCCATATATGGGCATAAAAGGGACACAGGCAGACAGAGGGGTAATACGGGTATTGCATAACTGGGTTGGGCATGCATTCGTCGCAGGCATCGTTCCCAACTTGCGTGGTCCCCGAGTAGGCCAGTGCCCAAAGGGCACCAGTCTAGTAATAAGACACTTGTAATGCTTTAAAGAGAGACATGTATAGTGTAATAAGCAATCAAATCCTCAGTTAAGTACTAACTGAGGATGAATTCACATGCCACGCAGGAGCCGGTGAAATAGCCATGAACTACAAATACTGTTAACAGCCAAGAGCATTTACAGGGAAAAACATTACTTTAAAAAGTTTTTTTAATACAGTATATAAAAAGTGTGTGCCTGCCCTCAATTTCAACTCGCATGCATCCAATCCTGTTACTGCCCGCTGAGGATATTGCGCTCGGCGATACTTAGTGATTAACCAAAATAAATACTTGATCCAGTGTAAAAGCTAGGGATTGAATAGGAGATGAACATTAAAACACTGGATTTAAACTCGCCTGCTTAGAATAAAAGGTGATAGCAAGGGGAGAAATGCTGAAGTAATCCTACCAACAGAGTGGTTCCCCTGTGAAGGATTTAACTATTCCCAGCAACTAGATATTACACTGTAGCCACAGATGTGTGTGAATGTGTGCCTCTGGCGCGTGTGTGTGTGTGTGTGTGTGTGTGTGTGTGTGTGTGTGTGTGTGTGTGTGTGTGTGTGTGTGTGTGTGTGTGTGTGTGTTCGCGTGCGTGGTTTGTCATCATGAAGACCTTCTCTTCCATGGAGAGGCCTTGGACATATATGCATTTCCTCTTTGGTGACGACAGATGTAACAGTCCATGTACAAAACATATGCTAATACATTTAACCATTTAAACCTATTTTATACTCTGTCGTTTGATGGTGTCACACAGTGAAAATAACAGATCTACAAGCTTACAATGCATCCCAATGCGACGTGTTGTGAGCTTTAGATCTGTTATTTTTACTTTATTTTTTCTCTGAGAATATTAGAAAAATGACGCTTTACATACTGTACTGTAGGTACGCCAGGTTGAAAGTGGTTAATCAAACTAGACCACTCAGATAACTATTCAAAAACTGTAGGAGAGGAGAGGAGAGGAGAGGAGGTCTGGTGGTATGAGGGGTTATAATTTGCCTAGGGGGGATTTTGATCCTTGCGGTGTTGTGTAAAGAGGCTGAATTAAAATCCTGTCCATTAAATCCCATGTCAGGCTAGAAAATTCCCTTTCCATTCCCTTTCCTTAACCTTTTAGATACATTTCCATCAATCTCATTTTACGCACGATTACAGTTTTAATGAGCGATGGGCAGTGTTATTGCCGGGGTTAATCTCAACTTTCTCTTTTTTAATGCTGGTAGCTGGGCTAAACACTGCTGATAAAGCTCAAGGCTGGCGATGGATAAAATCCTTCAATTTACCTCTCTTTCAAAGCTATTTTTCTTTCAACTTATTCGACAATGCCATCGTATAAGTCATAAGAATTTAAAAGTTAATTGCCTATTACATGAATCCAGATTTATCAAAACAATCAAATCCCCCTCCTGGATTTCATTAAATGCTTAATCAATTCATGATTGATCTAAACATTTCTCATAGTAACTGGCTTACTCAAAGCTGTCGGCTAATGACCAACTGCGCTCTTGAATGATCCTGTGCCTTGGCTTGCGTTTGATCTGGCTTGTTTCAGTCTACTGCTGCAAAACCAGCATTATGAAGTCCTTTTCTGTGAACATGACAGGTATGGCCCTGATGTCAACCTTCCTCTCCGGGTTCTCTTTGAAGATTGTCTCCGTCTGATGCACTCTTAACAGTTACCAAACCTTTCTCAGGAAGACAGTAAACAATGGCTGGGTGTGCTCGGCAGAGGCCCCCGGTCAAACCTGGTTCAAGTCAGACCAAATAAGAGTGTAAGGATCATCTAAGGCACACAGGCGGTTAAGCTAATCAGATCTGAACAATCTCAAGAGTGAAGGGGCCACAAACATCTGTACATGTAGCTGGCCAGTGTGTGCTGCATCCCCCCCTAAGCCAGTGGTTCTCAAAGTGGGGTCCAGGGACCCTCAGTGTTCCTTGGGGGGTTCAAACTGGACCATTACAGGTCTGTAAATCTATCTGTGCACTCAGAGTTATGGGGGGTACTTGGAATAAAAAAGGTTTGAGAGCCAATGCCCTAAGCCCCACTCATTTGTTTCGTTTTTTTGACAAAACGAGTAATCCTTGAAAATGACGGCCCTTTTGAATACATACTGTAGTGTGAGTAGCATTCAGGATATAGAACTTGTTGTATTGATTCTCTGCCTCTCCATTCTTTCCCCACAGTGTAAAATCATCAGTGTTAATTTAACGCTAAAGAGTGAAAAATTGAGCCTTGTGGGTCCATTTTGGTTCCATTTGTACTCTCTTTGGAGTTAAATTAACACTGATGATTTTGATGGGCACTCTCTCTCTCTCTCCCCCCCAATCCACCAAAGAACTTTTCAATGACTGCAGTTAATTACTGCACTGGACAATCTACACAGTTAGATCCATAGGTTTAATTTAACACCCAGAATGTAAACATTTTACCCTTTCAGAGTTAAATTAACACTGCAGATGTTGCTGTGTACCGAACTAATTTAAACTACAACGTTTGAAAAGGGAATCAAATCACACAAGGGTGATTGTGAAAATAGATTTGCCTGTACAAGAAGTGGGAGTATCACGCCAAAAGTTTAACAAAAAAAGGAGTGAGGAGCAGACATCTTTCAGCCCTCTCCTTCTCACATGCCTTCAAGACGAATGCTAATGAACTTTGGAGAAGGGGCTGCTGAACAAAACGGGTATGGGGCAATTAAAGAACGCCTAAAGCAACTTTATTGAGGACAAAGCACCCCATCTTTCTAATTAAATTCTGTGGCAGACACCTGGCCTTTCACCTCCTCCTCCTCCTCGATTTCCTCCTGCTCCCTTGTGACAGTCAAAGGGGGGGCGGTGTTGGAGAGGGGGTGGTGTCTCACTGGTTTCTTTACTCCTCATCTTCTCCAGAGTGGCTGGAAAAGCCCATCTTTTTCATGGACAAATGCTCCCCACAGATCCAATCAATGTTGGAGGACCGGGGTCAGGGAGGGGATAGATATCAGAGCCACCATTTACTGCACATCTCTGGTTCCCACATGGTTCTTCTTCCCCAGCATCACGTTTATGAGTGGAAAAAAGAAAGTCAGCTGCTGGAGGCCATCAAAAAGCTGTGTGTAGGCTGAGACCTATTCTCAACATTTGAGATGATTTTCCCTGTTCTCACAAAATCCCTCCATACAACAGGTCTTAAACTATAGTTAAGATCTGATATTGATGTCAACTCGTCCTTGGTGTGGATGCCACAGAGGTTCAAAATGCGTGGCTTCTGATGTCTGGGTTTCTGAGGCTGGCCCCGATGCACAAGGCCAGACGGGAGCCCTGACACTGTTGCACAGCGATTAATCCATTTAGACCGGGAAAGCATCTTGTGTCATTTCTTTGGCTATTAAAAAAATAGCAGATATACAAGCTCATAGCGTGGCACAGAGGGCTGCGCTATGAGCTTGTAGATCTGCTATTTTTGAAAAAGAATCGTGAAAATGTGTGCAAATCTTGGAATATAATATACACTTTTAACTCAAATCTTTGCTTCTGCGGGTCCCTGGAACAAAATATTTTGAGATGAGGGGGTCCGCGGACAAATATATTTCATTTTGGGTGGTCCTTGACATGAAAAAAGTTTGAGAACCACTGATATTATAGCAACATAAGTTGTTTTTTGAGCGGTGCAACCGCTCCTATAAGAGGGTTTAGGACCCATCCGTGGTGAAAGTTTTTCTTTCCGTCGTGAAAAATTGTCTTTCGCTGTGACGCCATGCTGTGGAAAACACGCCCATACTGTAGGTGTGAAAGTTTTCACACCTATGCAGGAAGTGCTGTGATTGGCTAGCGAGACATATGATGAAATTAACTTCAAAGTTCGCAGACGCGCTGTGATTGGCTAGCGAGACGCATGACGAAATTAATAATAATGTAAAAAATGTAAGCACATCACTTCGCACCGCTCACTTCACACTGGGTGTGTTTTTTTTCCAAACAGTTAGGATTTAGAAGCCATTTGTAGAATCCCCAGAAGCATTCAAAGATTTGCACAAATGTTCACAATTAAAAATATATATATAGCAGATCTAAAAGCTTGTAGCGTGGCACTCGGTGCCACGCTATGATCTTGTATATCTGCTATTTTTGAATAGCCAAAGTATAAAATAATGGTTAAAGTGGTTACACAGATGCGTTCCCGGTTTTAATGGGTTAAAGAGAAGACAGTGGAGAGGGTACCTCACGTCTCAGCAACTCCATCCCACTGGGATCTCTTAGAAGTGGGAGACGGTTGAGAGGGAGCAACCGTCAAAGGGAAGAGAGAGTGGTAATGGTACGGAAGTTAATAAAAATGAAGCCAGGTAATGGAAATTGGTTTTAAACCACTGGCCAAGTTCCTCCTGAGATAGAGATGGCTCGGGCTAATGAACCCTGACAGCCTATTCCAGGGCACTTCCACACTTACAGCACATTCAACCTCCAACACCGTCTCCTCTCAGCACCAGGAGCAGCCAGGGAAAGAGAGGAAAGTTACAACTTCACTCAGATTAACTACTCCCCATTTCCTGGTTATTTAACACCCAATCGAACTTCAAAGTCTGCGACGGCAACAGAGCTTCTCTCACATCAAACACACCGGCACTCTCTCTCATTCTGGATAATTAGCTAAATTTGGCTTGCCCTCCGACCACGACCCCTGGGGCGCCGCTTAGCACGGGGCAGTGCAGGGCACATCACCTCACACACACAGCGTGGCAAACCCCACTATAGCCACCAACCATCTCCCAGACACCTGAAGAACCTCCAGAGCATTATTTCAGCACAGATCTCCAGGGGCTAAAATCTTTAACACCCGAAATCCAAATCTGATCCATTCGGACAGGGATAAAGGGCCCAGCAGATCTCCAACATCATGGGCTATGTTCAGACTGGCAGCCAAGATTAGATTTTTGGCCATTCCAGATTGGAATGAGATTGGTTTTAAACAAACAAATTGGTCTAAACAACACAAAAACATGGAAACAGATTTTTACAAACAAGAACTGCATTCCTAGGTGATTAGACATGCAATCGGATTTCTAAAGAGGCGTCTCAGTCTGGACACTTGGACACTGAAGCCTGATTTATACTTCGTCGTAAGACAGTGTCGCTCACCGAACACGGCCGATCAACAAGCTGGCAATGTGTCATTGGGACTCACGCTTATGTTGTTACTACAGCAACCAATGGCAGATACTGTAGGTCGACGATGTCTGAATACATAAATCCAATCTGAAAACGTTGGCCAGCCAGTCCTAAAGATCGTTAAGTGAGAAACTAAACTGGATTTGCCTGCAGTCTTAACAAAGCCATGGTATACCTAAAGGCTTTGATTGATTGAATACTTTATTAGCAGTTTCCCCAAATAAAGCACAGGAAAGTACAGTTCAATACAAGGTCTGCTAAGAGGATTTTAAACCCAAGAAAGCCTATGGCTTGTTCCAAAGGCAAGGCAAGTTTATTTGTTTAGCACATTTAACAACAAGGAAATTCAATGTGCTTTACATAAGACATTAAGCAAATAAAAGCTAATAATAGGAAACACCTATTCTGGACACAAAAAAGAAAAAAAACTAAAGAAAATTAATAGAGTTATACAAAATAAGTTGAAATGAAACAAAACCATTAAAGAGTGAAATTACACTGCAGAAGAATAATTAAAAACATCGCAATAAAAGGCAGCAGCAAACAAACATTTTTAAATGTAAAATAACTGAGAGTTACAGCAGACCTGCAGTTTTCTGGGAGTTTGTTCCAGAAATGTGCTGCATAAAAACTGACTGCTGCTTCTCCACGTTTAGTTCTGATTATTGGGACATTAAGCAGACCTGTCCCAGATGACCTGAGAGGTCTGGATGGTTCATGATATCGCAAGATCAGAAATGTATTTTGGCCATAAACCATTCAATGCTTTATAGACCAACAGTAGTATTTTAAAATCAATTCTTTGACATACAGGGAGCCAGTGTAAAGATCTAAGAATTGGAGTGATATGCTCAACTTTATTGGTATTAGTAAGGCATCGAGCAGCAGCCTTCTGAATCAACTGCAGTCTAAAGATCCTGCAAAGACTTTTGAATAATATGCATATGTGTATGGGATACAGGAAATATGTACACAAATAGGGCACTATCATTCTTAATTTAAATGTATCATGAAAGGTTGAGGTCACTGATGAGAAATGATGGAGACTAAAAGTTCAGTGCATGCAGTATTCCTTAGTGGTTTGGCCAGACCCTCACTGGGTCTATTTACCTTGAAGATAATTAACCATTTTTAGACAATTAACTCTGGGGACTACGGTGCTTTTTAAAATGAAAAGTCTATGTAAGGTTAATTGTGTGTGCTCCATTGTGTGATGTAGCTACAAAACGGAGCAAGGGAGAAGTAAGGACAACCATGTGAGGTTGGAGAAAGACTCAAAAACGATTAATCCTTTGTCACGAAACCTGTCCAATGTTTTTGTCCTTCAAAAAAAAAAAAAAAAAAACGGATCAACGGAGGAGTTGAAATTGTTGTGAAACATTTCACTTCATTGCTTTTGAAACAATGAAGAGAGAAAGTTGTAGGGAAAGCACAGAAAGGAATGAGTTCTGAGGTGCAGTTAATCTACTGCACATGGCAGAGGAGTTGAAAAAACAGGGGGGAGAGAGAGAGAGAGAGAGCGAGAGAGAGAGAGAGAGAGAGAGAGAGAGAGAGAGAGAGAGAGAGAGAGATACTTGAGCAAACTTAGGTTTTAATATGTCCCTGCCTGCTAATATTCCCCAGCTTCCCTCCTGCGGTGGACTTCCCCTAACCTCTCCTCTCCATTCTTCTGTTTCATACTGGTCCAAGACGACCTGGAACTAATGTGTTGTTTATTTCCCCCCAAAGAGAGTGTCTGAGGCTCTCTGCTCACGCAACCTGTCTTCATCTGCAGACCCCCAGCCCCAAACTGCAGGTGGGGAGGCTAACAGAGAGGAATGGGGACAGGGGTGTGTGTGTGTGAGGGGTGCTGCGGGGGGTGTGAAAGTGTGCTTCTAGTGTTTCCAACTTTCCGTTACTCTCTCTCACAGTACACACAAACACATGTGTGTATACACATACAGTGTGTGTGTGTGTGTGTGTGTGTGTGTGTGTGTGTGTGTGTGTGTGTGTGTGTGTGTGTGTGTGTATATATATATATATATATATATATATATATATATATATATTATATATATATGTGTGTGTGTGTGTGTGTGTGTGTGTGTGTGTGTGTGTGTGTGTGTGTGTGTGTGTGTGTGTGTGTGTGTGTGTGTGTGTATATATTGCATATATATGTGCATATATTTGGCCTATTATACTGTATATTTAATGTAATTTATTTACTATTAGCAGATTAGTAAAACCACAAACTTTGAGCACTATTACAGTAGGAAACCTGACTCCACACAATAATTTAGCCATGTCAAGAACGCAGAGGTAGTCTTGGAACTGTTCTCGATGAGCAGGTTGATGCCTTGCATGGATACCTCCACCGTCGGTAAGTGAATGTGTGTGTGAATGTGTGAATGAAACATACATTGTAAAGCTCTTTGGATAAAGGCACTACAGTACAGTATAGCCATAACTAACATTTACACAAACCGTTGCTGTAAGATGCAAGAACCAAAAAACAAACTCAATCTACAACATTCAGTAAAGGAATGTCTATGGTACTGTAATACGGTAAGTAATATGTGTCAAAGTGTCCCTGAGCAAGAGACTTGCACTTAACCCCTAACTCCTTACTGCCCCCGGAGCCCTCATCATGACCATCTAAAAAGTCATCAGCTATGTGAAGCTGAAACTGAATTCCTGCGGCAGGATTATGGTCTACAAAAAAATAAAAACAATCATTATTCATAATGTACCGTTCTGTGATTCAGGGAGTGGCTGTGCCTTGGTTTTTGAATGATGGAGGAATCACAAGAAGAGAAGCATCTAAGGCAGATCCAGCCAGATGCAATAAAAAAACGGACTGCTGCTTTCAGAGGACGTAATGCATGCTCTTTCATGGCTCTCAGAGTGATAAAACATAATCTCAGATTGTATACCCTGATAAAGGTCCTTCTTCACAACCCAGTGAAAACACAAGGGGGACCTTTGAAGTAGAGACACTGGAGGGAAAAGCAGTCCCCCGTTACTCAGGGCATCAGAGAGACAAGAGAGGGATCTCGTCTAGCCCCAACTCTCCTGAACATTCATAAATAAAATATCAAGGAACTGAGACCCTAACACAATCCTCACCATGCCACAGTAGCAGGAGCAGCAAGCAGACGGCTGGTCCTGACGAGAGCAGGCAGGAAGAGTTTGAAACCCAGCGGTGTTGGAGCGTTATTCTTAATGAATTGGAAACAGGAGCTTTTTTCCTTCTTTTTTTGCGGACCCCAGGTTGAAGAGTGGCCCCCACAAGACCAAAGCCAGCCTTCAGAGAAAGGTGCTCCAGCTAATCTGGCCTCATTTTATGCCTTTTTAACCATGACCAATGTATTTAAATGGCTGTTCCCTTTGACAGATGCTCAGTTCAAATTATTCCTAACTGGAAATTTGCAGGAGCGATATTAAATATCCTTCAGGCCAGTCAGCCTAAAGAGAATGTGGAAACATCAAAAGACCGAAACCTTCAAAAACTAAAACTAATGACCTCTGCCCACCTCTGGGGAGCAGGAGGGCTCCAACCTTGGCAACATCCTCCTGGCCAGAAGAAACTGAACATCACACCTCTTCCCACCGCTCCATTTAAGATATTTAATATAAGATATATAATGTCCGTCACCTGACTATCATAATCTACAGCAGAGCAGCATGTGTTTAACCCACAGGGGAACATCTTCCTTCTTATCACACACGTTAAAACCAATCTTCCCTCAACAACAACAAACTCACCATGAAGAACGCCAGAGTATTTGAACACTTTGAGGTTTTTGTGTGCTGCAGTGTGCTGCACTTCAGCATCTACAACTACAGAGCGTTTAATAAAGTTTTTGCTGGGTATATATATTCTGTATACTGTTACAGTACTCACCAAGGACGGAGCTTCATCACCACCATGAGGCCGCATGTGGAGCATGAGTGGCAGGTAGAGAGACCTAGAGAGAAAAGGAGAGGACGCGGTAGATTGTGTGTGCAGGTAGAGAACAGCTGGCAACATTCATTTTAGGCTTTGATGGGATGTGACAGCAGTGATTAAGTCATAAAACCACCCGAGCTCCATTTGTGAGTGAGGTGATTACACAGACCCACCTGGTCAAAGGGGTAAGAGGTGAGAAGGGCAAGAGGCAAGGAGGGCAGCCGTGACTCAGGGCACATCGCCTTCTGTCCTCTATCCAGGAACAGGTCGTGGAGCTAATTCGAGTTGAAGGGCAGTAGCCTGAAATGTAAATGTTAAGCAATTCAACAATCATGCACACAAGATGATCAAAAAATTCTTTATTCTGATTTAACTTTTCCTTATTCAGTGTTATAGTCTGATGTTGAATAATTCTAATGACAAAAATATTATTAATAAAGATCATATTTTTGAGCATTTTCACAAATGCACATAATTGATGAAGGTTGAGAGAACCACAATTAGTGCTACAAATGTAACAATTAGTTTCACTACCAATGAGAAGATTTAAAACTGCATAAATTGGGATTCGGTTGAAGACCTACTTTAAGAATGGTTTCCCACATATGCTGTAGACTCGCTTTCATATGCCTTCAGAATATGGCCAAGAGACTGTGATAACACGCATAGATTATTTTCTCTGATAGGTTCCAAGAACATGCCATAAAGAATTCAGACAGGGAAACTCAAGCATTACTGTAAAGGACAACCTATGCACATTAGTGACATTTTGAAATATTAACAGTGAAATGAATGGACACCGTATGGTGGGCTGAATGAAGTGCTGTCTCTGCCAGTGAAAGGCAGTATTTTGTTTCTTCAAGCGGTGGGGTTAAACAAAAAGCAAATGTTAAACTTCATTCCTCTGAAGTTGTGCCTGGCTTTGAAAAACAAAACCTACACTCTCCAGGCTGGTCTCACCCAGTCAAATTGACTGCCTACACACATCAGTGCTCATAATTTATGACAGTAGTATTTTAAATGCTATTGTTCATCATTGCTACCATAGCAGAACGAAGGGAGAAACACTCAAATACAGTGTAGGCTGCCATAATTTTAGGCAGCTATGTGGAATAAACAGAATACGGGTGCTTTCAGGGAGGCAGTCCACACAGGCTGCCCAGCCTGTGGGCTAATATTTGGTTTAGGGATGTCATGGTCAGGCTGAACACAATGCATTCCAGCATAACGTCAAACTATTCCAAATCTTACACATACTTCCATTCTGGTCCTTCCATCAACCCTTTGTAAAAGGTACAAGTTTAAATGCATAATGTATAGCTTCAAGATATTCCAGTCAGTAACTTAATACAAAGGACCAATATAATGCATCTGCAGATGGCGTGTTAAGTAATGCTGGAGAACTATTGTCATATTTCAAAAACATACGGAAGAGTTAAATACCCTTTTTGCCAAAGAATGGGGTTCTTTGATTCATATTTCACTCTACTAAGAATCCAGTTAATGTCTTCGGGGCTGGAAAAAGAATGGCTTTTACTGTGAAATATTACAGTGCTATTAATTATAGACGAACAGCTCACCCTGGTAATAAATGTATCTTCCTTATGATACATTCCTCTATGCCGACCTCTTAAAAACAGCTACGTGGTCCATTAGACCCCACAGGACAGAGAACATCTTAGCAGGTGGGGGCGTTGTGTGGGACTTAAAAGCAACGGAGGACCGGCTAAGGGCAGCCACAAAAGAACAGGCTCCTTCTGCCAATCACCTTCAATGAAAGACATTTCAGCAATTTAAAGTAGAGCCATTTGGCAGTCAAGAGCTTGAATATTTCACAGGCACGCCTGCAAGAGTTTGAGCTCTCTGGGGCCAGAAGTGTACAAGAGTTTGGTTTCATCCAGCGATTTTTGAAGTTGCTCAATGGCCAATTGTATCGTTCACATGACCTTTGATGACAACCAGTGGTGGAAGAAGTACAAAACGTTTTCTTTTTTTAAAGTAAAAGTATCAATACCATAATATAGAAATACGTAAAAATAAGTAAAAGTCCTGTATTACATTTTTTACTTGAGTGAAAGTACTAAAGTATTGGCATAAAAATGTACTTAAAGTACATAAGATATTTCTAAATTTGTCAAATTGTTTTAGAAAATAGCAGATCTACAAGCTAACAACGCATAAAAAGTGCAACATTTGCCTCTAAGATGTAGCGTAGAAGAGTAGAAGAGTAGAAGTATAAAGTATAGAAAAATAGCACCACTGATGACAACAAACAGAACGTTTGAAAATCTGCAGACGTTTAACAGCTCATTTCAAGGAATTAGACAGATATGTGTACCGAAGCGGTAGCAAGCCGTAGCTCTAAAACTAAAACCTATTTTTTTGCCCTGAAGGAAATTCATTTAAAAAAAATCTTGGCAATGCATGGCTAGATGTAAACCTTTAAATATTAACCTGGAACAGGCGTCCTCTGGCCCTCTAGAACTGCAGGGTTCACCATAAGAAGAATAAGCTCACAGTCCTGTTAGCCACATGCCGCATGGATTTAATTTTCGCCATCTGCTGGCTTCATGCTTCTACGCTTTCCATTCCCACTGCACATTCTTCACAAATTCAGTAGCTTCCTTCTTCTACATTTGTAAATGTTGTTGACTGTGGAAAGCGTCCATGTTTACTTTGAATCCCTGGCCATTCGTAGGCCCTCTCTAATTACCTACAGCTGTTCACTTCTCCACTGCTTGCTTTGGCCCCTGCCTTCAAATACAAGGTCCTATTTTCAATGTAAATTATAAGATCTATAACAGACTAAATAGAAAGTCTCATTGTTATGGGAAGCAACATGGCTCACTGTAATAATGATATTTTGAAATGATTTTTTATGACAATTGTGATCTTTCCTGGCACACTTCCACGTGTATTTAACTTACCACATATCTTATGAGTGAAATACTATTATTTTGCTTTTGTGCCAAAATTCTGGACGCAGGTTCACAAGGAGTGACTTCTTGCTCAGGTTGAGATCCATGTAATGAGTGACACCATGTCATAACACCATACAGTTTAAATTTACTCACCCTCTCATTGGAGCCTCTTAAAACATTTTTTTTTTTAAATATTTTTGTATTTCACTGTGATTGGTAGACACTAACAATGTGTATGTTCTACCCTCCCATGTTAGTGGGGGGTGGAGTTTTGAAGAGAAGTCGACTGTTCTTTGCCTGAGGACCTTGTCTGCACTCACCTGCTCTGTTGGGCAGCAGTAACAGCAAATTTTACACCGTCTGGGACACAAATTGGCATTTTGAACTCTGGTTATTCCTCCAGTATAATCTAATTAAAGGACAGTGCCAGCGGGGTACAAATCAGAGCATTATAAAGTTTGATAGACAGTGAGGCATAAAAATGTCTGGAGCTCTTTTACAAAAACCTCACATCATACTGGTCAGAGGTGTAAAACTTCAGAGACCCGGCTGGAAAAGGTTTAGGCTAAATCAGCCAAACTGCACACTTTGTGGTGAGGATAAGCACTGCATAGGTGCTGCAATATAAATTACAATGTTTTCGGCTTTGAAGTTCTGCCATAGGCTTTCTGCCATAGACTGACATTAAACTTTATGTTATGAATGGGCAAGTGTTTTCCTTTTCAATTCAATGCATGTCTAAGTGTTAGATTCACAATATGAAACCTGTACTGAAATGCTCAAAACAGTTACTAAAAACTAGGAAAATAAACTAGGTGCCGAACAATACAAGAACGTGTTAATTTTGCTCCATGTGGTACACTCATTTTCTGGGATATATACTGTAGTGTATACTGTACATGACAACTTTGGTATATTAACATCCTAATGTGATTAATACACCATCACTTTCGGTCAGCTCTGAACCCTGAAAAATGATATTATCATCCACGAAATTATTCTGGATAATGTCATATTTTCCATCCTTCTCTATCTGAAGCAGTAAAACCATATTACATCATAGATTAGGGAGTGGGACAAAGTGTTTTAAACTCAATTGTCCGAGACTATAGCATAGACAGTTGTATAACTTTACAGCTGATCACGTCAAGTCAAACCTTCTGGTCTTATACTTAAGAAAAATAGGCCTACACAAACAAAGAAATAAAGTGTTTTCATCAAAGACCAACTGAGCGAACAGTAAATTTGAATGTCATTTGGCACTGTGATGCAAAATGTCTTCCAGGGCAATGATGTGTCCCATAATATAACTTCATGATGACTGCCACAGTCAGTACTGTAACGCATCCAAAATCAATTAAATCAACTGTGTGAAGTAAATCCACTGAATGCAATGTAATGTTTATCTAGCAGGATAGTAAATGTATCAACAATGCTCCAGCATAGCTGAATTCTATTGCAATTTATTATTATAAAATTAACAGCTTTCCAAAAATCTATCCATATAGGGCAACATTTTAGAATGTTGAGGTAGCTCAGTGCTGAGCAAAAACTTTGTCATACCAATTTATTAAGCAATACAGTACACAGTAAGCTGACTATCAGATATCATTCATCTTTACTGTCAATCTGCACCTTGAAAACTACAGAGTAAGCTATGTGACAAAATATGCTAAGATATATGGGAATATTAATCTGCTGTTAGAATTGATAGTCAAAAGTTGGAGTTTTTACAGGAGACCATACAAAATCCTTGCCAATAAAATGAATCAAAGTTTTAATTACGGCGATGCCATATGGCATTTGGCTGGACACAGAAATCTATGAAATGCATTTACAGCAGATTATGTTTTATTTGATCTCTCAGAACTACTAGCCTTCAAAAACACAAGTGATTAAAAACCTGTTTGAGAGACATAAATATGTCTTCCAAGGACAGATAGTTTGAGAGGGCCTCCAGGCACTCTTTTTTGCATCCCAGTAGGGTGCTTTCATTTGACTGCCATGAACTAATTCAAACAAGACCCATCACAGCCATAGCTTCAACCAAACCACCCCTCTGAGAGCCCTGGCCCAGAAAACCCTCCTTTGACTCACATTACTCCCTAGGTTTCACATCACAACTACCACTCACACTCTAAACTGAAAAATAGAGTGGGCTTTCCATTCTAATTGTTTCTCCATTCAACACGGTGTCTCTGGTTATACCAGGGGTTGATTTGAGGGTAGTTATGAAACCACACCAACCCAAAAGGCCCATAGTCTCTTCCACTGTCAGCTCTGATCAGCAGGAAAAGAGTTAAATGGCCCTGGTGTCGGAATGGGGACCGCTAAGCTGTCCTAATGAGATATCACAAGCGCCTCAAAGCCACCGAAAGTCTCCAACCAATCTAACCAAGCAGCTACACAACCGCAGCCCATCAAACAAAGTGCCCTAGAGACAGAAGCGTCTCAAACAGAGGCTCCCCTATTGCAAGTATTCATGGCTATGGCTGTCCAGTGTGCTTTAAGAGCAGACGGTTTCCATGGCACATATTCACTTTCAGAAACAGGGTATGGGATATCTGCCCCTAAAACCACAGGACCTCAGAGATCTTTTTTTTCTTCTTCTGCAAAGCCTTAAGCTTAAGCTATCAGTTGCATCTCGGAGAATTAAGTTGAAAACACATGGCTGAATTGCAAGCCCCTAAATGAGACTGCAGGAGGGAGATTGCAACAATAGTCTACTGCACAACTTGGGACCATTTAAGGGACTATAAATAACCATATAAGACTCTCGGAAATGTCAAGGACAGCTGTGTGAACTGTTAAAGGCGGTATTAAAACAAGGCAAGCAGGCCACAAACATGTTCAGCTGGTTGGGAAACAAAACAACACACAGATAATACTTCACAGAGGAGGATATAGTAAATCCCACTTCTGGGAAACACATGAGCAAACTGCTGTCTTCATAAAGACGAAATGCCTATCTCATATTCTGCAAGAAGATAAACATGACCCCTGAGAATTATGACAATTATCTCAACCAAAGCAATATATCACTGCTCCAATTAGTTGCGTTACATGCTCAATTAAACCTTTCACATACAGTGAGAGTGCCAAATAGCACCACAGCCTTTTTCCACTAACTACAAGGAATCTGGTGTTTCAGTAAAAATAATACAACAAATGTCCAAAACAATCTTGAGACACAATCTTGATTAGATGTTGTGTGCTCAATAAGAAGGAATCTAGGTGCCATGGGCCATGCCCTAAAACAGAGTTGGTCTGTAGTACAGAGTTGGTCTGTATGTACTGTATGTATGTACAGTATCTGTATGCATGTATGTTTGATTGATTCAGATATGATAATCTGATTCTTTAAACGTCTCATCTTTTAAAAGTGCATCACAATGGTCTGCATCTTTACTGTGCCTCTAGTATTTGCTGCTAGCTTCTAGTAGGTACTAAGTTACGGACAAAATATTGGTCCACTGGAGTGAACGGAGTTACCGCCACTCTGTCTTTACACCACTCTGGTGTGTCCCAACAAAAGCAGACCAATAGCGTACTACACAGCTCAGTTGACACTGCTATACCAATTACAGTCCTACCAAAAGTAGACAGTGATGGCTGTTTCAAGCAGTCCCACCTGGCCTGAGTCAAACTTACTTGACTCTGAGCTACTGTAGGTGTGATGACACACCTGTTGCGATGCATACGGGAAAACAGCCATTCACACACACAAATTTACATCTGACATGACAAAGGCCTATCCATCCGTCCGTATGTGTGTCTGTCTGTCCGTCCGTGTGTGTGTCCGTCCGTGTCTGTCCGTCCGTGTACAGCTAATCTCCGGCACCGTTGGACCGAATGACGTGAAACCGAGCATGCACGCTCCCTGGAGGACAAGGAAGAACCTCTGCCCCAAATTCTTCACATCGGCCTGTTATAGCGCCACCAGGAGGTTTTGCAAAACTTAGTTATTTTATATTACTACAGATTTTGTCCAAACATCACACAAATCACTACACAGTATCTCTAAAGTCATGTGATCAAGACGGATCTCTCCGATTTTTCATATTCCATCCTGATTGACTAAGATTGGCTTCCAAAGTTTGCAGGAGTAGCCCGTTTTGTACAAAATGACTCAAATCATGAATGCAGTTTCTGATTGCCGTGAAACTTTGCTCAGATCAATGCTCAAGCCATTGAGGGAGATAAATGAAGATCAGACTGACTGACCAACAGTGTTTTCCTTTATATATAGAGAGAGAGAGAGAGAGAAAGAGAAAGAGAAAGAGGTGTGTGTGTGTGTGTGTGTGTGTGTGTGTGTGTGTGTGTGTGTGTGTGTGTGTGTGTTGTTTTAGTAAGTAACTTGTAACTAATGTTTTCAAATAATTATAGTGGAGTAAAAAGTACAATATTCGCCTCTGAGATACAGTATAGTGGAGAAGAACTATAATGAGTAAACTACTTGAGTAAATGTACTTAGTTACTTTCCACCACTGATAAGTATCTCTAAAAAGGTTTGCAGCCAGACACTCTGTTTCAATTGGTCTGCCTTTATTCCACTTAAGTGCTGTAAGTCTCTTGGCATGCCATAGATCCAGTCATCAGGATTTGTTTACCCTGTTTACAATAATCTCCATCAACAACAACAACAAATAAAAGACACATTACAAGATCACAGGATGTGATTGTACATCCGTTGTACACTCAGAGGGATTTAAAAGGTCATACAGCTGTTATGAAATTTAAGTTGACTATATATATATATATATATATATATACACACTTACATATACATATACTACATATACATGTATACTTATGTTCTCTAAGTTCAGAACGCATTGAAACAAAACACATTTTTAAGTAGGGATTAAGTGGTATTAACACAGGATTTGACTGTGTTGTCTCTTTCAGTGACTGCAGTGTCTTGAGTCACAGGATGAGAAAGGCTCCATCAGTGAAGAGCAATGCTTTGAAAAACACCATAACGATATTGACAGCATGCCAATGCCTTTACTACAATCACATGTGATCCCGATGGAGCGTTTATAGGAAATTGTGATTGGCCATCTGGATCACTGGGACAAGTGCCAGTAGGCCGGTCAGTGTCACTGGTGGTCTGGGTGGAACCGGACTGATGTGGAAAAAGCAACCCACTGGCATGTCGTCTTAGGTTCAGACAGTCTGAAATTCCAATCAATAGACTTTATGGATCTTTATTAGACCGATGATGTGGCCCAGTAGTTTAGGGGGGCGTTTGTCATCCGAATGAAATGCGTCAACACAAGGTGTGCTGCAACCTTTCCCAAAGTGAGTCAGCTCAAAATGAGATCAACAGGCCATAAAACTTCAAACGGCAATAGTAAGTGTCAGCATGTACCAGAGGCAACTTTTACTGTTGTGGCTGCCCAGAAAATGCCAGTTCAAATGACGGGAGGAACTGCTGTGAAGTGGTGCAAACTTGTCTTTTTGTTAAACGGTTTGAGCTTTTACCTTTCTAGAAGACAATTGTATGCAATTGTATATACTGTTTCATGGAACACTCTACAACTCGCGCTAACAATTAATTCCATGAACAATTTAATAACCGGCTCTTAAATCATCCCTACATCACTATGTAATTGTTTTTAACTAACTAGTTTTCTGTTATGGTTTTATTTTGTTGTTTCTGTGTTTTATAACTGTATATGTCTTAGTTGTTGTTTGTGTAATCTTCAATTTATTCAATATATTATTTATCAATTTATTGTACATATATTCATGGGACATGAGTCGGTATTTCTATCTCTTTTCTGAGATGAGTGTGCTGGGAGCAAATCCTAACATATACCCTCTCTAACATGTGTAATCATTTGCAGCATAAATGGTTCATTAACTTTACACTGAAACCATGTATGTATACTTTGTCGTTTACAAATAGCTAAAAATAGCAAATCTACAAGCTCACGTGATTTGAAAATATTTTTTAAAAAGTACATTTGTGTCAAAAAACATATTTAAAAAGTATTTCGAAAATGTTCACATCTCACATGCCCAAAATAGGGATGCCAGGGTTATTGTGGTTAAATTAGTTATTTACTTTAAAAGAGTACAGACATTCATTCCGGGGCCCCATGGCTGGATCCATTCTCATGCAGTCAGATCGCCTCTCTCTGTCATGATAAGTGCAATAGAAACCTCTCAGGGAGAAAATCTTCTGTTTCCATGTACAATCTTGCCACACGGTGCAGAGATCCTAGTGCATTCCTCTTCCTCTAATTCTGCACGGAGGATTTCCCGGGACTCTAATAAGCAAGAATAAACCCGGAGCCGAGCATGAAAATGGCCACTGGGTTCCCCTCCTCTCCTTTCTCCCCATCCAGCACTAGCCCAGGGTTTTTATTAATTTTATTTAATTATGCCACAAAGCTCTTTTTACACTGTGCCATATCTGCCCGTGCCCTACTCCCATTGTGTGAGCTGTGTAATTTAATAAAGCCTCATTTAAGAGAGGAGTTGATTAAAAAATTAAGCTCCAGTGATCACCCCAGCCACCGCCCGCCCCGTCTCGTGACAAGATCCAATATTTCATATTGTGAACATGTCGAGAAGAAATTACCACCGCAGGACAAATTAATGCTTTCCATAAGATCACATGATAGTGACAGCAAGTCCCACTATGGAGAGTGAAATATGTGCCATAGTAATGACACCTAGAGGGGAGAGCTCCTTCTTCTCCTCCTCCTCCAGCTCAGGTACTCTTTCTTTTCCATCTGCTGTCTGCCGATCATCGGTAGTGGAAGAAGTACTCAGATCTTTCACTCGAGTAAAAGTAGCAATACCACAATGTTGAAAGTAAAATTCCTGTAATCAAAATGTTACTTGAGTAAAAGGGTAAAAGTATCATAGAATCAAAATATACGTATAGTACCAATTTAAAAGTACTCGCCTATTCGGTGAAATGGCCTGTTTTACAACTTGTTTTAACATTTTTTAATGTTCAAACCTTTTCAAAAATAGCTGAGCTACAAGCTCACGCGTTGTGAGCAACGCGTTGTGAGCTTAACATATAAACCGTAGCTAAATTACAATATTTGCGTCTGAGATAGTGGAGTAGAAAGTATACCAAAAAAAGGAAATACTCATGTAATTTAAATGTGCCACAAAATTGTTCCCAAGTACAGTACTTGAGTAAATGTACTTATTTACTTTCCAGCACTGCCTATCATCCATGTGTTAGCTTTTTCTTGTTTCATTCATAATTTACAGCTTCCTACTTCTTCTGACAGCAGGTGACTGCCTGAGACTGCATCAAAATGGCTGTGATGGAGTTGTGTGATGTCTCCACCACTTCGGAGTGAATGACGACACTGGACTGCAACCTCAAACGAAGGAGAAGGAGACATTTCAGCCAAACTGCCCGCTGTTTGGCTTCAGGAAAGAAAATTGCACCGATGGCCTAATTGTTTACACACAGCATAATGGCTCTTTGAAATACAATCTGTCTAAGCTATCCCATCTGTGCAGCAAACTGTACACATGCACATAAACTCACTGATATAGAAAATGTGCAAGCTGTCATTTCCCATTGTGTGTAAGAGAGAGAGAGAGAGAGAGGGGGGGGGGGATTCAAAGTTAAACGCAATATCTACACTGCAGTTTAAAGTTAAATACCTTCTCACTGCAGGAGAAACATAATCCACACAATTAATGCTTGAAAATTACAGCCTGGATCTCGTGGCGGTTTTGAACCATAAGTTATTGATTTGGAAATGAAAACCTGTAGTCTTCAAGGTTAAATCCAGTCCACCCTCATTACTGCTCTGTCCTTGAGAGGCCCGCATTAGGTCTGCTGCAAGGAGCAGAGAGGACTGCTTTAATGAAGGTGAATTTAATGGGATTTAATGTAGCTGGGGGCAATGGAGCAGCAGAGATATGGTTTTAACAAAGAGCAAGGGACCAAGGGTATAGCCTATTCTTTTTATTTATTTCACATTTGGCCAGCCATAGTAAAAGCACACCACGTCTTAGTTGTAAGTGGATCCCGAGGGTCAGTGGTTGCACTTCTGCTCTCAGGATGGCGTCTTTACACCTCGCTATTGACCCTGCTATTGTATAGCGTGATATCGTTTACAAAATATTGGGGAAAATTGTATTCCACAGCCACTGATCTGAACCAAAAGAGTCACTGTTACTCAGTGGCTTTAAGACGTATCAAAACACCTGTGTGTAGAACTATTGGCAATGATTTGACATACAGTATTACTTAGGACTATGTGCTAATAGGAAATCAGTAGTCTAAATGACATACCAGTAAATACATTAACAAATTAAAAAAAACACACACACACACACACACACACACACACACACACACACACACACACACACACACACACACACACCCCCACTCTTATAATGACTCAAAAATATAACATGACTTTGTGCAATATGTTTAGCATTTAGCCTATGAGGCCTGTAATCTTTGACCACAGGTAGGGAACCCCTGGATTAAGGTATTGTCTCATATCAAGGCTCTCTGTAATAGTAGGCCTTAGGACACTTCACAGGACAAGGTAGTCCAGTCCACAGTTGTCAGTTTGCAACCTGGTCCCATTGTTAACCGTGTGTAGTTCTCACAAACACTGATCCCCTTTTACTTCATGCATTTGGGCCCTGTAACAGCGAGGTCATGGCTGACATGGCCGTGCCTTCAGCTTTCGCAAGCTTGATGTGAACAATGTGTGCTTTCTGCAAATAACATTAAACAGCCCGCTCCTACAGTAATGCCCCATAAATATGCCAAAATCTTGAAAAGGGAAAAAAAGAAAGACCTCACTCTCATACCTGGATGTGAACCTCTTCCACAGAGTCATTCCCCTTCTATTTTTTTTGTTCTTTTCTCTCTCCTGTCCACAAATCTGCTGGTGAACTGGCAGGCGGCTAATTCGCAAACATAAAGAGAGGAGAAAGGCAAAGAGGTGATACAAATGTCATCATTCCAATACGTCATACTATGTGCGTTATCAGCGACCATTCTTAATAATCACATTGGGCCAATGACCAAACCCATTACTGATCTTGCCTTCCGTTCTTATTAAACGCTGGGTACAATGTACTGGATAAATTATTGTTCCATCCCTCACTTGCTTCCACTTTCTCTCTCCTTGAGAAGCAAGGACCAAAGAGAAATGTTTCAGCCCCTGCTTGCGGAGAACACTACTTCTATCTGCATTTTAAATAGTGAATCACTCTGCAGATGCATCATTTGGTGTATTTCGTGAATCTCAGCAGGCCAGGGGTAGTCAGAACTGGACTGGAATAAACACTAGATCAAAAAAGAAAATCTCTGTAAAGGTCAAACATGGGGTACATAACTAAAGACATATACCTGGACGTGGCCCGCCTAATTAATGTACAGGCATGCTTTTCAAATGGACTGAACCTCTGCCAGGTTCAGCATGTGCGGATATGATGTTTCAGACCAGGGCAGTAGGTAATGAGTGAGGGGGTAGAGTTAATCCAGCCTGCCCTCACCTCTATCCTGAAGCGTTTGGGGAAGAATCTAGGAGGCCTTTATGTCAGGGATAATAACCTCAGGCCAAGGGTCACACTAACAATTCACAACGCACATAAGACAAAATCTACTCAGAAGGCTGAACCCGATAGCAGGCCCATCACATGCATGCATGAGGCCCATATGAAAGTGATTCGCTGCCCAGATGATCCAATTAAAGTGTTGCTTAGCACTTCTCTCTTTTATGTTCCTCTGCCTGTTGACTTGAATTAGGTCAAACTGGTAAACATCCCAGCACATGTGCCGTTTCAGAATAGCCACCTTAACCACTTAAGCCCTATACTTCCTTGTACGACAAATCTACAGCCGATCTACAAGCTCACAATGTGTCACAATGCGACGTGTTCTCCGTTTGTTGATCTGCCTTTTTGTTAAAATAATAAATTGTTCAGTTTTGTAGATCACTTTTAACAGATTTATCATGGTGGCTTTTCATAAAAAGCTATATGCTATAATATATATTCTGTTTCCACTTACATCGTTTCGTAATCAGTGGGCATATGCGGGCATCAGGAAAATAATGTCAACCTCCATTATAAGTGAAGATAACATTAAATGAAACAGGAAGGACTGGGACTGTCCCATGTTTATGAAGTCATACAGCTAATGTGGAAAAGTAGGAAAAGTAGGAAACAAAAATATAAAACAAAAACAACATTGTCAACTTCCCATGTTCCTCACTTGCTAACCTTGGACAAAGGACAGTTTTGCCACAATCTCTGCTTTTTCCACCAAAACTCATTTCTATTTGCAAGAGGGATTAGGAAACCATGTCAATCCAGGTTAAAACATTTTTTAATAATTGCGAACTAAACAGCTGTGATGGCTATTGAATGAGACACATTGTTCGCACATCTGCATTTTCCATTTAGTCCTTGACTTTGATTCGAGCTGTCTGTAATCCCTCAAACATGACTAATGGGAAACATTAAGTACAAGTTTGGGAGCAAGTGGTTTTAATTAAAACGCTGGTTCACAGAGGACCTTGGACAGGGGATTTTTTTTATCCTTCTTCAGAGAAATCTTCATATGTTTTCCCTTTTATTAGCAATCATGGGCACACTCAGATCTCACAAAAGGTACATTTTCACAAAAAAAGAGGGAGAAGAGTGAGATGCTTGCACCAGTTCAGTATTCAAACCACATTTCACCCAACGACTCCTCTGAGAGTTGCACATAAAGGAAGTTTTCCAAATGAAAGTTATTAGCACTTGATAATGAAGATGGAACACAGGGCCTAAACAACAGTGTTTGGAATGTTGCGTTTCCTGCGGACATAACAAAAGAAAAAGAAGAAATAGCTAAAACAGATGAGTGGCATATGAAAGAATCTTCAGAGAGACACAAAATTACATATTTTCCCACTTCCGACACGGAAAGAGGTAGAGGGGGAATCGTTCATGACCTTCTGTTGGCAGCAGTCTGTTCCGCCCACATGTAGTGAACTCAACATTATGAGACTTAATGAACAGCACTTGCAGACATTTTAGCATATGTCTGTGACACCGTGACCCGGCAACTTTAAAGGATATTACATATGGGCGTAATCACCATAACAGATCCTGTCAACATGAGTTTGTGCTGGGCGGCTCTGTGAGCCACCAAGAGGAAACAATGGGTTTTCATACATCCAATTTGTTCCATCACTATGATTGAGTGAGAAAATTCAGAGGGTCTTCGTGGGGTCAACGGTACTTCACAGTTATCTCATGTTTTGGACTGATATTCAAATATAATGGTTGATGTCGTCACTGGCGAGTGTAAACATTGCACAGTATGGCCAAAACAGCTACTTTTTATGAAATATGATTTCTTTTTTACCTGTGTTACAATGGATCTAATGTAGTTATTATTTAGTCACAAGCTCTTGTTAATACTTTTCATTGATTAAATATTTATAATACTTTTTTTTAACCACTTTCAACCTTGTGTCCCTTATTGTCATTTCCATGTATTCGTTTTTTTCACATTTGCAAAAATAGATGATCTACAAGCTTACAACTTTTGCAATGCAACGCGTAGTGAGCTTGTGGCTATTTTTGCACGACGCCGTCATACAATGAAGTATAAAATAGGGCATTCATTTATGAAAACATATTAAAAGGAGATACAAGGTTTCTGCCTGACAACAACGATATTCTAGTCCTAAAGTAGAATATACAGGAGTATAATTCTCTGTTGCTGTGGTGGTGTTGTCATGTTGTCATAGAAGTACAGTGAACATAGACATGTCACTGTGGAAGACAACAAGGATTCACACTGGAACACAGCATCTCTAAACAACATGCTGAAGCCTGACAGCCGTCTGGCGCCCCAGTATAAAACTTTATAAACAATCGAAACAATCAAAAAGTTTGCTATCTTAACCACTTAAACCCTCTAGTCTCAGTAAAACGGACCCGAGTTGCAACTGTAGTTGGACCACTTTTTTTTCCATCTACACCACATCTGGTGTAGAATCTGTTGGAGAATGTTCCCCTCCAGAATAGGGATGCTGGGGTTCAAGTGGTTAAACAGTCTGCCCAGTGGTGCTGGAGTAAATTGAAGCATTTTCTTTTTTGCTGGCTAATTTGTCCAGGAAAACTACAGAAAATTATGTAATTAGATATACAATCATCATTTATGCTTTTATCACACTAGTTGCCAGTGTGTAAACACTACACAGAAAAGCTCTGACAATGTATCATACGTATCTTAATTGGAAAATAAAATTGCTTTCATGTAAACATGAAAAAAAAATGTGATTTTGTTTAACAAAATATGTGCTTTGTTTATCTGTATACATCTTTCAATAAATGCCAGTCTCAAACAGATGCCCAGTCAAAAATGAATTATTTATTGTTCTTGCTATATACCCACCGGCACAACACATTTGATAGCCTTTAAGGAATTTGTTATCCACCTTCACAGCCAGCACCAACTTTTTCGGATTTCAAAAATGTAAACAAAATCTTATAAACCGCACATCTACAAGCTGAAATGGACTGAAGAGCATGAATAATGTTCCAAAATGATCTGAGGCATCTGCTGAACAATGTATTCGCATTATTTCTGTATTATATTCCATATATCAATCAACTATCTACAGCATGGTTCCCGAGCCATGTGGCCCATAGGTCAGGAGCCTATCTCCTATTTCGTTAGCGTGAGGTAGATTGATGTACAGTACATGTACGCCCCCTGGACATGGCGCTATATCGCAGGGACTTACCCCCAAATCCAACCCTTGATGCTGAGTGCTAAGCAGGGTGGCATTCAATACCCTTTTCTTAGTCTTTGGTATGACTCGGCACAGGGACTGAACCACGACCTCCCAGTGTCAGGGCGGACACTCTAACCACTAAGCTGCATATCCTCTGTACTGTACACTTTATGTTTCTCTTATTCATACAGTGTAAACGGATCACCAGCAGAGGGCTTGTTACAGCCCTTGTTGTGGGTTCTTTAGTGTGGTTCTTGCACAGACTATGTGGTTCTGAGTAGCATTGTGATGATGGAGATGGTTGGCTGAAGACAAACCATGGTCTATCTATGTCCATCTGGAAAAGGCATTGGATAAAGTAGGTTTCGGGGGTCTGTTGGAGGCTCTCTTGGAGGTTGTCTCCAAACTGCCTCTTAGACCTGGCCATGTCTGTGACAGGCCCTCTCCCGGTGAGCTAGCTGCTATGATGAATGACCACCTCTCCGTTCTTTATTGCCCCTCTAAATCATACGCTTACCATGCTTTTATAACCAATTTTTGCTGCTTTGTTTTATTATTTTTTTTACCTCCATTTTTGGACTACAACTACAAAACACTGCTCTTTCCCTTTGTTTTCCTTTCATAAAAGGGGAACATGGTAATCTCTGAGGATACAGCATCACATTGGTATTCAGATGGAGTGTTGGGATCTGGCCGTATTAATCAGATTTACTGAGACAAATATGTCATACCTCATTGTGATAGACTGGAGAAAGGCTCTGGAGAAATGCTCTATCTAAAGAACAAATCTACAGTTCATATATCTACAGTATTTGCTTTCATTCATGTTGGTTTTTTGTTTAGTTTCGTTTTTTGCCAGTACCCACTGTGCAGCACTGCTCTGTTTCACCTATAAAGTAACAACTGGAGTAGCATACAGAAATAAGTCTATTGTAATTCTGGAATAATATTAATTATTTATGTGAGAGAGGGCCAGACTTGATGTTTCTCAGAGAACACAGATTGACAGGCAGACAGCATGGCAGACAGTCAACTCAGAATGACAGGCTAGGGAGAACGGGGGGAAGAAGAGAAAAGGTTTAAGAAGTGATGGCAGATTTTTCTCCCTTGCTGTAATAAAGGATGGCGTAGCTCAGTGTTTACGAATGCCACAACCTTTATTTGCACTCCTGCTATCTCTTACGGTATCTGATAATCCAAGAAAATACTGATGGATTCAGTGATGGTCTTTTGTGTACCACTACACACAACAATCAACGCAAAACTAGTTTTACAAGATATTTTAAGATTTTAGCGTCAATATGTTGTTGTTTTTTCAAATTAAGCACTGTTGTTGCTCTTATCTTTGAAAACCTAGTCTAATGCTCACTACAATAATATGTCATTGTGAAAATAGGATTATTCAAGAAGTAATTGTACCATTTGCAGTTACTGAGGAGTCAGAAAAACCTGAACAATGTGTTCTTCCCAAAGTAGTGGTGCTAACTGAATGTTTCAAGAATTCATATTGACTTACTGAATGTCATCAATATTTAGTATAATTTTAAGCAGTTGAATGTTACTGTTCAATGACTATTAAAGTAAAAAAAATGGAATATAATATTGAAGCTGAAATGGGTTCTCTCTCCTGATTGGATAAATATAATTTGTGTTTACAAAAGAGCTGGAGAGATGGGGAGATCCCTGTTAGGCCTACTGACTGAACTTTATAACACAAAAGAAACATTACTTAGAGCACCTTAGGTCATAGCAACATAAGTCAGGGAAATCACTTTTCCTATTTTGAGTGGAGGTCAGGTTATTCTACCAAGCAGTCATTGATTTTAACAACACTCTTGGGGTGGGCTATCTCAAACTGACTACATTTCATTTCACCTGTATTACTGAAACCTAGGTTATTTTTTTAAGCATCAGTTACTGTATTTTATTTTTTATTTTTTTGCTTTATTGTTAAATTGGTTGTAACTGTATTTGTATTCTTGCTCTGTAAAGCACTTTGCGCTGCATTTCATGTCATGAAAGGTGCTATACAAATAAAGTTTATTATTATTATTATTATTATTATTATGCATCCTGCATCTCCAATGACTATTGTGCTAGTCTGTGCACTGTAGAGGACATCAAAACTAAGCCTTCCATGCAAGTGATTCAGATTAAAAGTTAATTTCATTTGACTCACCCTGACAAGAAAATTAGATGTGCACTGCCTAAAGTTTCCGGTTCCCACTCTTAGAGGTGCCAGTGACATTATTTATTTATGTTAGGTTAATAGCCCAACCTACATTACAGTCAGAAGTGCTGATTTGTGGCCAAGACCAATTCTGCTGCACTCACTACACTACCCTCTAAAATCACAAAGGCCCTCACCCTAAAATACTGGAGCTCAGTCCTCATCCATCAGAGCTTTCGACAGACAGACGGGCAGGTCAACCTACCTCCAACACACACATGGACACCAACAGGCTTTGAATAGAGCTTTTTTTTTCTTCTTCTTTTTTAACTACAAGCTTGATGCTTTTCCTAATATAACTCAGCCACAACAAACATTTAAGTTATTAAGCTCTCATGTTGCTTGTAGGACTGTTCATTGTTCATGGGACTTCTGGTCAATTCTGCAGACTACACTAAAGCCATGTTTAGCTACAAATACTGTACTCTGTCTCTCCCTGGTGGACAGAGAAAATACTAGCCAGTTCATTCTGGTCTTGAATGATGTCACTGCTACATACAGCACCCACAGATTTTTCCCACGGCGCCGGCCAGCAAGCCATCAGCATATATATTATAATGGACACTCATGGACGAATTACAACGGTGCCAGCACAAATCACACCATCGGCTTCAGCGCATTTGTGCATTTCTTTATTTTTTAATAACTTGCACCATAATAACCCATGGACCCTAAGCCATAAATTAACTGTTAGATTTTATTTTATCTTTATCAATTCCTAACTGCTTGGCAAGAAACATCAAGAAACGTATAACCCAGATCTATAAATTAACCCAACAAATAACAGTAATACTACTTTCAATTTCTCTTGTTGAGATCAGTGCTTGCGTATCGGAAAGAAAACACAATCAAAACGTGCGGGTCATTTTGAATCCTCCAGCTAATATAATCTGACTGGGCAGTGAAGCCCATTCTACAGTCCTGCAATGACTTACAGGTCTTTATGATCAATCAATCATCTAAACAAAGCTGGAGTGCAAGAGCCACTGCCAGGGGAGGTCTGACCTGCGGCCTAGCGTGACATTCAAGGAAGGAGTGCTGCTCACCCAGGAAATCCCATTACTCCAAAGTATGATGGATATCCATACTGGAAAAGCTCATATGTGGTCTGACGTATAATTTGTTATAATTTGTAAAACTGGCGTGCCCACGTTCACCTTTATCACTATTCTTTTTTTCTTTTCTTCTTTCAAAACTTCTGCCCAACACAATGATCATAGAATATTCTGTTCATCTGTCCCCATGTTTGGAAAAAATTACAGTATCATCTTTGAGGGTCTACGCCGTAGACCCTCAAAGATGATACTGTAATTTTTTTACTGAGAAGGCTGAACAGCACATTTTAGTCAGGGTTCCCCGTAGACTCTACGGGGAACCCTGACTAAAATGTGCTGTTCAGCCTGCACAGTTTGTTAAGTTACAGTTAAACCTGAATATAATATAAACTATATTGTATTGTACAGCATTAGATTATTAGAATACAGTGTCGAAGGAACATGATTATTGGAGATTTTCGGGTGGCGCAGTGGTAAAGTGCGTGCCCACAACCACGGAGGGTGTAGGTTCAAATCCACCGTGGTGCATCCGGCTTTATCGAGCGTCTATACCATTGGTTCCCAAAGTGGGGTCCGGGGACCCCCAGGGGTCCTTGAGGGAGTTCCAGGGGGTCCCCAGCTAAATGATAGATAGTTAGGAACGAAATTGACACTTATGGGTCTGTAACTCTGTCGATTTGGTTCCATTTTTACCCTCTTAAGAGTTAAATTAACATTGATGTTACAACATAAATTGGGGTCCCAGAGATCCCAGAGATAGAAATGGCATTAAATGGGGGTCCGTAGCCTAATGCATGTCAAACCTGGGGTCCTTGAAATTAAAATGGTTGAAAAGCACTGATAGAGCCGTAAAAATCTTCTCTTATGGGGGTCCTTGGCATATCTTTTCAAATGGGGGTCCGCGGGCTAATAAGTGTCAATTTGGGAACTTGACATGAAAAAGTTTGAGAACCACTGGTCTATAGGAACACAACTGACTTGTGTTCAGGGGAAGGTAGCCAGACAGGGAGGGTGATATTTGCCATTGCATGTGTTCATGCCGGCTGGGGAAGCACCTGTCAGCAGGGAGTGTTGCGTCGGAGAAGTAGAACTAAGGCTCTACTCCCGGTGGGGGCTGAGTAGGATATAACACACAAAATGTGGGGAGGAATCAATTGGCAAAATGACAAAAATTACACAGAGATTATTACAAAATGAATGTAAAAATAAATGTTATGGTATTTTTTCTTTGAAACCTTGAAATTTTGTTTTCATTGTGATACCGATATAGGAACTTAAAAGTATACAACGTTAGTTCCATTGTTCCATCGACTGATTGATCATTAAAATAAACATACTCTGAAAATCCACGTGGCCCACCCAGCCAAATAGCTGCCGTGTTAAGTGGTCAGGTGGGTGGGCCGCGAACACTTTTGAGATTTTCAAGCGAACTCCTATCAGGTTTTGGGAACGACCACAGTGCTGCAGTTCAGTATCTGTACCAAAAGTTCACAGGAGAGTTATGTTTGCAAACATGCATTATCATTTCAGGTCTAATCAATAGCACCAAACAGCTGATGGCACTCCCAGTATGGGCAAAGGTGAACGAAGAAGCGTCACATATTGTGAAAGAAGTAGTGCTTATCAACGTCTGTGGCAACAGACTAAGCCTCTCAATTCAACTACATGTCACATAGCCTTTTGTGATGAGGTGTAGTGCTGCTGTGCAATAACACGTTTCTCCTAACCTAAAAGCTTTACTAATTAGGAACCGATGATTGCACAAGCCTCCACCTCTGCTTTGTGCTGTACAGAATCACCATTTTTTTTTAAATTTGCATATATATTTTTAATATGTACAGTATTTTGGGTATTTTTCTGCCCTCATTGATAGCCACAGTGAAGAGAGACAGGAAACAGGGAGAGAGTCGGGGTGCAACACACACAGCTAAAGTCTACCGGGCTCAGGAATCGAACCCAGGACTCACTGTCAGGCTGCATCAAAGCCGTTATGGTACGCGCTTTAACCACTTAGCCATTGGCTCACCTTCAATCCAGCCATTTTCTTAATCTCACAATTGTTTCCACCCAGTTTGAGCCCCTACATTGAATTTAGATTTCACCTGACTTATCAGTAGGCAGAGGATCTCTGATCGTATTAGGCTTAAGAGATTAAAACACTATAGATATCACATTGCAGTAACATCAGTGACCTTTGGCCATGTCCAATACTTTCCCTCATTCATTTACATCAGTGGTTCTCACAAAGATTTGTGTTGTTCAAAGTTTTGCAAAATGTTCTGATCTACAAGCTCACAACACGCCACTAGATTTTGATAATGATGGCATGTTCAAAATAAGGACACAAGGTTGAAACTGGCTAAACTGCCACAATTATCTTATGAATTCAATTTCAATTGAAAACAAAAGAAAAATCTACATTTCCTCTCCTTTACACTTGGTCCCCCTGGCTCCTTCACTATGAAAACCTGTGATCTAGCTTACTATATGAGCTGCATTGGGTCACTGCGAGTGAGTCATGTTTACCAACCCTCCCCTTTATTGTGTTTCGCTGTGATAAGAGACCAACAAACAGACAGCGGGCCAAATCTCAGTATTTTTCTCTCCCCCACACACCTCATTTCATTCCTCAGGGGAACAGTTTAGGATCTGCCCCTTATCTAGACTAAAGGTCACTGTAGTGGAGCCTCGGTGAGTGTCTGTCAATCCACCATGACAGTGTTTAAGAGATGATGAAATGAAGAATTTATTATATTAACTGACTGAAACGAGATCAAGAGGACAAAGAAGAAAACTACCAAAAAGCTGTGTAGAAGAGGAGACAGAGAGAAAGAGAACGTGAGGGCCTCTGATAAATGGAAGCTTCACTGAATAGGTGAATTGGACGTCACTGTGAATGTCAGTGGAGTACGCCGGCCCATCTCAAAACTCTGTCAACACAACTGGCTCTAGTTCCGCCTGCGTCAACATACTGATGAGAGCCATGAAGCTGACTGGGACTATGCTGAAACTAGACTCTAGTGATTATAATACCAGCTCCCTTGATGGCTCCTGCACCGTGGTGGCATTTGACAACCTCACAGTGCTGCACATGGAAACAAGCATAGCAGGTACGTTGGTGACACTCTCAGCTCATTCACTGTCACCTAATCAGATACTGTACCAATAAAAGTAGTAACAAAACAAGAACTGAGGAAGAACTCAACAAACGATGATGCTTGTTGTCATTGTTGCATGTCAGGGACATGTAGGGTTAGCATTCTTGCTAACTCCTTATATGCAGTATTCACACCGCTTTCTTAACTGTACTGTACTGTTCCTGCATTGTTCATTAATATATGCTGTCCCTCTCAAATAAATGAATAAAGTAAGTAAAGTGATGCGAGGCTGTCTCAGCACTGTAAATCCACTCAGTCCAGGCCTTAATGGAGCAATCTGAAATGGGTGAATATTGTTTTTTATGTGTGTTTGTATTGGCCGCTCGCAAGCGTTGTGCAGACCAGTGGTGCTTTGCCATAGGACTCTCACAGACACAGTAATTTACACAGCAGCCATATTCCACATTCTCATGACATAGACACAAAAATGTGCCTTTGCAGTGACCTCAGCTCTCATTCCGCAAAACGCTGCAAAAGTACCAATCATTATTCCCACAAGAAGGACAAGAGCGCTCGAAATACCTCATTCCTCCCTCCTCTACTAACCCTCATAATCTAATTTCCAGTTATCATTAAGGCTCTGTTGTGCTGAATCAGAGCCTTTCTTTGGCACTTTTAAAGGAGATGCTTTACCAGTAGACTGCACTTCAAATGCAGATAACTGCAAGGCAGATGTATTCTAATCTCTTGATTCAATCTACCCGATCTTTGAGCACAGAAAGCATTCTCCTTGTTAAATTGTAATCCCTGGCTGCTCTGTCTCCCAAAACTAAGTGTGCAATTTACATACATTACAGCCTGGAGCCATTGTCCATGCAAGTGCGGGAACATTACGCCAATGGAGTGTATTTGATGGTCAGTGGTTATAAGAGAGACAATCCTGTAGCAATCGAATACTGACAGGAGGCAATTTAGAGCAACATGGAGAGAGATTGAATTAAAAAAGAGCTCCCAATGTAAAATTAGCCAGAGGAGGGTTGTGGACTTTGGCTTACTACTGACCTCTAACTGCTTTAATTAAATGTTGAGTTTCCTCTTCCTCTACTACTCTCTGAGTAATAAGTAGCAGGGCTCCTCAGAGGGCTATAAGTCTGGCAGCCACAGAGATATCTCTACCTATGACCCTGCTTTTATTATCACTCCTAGTACAGCCCGTGCCAGACTTGTGAAACAGTGCCCTCATGCTTCCTATAGTAAACCACAGGCTCACAACCAACACATTTCTATATGAGAATGTTGTGCGCCTGCTAATTATTCTGCCTCATGGCAGTGATGAACTAGGATATCTTGCATATCTCCGCCAGGCCGGGCAGGCTACCCACGGCTGCATGTAAGTTGTGGGTTGCAGTCGTCAGGGCCCGAGGAAATTACGGGGGAAATAAAGTTTTTACGACATACGGTTCAACATTTGTGGCAAGTGAAAGCAATTTTGGAGGCCGGCAAAAACATGGCGTATCGCATGACTTCAGAGTGATAATGTACAGCGATTTGTGTGAGTTTTAGACTAAATCTGTAAGAGTAGTAGCAAAAAGTTTGTTTTGAAGAAAATGCTAAATGGCGGAAAATCGGGTTAGTGTGTGGCCTACATGAGGAGTTGTTTCAATCTAACCTCGTTTCCTTTTTCTCATCTGAAAAAAAAATGCCTGGTAAAGAACTATGGCAGAAATTGTCTATAGGGCGGGACTTCCGTTGTTTGTAGGCCTACTCTTTTTTGTCCTATCAACACGATTTTCATGCACTGGGAATATAAGCAGATCTGCATAGCATCAACGTAACTACCTTGGGCAGTACACACACACACAATCTGTCACTGGCCTTTGGCCTAGAGGAGATCATAATAGAGCCACTGTGCAGGTTAGGGCTGGACGATATGACTTCAAATCAATATCATGATTTCAAACTTTTTATTTTCACTATTTTTGTATTTTTTGTATGCCACCACAACAAAGTATAATACAGAGGTAAACGGTTAATCAGGCTAATCAATGTAGCTGATTATAAAAACATCTATTATTCTATTAACCTACACGAGCAAGATTAAGTCGGTTATTGGTTCTAAATATCAGTTTCGATATATTTCCAGTTAACTGCCCAGTGATACTGTTGGTGCTTATCTGCTGTCACACAATCCTGACATTCTCTCAGTTAAATGATCTGTCTCAGATGCTTGTGGGGCTTGTTAGTTCAGCCTCACAGATGTTTATTTATTCATTGGCAGCCAAACAAAAGGGGCCCGTGTCTTAAAAGTCATACAGTGTCCCCACCCCCTGTTACACTACCTTTCTTGTCTCTATATAACAATAATCCTCATCATGATGGCATCATCATCGTAACAATAATAATAAATAGATTCTATCAATAAGAACCTTGCATGGAATATCAAAATCTGTAAGTAATCTTCAAAACCAGCAATCTAAAATGCACATAGAGAATATAATAGTGTCAATTAAATCATAACTTCTACTGTAAGTCTTGATGTGGTTATTTTGTAGGGTTGCAACTATCGATTATGTTGTTAGTGACTTTTATATCGATTACTTTTCCGATTGATCGAATAATAGAAAAAAGTTATATCTTTTAATATATATCAACAAACTGATTATCCATTTAAGCTTTGTCACAAAAACTTAAAAAAGAGGTGATTTATAATCAATGCAATCAATTAGTTTGATTAACTGTCTCACCCCTAATATTATGTGTTAATTGACAGAGTCAAGCGTTTCAGCACGCACCTCTCTACTGCTGCAGCCCAGTGGGAGCTTGTGTTCCATCTGTGCAGACAGAGCCACCGGGAAGCATTATGGAGCATTCAGCTGTGATGGCTGTAAGGGCTTCTTCAGGAGAAGTGTCCGCAAAAACCACACCTATACCTGCAGGTAAGATGTCACACGACACAGGGACATCGGTTAGGGAGATTGTATCTGTCAAGAAATTATATGTCAAGAAATGAACCACTTATATACTTTGACGTGCGACACAAAAAATATCCGACCTGCAAGCTCACAACGCATTGCAACGTGACGCATTGTGAGCTTATAGATCGGCTATTTTCCTTTTTTTATTATTATTCTTTTTTTAAATCCATAGAAAAGATTCTGGAAAATGTTGGAACATTTTCATCTATAATGACATGCCCAAGATAGTGACACCAAATTGACAACTCCATTAGTGGTTGAATTGAACGATGACAGATAGCTTTATGAAGCTAAATGAAACACAACCAATACTGACCCCGGGCACTCACAAAAAACTAAGTTGTACAGTGTGATGATTCAAGTAGGTGAAAGATCCATCATAGAGGAGAACAGAAGAAAACAACTTGTGGGTCATAGTCACTGGGATCTGCCCAGGCATGGAAGCAATAACCTATATGCAATGACAGAGGATTGAAAAATCAATGGTGAGATATAGCTGTGGGCTCTTGCTTTCCCATGAGAGGAACTGTATAACGAACTTTGTGCGTGTGTGTGTGTGTGTGTGTGTGTGTGTGTGTGTGTGTGTGTGTGTGTGTGTGTGTGTGTGTGTGTCTATTTTGTCAGGTTCAGCAGGCAATGTGTCGTGGACAAAGACAAAAGGAACCAGTGTCGTTGCTGCAGGCTACGGAAATGTTTCAGAGCGGGGATGAGAAAGGAAGGTGAGACGCACAAGTCGAATTTAACCACCGTCAACCTGGCGTTATAGCTGCAACATTTACCCAAATTTCCCAAAAAGAAAAGGAAATGTTAAAACAATTTCAAAACATGTTCAAAAGTAGCAAAAAGACACGATATACAGTACAACTAATAAGACGCTGTATGCCTGCGCGTGTATGTATGTATGTATGTACGTACTGTATGTATGTATGTACTGTATGTATGTATGTACAGTATGTATGTATGCATGCATGTAAGGTACAGTACAGTATGTATGTATGTACTGTATGTATGTATGTACAGTATGTATGTATGCATGCATGTAAGGTACAGTACAGTATGTATGTATGTATGTATGTATGTATGTACAGTATGTATGTATGCATGCATGTAAGGTACAGTACAGTATGTATGTATGCATGCATGCATGTATACAGTATGTATACGTACGTATGTATGCATATATGTACTGTCAGTCTGTCTATACATTTGTCGACTAGAGGGTGCTAATGCAGATACTCTATGCACACCTCTAGGTGTCCATTTAAAATTAGGTCCATCAACATAATCTATCAATGTCCAAATGTGATCAAGCTAAAAAAACTAAAATACAAACCAAAATGGTTAAACACAAATATCTCACTGCATGAAAGAGTACTGTAAGTTTGACAATTGTAGACATACATAGTATAATTCCTACAGTATCTTACATTCCTGTTGTACTTGATCCACAGAGAATATTAACTAAGTATGGGGCATTTTAAAGGAACTCCTAAAAGCCAGTCTGTCACAGGTTTATGGTCACAGCCCAGGGCTCATTGTGCTAATATTTACTGACCTTGGTGGTCTTGAAAGAGTAGTAATCCCTAACAGAAAGGCATTTTGCTATTACATAAGCGTCATAATGTATGAATGTCCTAATTTAGGCAGTTACTTTTGCAGTAACTTTTACCATTGTGAACAATACACAGCATGGCCATAAAAAAGCAGACGCTAAAATGAATAGCCGGTGGTAAAAAGCACATTCTAATGAATCACAAATTATCTTGTGCCTATTCCAACCATGAGGCATAAGCAAATATTGCCATTTCTGATTTAGAGATTGCGCAAATATTTAGGAATGAATTATGTATATTAAGGTCCTTGTAGTGTTGGGGCCACTAGTGGCGACATCCCAAGCAATAACCTATAGGCATGCCCATATATGGGCATATACTGATGACAACAGGGATGAACCGTTCGTCCGACTGACGGATTTCAAACTCGGCATGCGTGTAGCCGAGGACCACCAGAACCACTGATTTGAACGTTATTATGCCCCCCATATATAGGCATACCGATATGCCCATATATGGGTATATACTTGATGACATCAGGGATCTCTATATATGGGCATAAGAGGGACAAGGACAGATACAGAGATCTTCATATATGGGCATAAAAAGGGACACAGACAGACAGTCGGGTACAATGGGTATTGCATAACTGAGTGAGGCTGTATTCCCAACTTGTGTCGTACCCGACTTTGCGTCATTGCGTCTTACCTATTGATTGACTGAATACTTATACAATAATGCTAAAAGGATAACACAAAAAGGGGGCTTGTTTCCTTTGTGGAAATTGTTTCCTGTGTATTCAATTCATCAAGACATAATATGTCTTGATTGATATAGTATTGTACATCTTTATATTATAAAGACATACAATACTATACAAGAGATCATCAATACTAGGAACAGTAAAAGTATATGTATGTATGTATGTATGTATGTATGTATGTATGTATGTATATATATATATATATATATATATATATATATATATATATATATATATATATATACATATATATATATATATATATACATATACATATACATATACATATACATATACATATACATATACATATATATATATATAATTATTATTAATTATTACATAGACTTTACTAGGACCTTAATATAAATCATTTAGCTCAACTGCTTACAAGTGGAACCGGTGGGAAAATAAATTACCGTTAACTGCCCTTTGTCTCACATACAGTAGCTTAGGGTAAAACAGGACTTCTCCAACAGTATCTCTACCATTTAGGATAAGATAAGACAAGCACTTTGGAATTCTTCTGTAAGGAGACCTCAGTGGTGTTCCCGAGGCAGGGATTATTTTCCCCGTTCAGTAAGTGTGCACTTTTCAATAACACAAATAACGCTGTGGACTCTAAAAATTATCAAATAATGTGTTAATTATAAATGTTAGCAGCAAGATGCTAGCAAAACTAGCCCCCATCCCAGCCAACAGTTGAAGCTAATATTCTCTGCAGGTCCAAGTACTACAGTACAGGTCTGTAAGAGGCAAATTCACATTTACTGGTCTAAAAGCACCAAAGTCTGCTTCAAGCTGTTCACCCCCACGGGTGACAAGACAAGACTTATATTACTTTGAATGGGGAGTTTGCTTAACCCATTTAGACCTTAGGCCGATTTTAAAAACGCCTTCTAAATCCTGACCTAAGATTTCTGAAAAAATGTAAATATTTATAAAAGAATTACCGAAAAATGATGTTGTTATATACTGTACATAGCAACAATAAGCCCAAAAGGGGTTCCCGGCTTGAAAGGTATAGTTACGTAAGTGGGTTCGAGGTCTAAATCGAAACAAATACAAGCACATGCGATATTTGGACACAGGTGTTTTATATGTTGTTTTATAATTTCATTGTCGCTGTGTGGTGGAAACCTTGTACAGTATGTGCAAAATACATGCTGTACAAGTATAATGGAAAAAATAACCTGTGTTCCAATGGATCCAATGTGGTTATTACTTACAAGCTCTTGTTAATACTTTTCATTGGTTAAATATTTATAAAACCCACAGAGAAACTTTCTCACTTTCACATTAATATATTTTTTAATAGAGATACGACACGTTGTGAGCTTGTAGATGGACGATTTTCATTACTTTTGCGGTACAGTCGACAAAGTAGGGCATAAATGTACGGGGGGAAAAAACATAGTCGAACAAAGTCGAAAAAAATTAAAAACAAGGTTTCTGCCCCACAGCAACGACAAGAAATTAAAACTTTTCACATGTAGATTATGGGACAAATCAACATATAAAACGTGTCCAAAAACCACATGCTTGTGGAAACAATCAAGTTTTTTGGGGATATGTGATATTTACACGTTGGGTTTTCACGTGAATCACATGTGAACAACAATAATCTTTCCATGTGGATTTAAGCAGTGGTAGAAAGTACTGTAGCTAAGTCATAAGTATCCAAAAATATTAATACTCAAATAAAGTACAGATACTGCACTCAAAATGTACTTAAGTACTGTACTCAGGTAAATGTGCTTCATTACTGCCAACCACTGAGTATACATCAATTCACAGTGTTTGTGAACATTTTAAACTCGTAAACTAATACTTAGTTGACCAGGGTCAGCTCTGTATATGGTCACTATTTTTTCTCCCTGCCCATCTCTCTCACATCTCTTTGCTGAAAAAAGCCGATCTACAAGCTCGCAATGCGGTGAGTTCACTGCGTTGTGATGTGTTGCGAGCTTGTAGATCTGCTATTTCCGACTAATGTCCCCCCCAGAATAGGAATGCTAGGGTTCAAGTGGTTAATGTTTGCAAAACACTTTATGGACATAGGCCCATTTTAACATTTAATCCACATTCTCAATCATGAAAATGATCTCAATTTCCAATCTCCCATAAATGTCCTTTTAACAAAACCATTAAAAACCTTTCTACTTCCAGTTTCATATAAAAATATAAAAGGCTCTATTAAAAATAAAAAGATAAACATAAAAGTCCCATTATGGCCAATAGTCACGTCTACAATGTTTGCAAGGTTACAATTTTGTTGTGCCCAAAGGCTCCATTAAAAATAGCATTTTGGAGTAATCTCCAATAACATTATGATGAATGTAATTTTACTGAGGTCCTGTATTACCAGCACAGAAAACTGCAGTAAGTTACAGTAGGTTTGCAGAGGTTCTGTACAGTGTTATTTTGACAGCCAGGTTTGATTTAGTTTTAGTCATAGTCTTTTGAATAAAATTATATTTAGTTTTAGTCATATTTTAGTCACCTGAAATGATTTGGTTTTTAGTCTGGTTTTAGTTAGACCACAGATATGCTCTAAAAGTGTGAAAAACATATTTTATATTTCATATGGTCTTTAAGGTTCCTTTCCACTGGAGTGTGTGCCATTCCCAGCCAGTCATCCTCAACATGTTTGAGGATGACTCAATGTGTATGAAAATAATCACATGGGAATGTGAAATACACAAAACTGATTTTCTTGTGAAAAGGCTAACTGTGTGAAAACTGAAAACACCATCACATGAGGAAATAACATGTGAAGTTTGTATACATATTTATACTTTTTTTAACACGTTTTGCCTACATGTGCACCATGCACATGTTGGGCGTTATCTTCCAGTAGCTGACACAGATAACCAGGGAAGAGAGATGGGATTAGAGGAACCATGGATTGCCTCCTCACATGAATAATTAACATGGCTGAGTATGGGCAAATATTTGTTTTGCAGTTCTCAATAGAGACATGCGACTCCAAGCTCCCTGTCCCGGGGAATGTTACATAAAACAGAAACCGAAGTTTAAACTCCCTGAAGAGAAGGCCAGGAATATTTCTGCCTCACTAATTTGTCAAGCGGCTTGAATACCACAGCGACATTTCACATGTAAATTATGACAGCCACTTTGATTTAATAGCTGTTTTGTTTTACATCATATATTACAACACATACAGTGAAACAAAGCCACCCCAGACATACAGACCTTTTATGCTAGTCCTTTTAAGCCTGATTTATGCAACGTGTAGTGAGCTTGTAAATCTGCTATTTTTGACACCATCAAACGACTATGAACTAGAAAAATGTGCTTCTTGGAGCACAGGTCTCCGCCAGGCCAGGTAGTAGAAGTCAATCTTAGCCAATCAGGATGAAATATGAAAAATCAGATGTCTATAACAGGCCGAAAATCTGGCCTCCAGGGAGTGTGTGAGCACAGTTTCACACCAAACGGTCAACGGTGCCGGAGATTAGCTGTCCACAGACGCACGGACGGACGGACGAACACACACACAAGGAAGCACGGACGGACAGGGGCGAAAACATGGTCTCGGTCACGCCTTCGGACCTGGCGGAGACAATTAAGCATTAGAGCAGTGGTTCCCACCTGAAAATCTCGAAAGCGTTCATGGTCACATGGTCAGATGGGTGGGCTGCGTGCATTTTCAGAGCATGTTTATTTCAATGGTCAATCAATCGATTGTGTTCCGGCTTGGAACAATGGAACTAACATAGTATACTTTAAGTTCCTATTTATCGGTATCACAATGAAAAGTTTTTTTCTTTATATTTTTACATAATATATTAATGTCATATAATCGATACAATTTTACTGGGGGCCCACTTGCAATGACCTTGCGGCCCACCAGTGGGCCCATGGCCACAGGTTGGGAATCGCTGGACTGGAGCCTCTTCTCTCTCACCACCATCGGGCTATTTCAATCTATCACTCAACTGGTGTATCATAGAAGAGTCATTTGTGACACTGTCACGCAGGGCCATGTCGCTGGAGCAGAAAGGGACTCTCCTGTTCTCGCTGCTGCTCTAGTTTGATTAATCCATTAAGACCCGGAACGCATCTGTGTCATTTTAAGATCTCTTTGGCTATTCAAAAATAGCCGATCGACAAGCTCATAGTCGCGCTACACGCTTATAGATCTGCATTTTTTTTGAAAAATCTTGGAAATCTTGTGCAAATCTTTGAATATATATAATATATGTTTTAAAGCGAACATTTTTAACTCCGATCCGTACTTTTGGGTGGTCCATGACATGGAAAGGTTGGAGCACCACTGATTGATTATAGCAACATACTGTTAGGATTAGAAAACATTTTTAGATGTGTATTTGGCCACGGACCCCGACCTAAAAAAATATTTGAGTTACAAATGTTCGCTTTAAAATCTATTCAAAGATTTGCAAACATTTTCACGATTTTTCAAAAATAGCAGATCTACAAGCTCATAGTGCCGCACTATGAGCTTGTATAGCTGCTATTTTTGAATAGCCAAAGAAATCTAAAATGACACAGATGCGTTCCCGGATTGAATGGGTTAATAGGCTCCTGATTGGTTGCTGAGAGGACAGCTCTGATGACTGATTGCTCAGAGACCGGGCCTTGTTGTCTGACTTTGTGGGGGCATATTGGAATCAGACGGAGGCCATCCACATTGCTCTCTTTCTAATGAATTTCTTTTAGGGGTCACCAAATATCGTGGCTGTCGGGGGGGAAACCATGTATGTCCAAAGCTGTTACTTTTCAGGAGATGGGAAAAAAATTATAATAATCTGCATTCCATTCGATCCAATGTAGTTATTATTCAGTCACACACTCTCGTTAATACTTTTCGTTGGTTCAATATTTATAAAACCCAGAGACATACTTCATCAATTTGACTTTGCCTTAAAATAAAATTTAAAAATAGTAGATCTACATACGAGGTTTCTGCACCGTCAGCAACACTATGCGAGTGTCTCCGCTGTGAAGCACAATCCACATTATCAAGCTGCCCCCACACGCATATTCCACATGTCAATGTATGTGATACGTTTTAATGAAAGGCTAGACAACTACTACTGCCAAAAGTGACAACATGTACTAGTCTGCAGCCCTGTACGTTCTGTACTTTGTGGGTACTTCCGGTTAGACTCTTGCGGTGGTGGTCCTTTTCCAGGCTTTATCTCCCATGAGATGGAGATACAACTTGTAAACAAGGTTTTATTTAACATTATATCATCGGCAGAATCAAAATACTGCTCACAATAATGTTTGTGTTCGTTAATGTGCTGAATACAATAAAGAAGGGAATTCATTAGCCACCTTTCAACTTTTTCCACTTTAAATCAAGGCAGGGAATGGCAAAGAAAACTGAGGCTCTATTGCTAAACTTTTAATTACTTACTGACTTTTAATTTCCTCCCATCTCAATACCACGCATCTTTTCAATATTGACGGCATATTTTAACTGTGAAATTAATGTTTTTCTTAATTAACCACAGGAAGCCTAGTGTCCATATTCTGAGGCAAATATTTGGCCAAAACAGCTGATATACAAGCTCAAACCGCGCCAAGTTTAGACGCGTTGTTGATCGGCTATTTTCAGCAAGGAGAGTATAGAGCCCTGGGTGACCCTGTTCAAATAAGTATAAAGGGCTTTAAGCGGTTAAATGTCCTATCACCACCAAATAAAACGATCAAGAAACTAAGGGCAAGTTAAACAGTTATATGCAACAGTTAATCGGATTTATCGATTATTATTTTGGGCATGTGATTATAGGCGATAAGTAAAAAATAAATTAAAAAAGTTGCTTCTCGACTATTTGATTCCTAAAAATATATATATACAGAATTTTCGCTTGGAAAACAATGAATAGTTGCAGCTCTAAACAGTTATACCTGTACTTGGTGGAGAGCCTACATATCAGCCTCCTCTGCTGATGGAGACTTCAGGAGGCTTTTTAAGCAGCTTCTGTCTCTCCTCCACTGTTGGGACAGTCACACAAACATCAATGTCCATGTCACACAGGATGGAAGGTGAGAGTGGAGGACAGGAGGATGAGGTATTTTTGGACTTGTGGGATGCACCTTTCAGGAGATGTTGCAAGCAGCTTCCCTCCTCTCCTCAGTGGTGGAAGAAGTACTCAGATCTGCAGAAGAACAAGAAGTACTCAGATTACCACAATGTAGACACACTGTTACAAGTAAAAGTCCTGTATTGAAAAAATTGCATTAAAATAGTACTTTAGTACAGTACTTGAGTAAATATACTTGTTACTTTCCACCACTGCCTCTCCTCCACTACTGACTGGGCTCCCAGCATGGCGTTGGTACTAAGACTAGGCAACATCACTTCAAATCAATATCACCATTATTTCAAACTTTTGCCTCGTAAGATTAATTAATTAACGGTTATTACGATTAAATTGCTTCTCGAATATTCGATTAACCTACATGAGCAACATTAAGTCGGTTATTGGGTCTAAATATCTTTTTTTTTACATAATGTTCGGTTTATTGCCCAGCCAACAGTTGGTACTGTGCAAACACTGCCGTCCAGGTCATGGGAGGAAAAAGACACTTTTGCTTTTCTTTGGCATTTCGGGGTGTACCCAGCAGGGCTGCAGTAGTCCCATTTCAAAACTTAAGCCCTATTTTATACTTTGTCGTACAACGGTGTCACAGATAAATTCCAAAATACCTGTAAAATAAAACTTTTGAACAAACAATATTCCACCCCCCCCCCCCGAACCCCCCCCCCCCCCCCATTTTTTAAAAATTGTATTATAATCAACGTTTTTCAATAAAGGTTAAATCAATTAGTTCGATTAACTGTTTCACTACTAGTACCCAGAGACTTTCCTAATGGTCCCTACCTTTGTTTTATTCCCAGCTGTGCAGAATGAGCGCGACCGCATCAGCATCTACAGAGCAGAGGGACAGGGGGTGTGCACTCTATCCATCAACGTGCTGCTGCAAGCTGAGGCCACCGTGAATCAGGTATCACACTGTCACTTCAAAACACTCGGCTTATTCTTAGATACAAAGTCTTATGTTGGAAACATATAGGCTTCCATTTCCCACACAGCCCGGCCGAGAGAGCCCTTATCTGTTTCTGAGAAACATGCAGATAAAGGACCATAGATCGAGAGGATACAGGCTGCACTTTAGACAGGCAAGCCATTAAATTCCCTGGAGATTCTAGCTCCAGGCTGGATTCAGTTACTCCTTAGAAAGTATAAAATTGCCCAGGGACCCCATCTAATCAGAGACTCTTTAATTGCAGCGCTAGGTCTGGGATTGTGCAGCAATGTTCAATTACCTTCAGATGCATAATAACAACCAGATATCCCGTTTTGCATGTGGAAGGAATGCGCAGAAATGAAATGGATGATTGACAAATGAACCAGTAAATGAGACCAGGGTACGTTCCATCCTGTGATGTTTCCTGAGGTCAGCAAGGCACTCTGATCACTGTCTGACAGTGCTGCTCTCTCCTTCCTACACGTGCTACATTTTGTTACAATTATTTGTGACAGAACGACCTCACACACCAAGTACCATCTTCACTCCCACCATAACTATTACCTTCCCATCTTGCAGTGGTGGAAAGTAACTAGGTCCATTTACTGTACAGTAACATTTTGAGGTACTTTTACTTGAGAAACGGTATGTACATTTTTCGTATACTTGATAATTCTAGTTACTTTGCAGTTTAGTTTAGTAATACAAAACATGCATTAAACAGTTAAGTCCTATTTTCAATTTCGGCTATTCAAAAATAGCCGATCTACAAGTTCCCAAAGTGTTCACAAAGTGTCACGTTGTGAACTTGTAGATCGGCTATTTTTGAACAGGTTTGAAAATGTACTTTTACTTTGGTACTGTATATTTTGACGTCAAAGTATCTTTACACAGTGGTACTGCTACTTTTACTTAAATCCAAAATGAGAATACTTCTTCAACAACTGATCACACACCTATCTCGCCTGCCATTCCCCCAACTCGCCCACCCTCTCCTCCAGTTCATTCCCACATCACACCAACACCCAGGCCCACTGAGATGCTCTCATTTGCCACTTTCAGTTCCCAGCCATGGCCTTGCCAGTGATTTGTGACATCAACACCAAGAAGATAGCCTGCGTGGGAGACGTGTTCGAGTCCATGAAGCAGCAGCTCCTCCTGCTGGTCGAATGGGCAAAGTGCATCCCAGAGTTTTGCAGCCTCCCAATAGACGACAGGGTATGAAAGCCTCGACTTACTGTAGAACCTTAACATGCATTTGACTGTACACCTTAACATGCACATGGACTAATTTCAGTCCATTTTTAACCCATTAAGACCAGGAACACATACCGTGTCATTTTAGATTTTTGGCTATAACCATTATTTTATGCCTTGGGCTATTCAAAATAGCAGATCTACAAGCTCATAGCGGTATGAGCTTGTAAATGCTATTATTGAAAAATCTTGAACATTTGTGTTGAATAATTCTTTTTTTTAAACTGAATTTTTAACTCAAATCTTTGCTTCTGGGGGGTCCCTGGAACAACATATTTTGATGGGGATCGGCGGCCAAAAACATATAATGTTGGGGGTCCTTGACGAGAAAAAGTTTGAGCACCACTGATATAGCGACACTAGTTTTTCAATGAAGACATTTGTTGAGACATTTGACAGAACCGTATGAGCTTGTGTATCTGCAATTTTTGAATAGCTAAAGAAATCTTAAAATGACACACATGATGTTTTCCCGGTCTTAAAGGGTTAAATAAGATTAAAGAGTATCAGAATGGGTCAAACTAGCAATCGAATATTCTATTGCTAAAAATGGTAAATTGATGTTCAGAAGCATCTTCTATGAAACCCTAATGGTCTCTGAGATTTCATAAAAGTTACAGCCTCAATCTGCGATTGACTGGTTGGCTGTATGTAGAACAGCAAGAACATAGGTTTAGAAAATCATAATTCTACATATTGTTTGGGAAACACAGTGCGGGAGGACTCCTTTCACACAAATCACAGATTGGTACAGCCTAACAAAAATACTCAGCTGAGAGATTTGTTTTTGCTTGCTTTTTTTTTGCTGCATGCATGTATTACATAAACAGTCAGTCAGATTATTTGTATTTATTCTGGTTGAACGCTTGTTTTCATTTTACAGCTGTAGTCGATGTTCAGGTTCACGAACTATTCTAAAGTGTTCAGCTGTATTTGACTGTACAGTATGTGTGCATTTGCAGGTATCCCTGTTACGAGCCCACTCTGCAGAACATCTCATCCTAGGAGTTGCGAGACGCTCTCTACCGTACAATAATCTCATCCTTTTAGGTAACATAGATATTTTTTACGATGGCTTCGTTCTATCATAATTTGGGTTTATATGCATGTAATATATACGGTGTGTGTGTGTGTGTGTGTGTGTGTGTGTGTGTGTGTGTGTGTGTGTGTGTGTGTGTGTGTGTGTGTGTGTGTGTGTGTGTGTGTGTGTGTGTGTGTGTGTGTGTGTGTGTGTGTGTGTGTGTGTGTGCGCGTGCGCGCGTGCGTGCGTGCGTGCGTGCGTGCGTGCGTGCGTGCGTGCGTGCGTGCGTGCGTGCGTGCGTGCGTGCGTGCGTGCGTGCGTGCGTGCGTGCGTGCGTGCGTGCGTGCGTGCGTGCGTGTACACCCTGATCAGAAAGGGTAACATGGGAACCACTGTACTGCATATCCCATGTTCATACTGCAATTTACAATTATATGTTGTTGTTATATTGTCCAACAGAGTATGTTTTCTCTATGTTTGGTGGACAGGTAATGATTTTGTAATCCCAGTGGGAGGTGCGGAGATAGAGGTGTCCAGAGTGGCTGTTCGTATCCAGGAGGAGCTGGTCAAACCTCTCAGAGACTTGGACATCACTGACGGAGAGGTGGCCTGCCTCAGAACCATCGTCTTCTTTGACCCCGGTCAGTAATTCAACATGCGGGTCACTGTCACTGATCTGATATTGGGGTGCTTCTCAGACATTTTCATGTCAAGGACACCAAAATGTATATGTTATTGGCCGCGGACCCCCATCTAAAAATATTTTTGTGCCAGGGACCCCCAGAGGAAAAGGTTAGTGTTTAAAAGAATTATGTGACGCGATATGAGCTTGTAGATCGGCTATTTTTGAATATCCAAAGCACAAAATAGGGTTAAAGTGGTTCAACTGATTTTGCTGGGGACCCCCTGGAACGCCTTCAAGGACCCCCGGGGGGGCTCCGGACCCCACTTTGAGAACCACTGTCAGACTGTCATGCTCCACTGTCATGGCTGAGACTGTCTCCCAGACAAAAGCAGACACCTTGCCAGGAATCTTTAGCTATAGCCAGCTTTCTCTTGGGTCTCTATCTTTTCTTCTGTCCTTGGAACATGCACATTAGTCTGGGCTGTCTAGTTTCACTGCACTGTGGGGGAATCTAATAATAATATGAGGGTGTGATGATGACAGGCTTTCAGAGGAGAGGTGGCTGCCTGCAGGACTTTATGGCCTATTTAGCTTGGTCCTGTGATTACAGCTGGAGGACCAGAGAACTAACTGGTCAATGTGACTCAGCAGCAGCACAACCAGTCCCACAATCACACCATGACAGCTATAATATGACAGCTATACAGCAGGGGTACAACAGTTAGAACTAATCCATTTAATCCATTATAAAAAAGTAATTGATAATCGATCGGCTATTTTTGTGCGACACTTAATTATAAAAAAGGCCTTAAGTGGTTCATCACAGACTAATCGATTTAGTCAAATATATTTATCTAAATAAAAAAATAAGAGACATTATCGAACAAAGCCTGCTTCTCAATGATTTCATTAATCGAAAAGGTAATGTATAGAGTAACCGATAGGAAAATAATTGATAGTTGCACCCCTAAGCTACAGTACAATACAGACAAACACATGTCTGTCCTCCAAGACCATACAGTATCTCTAGAAAAGTTTAACAAAAGCTTCTCGCAAAGGCTTTCTTTTTTTCCCAGTAGATAATCATGTCTACTATATTAGTATACATTGGCCAAGCTTTCTTTAAGGATTTGTAGGTATTGGTAAATAATAGTTTTACTACATTGACATCCATGTACACCATGCATCTCCTCCTGTCCATTCTATTGCCATTCCGCAGTAGATAGATTAGTACCGTGAGATTCTTAATAAAAACGTCACTCGTCCCTGTGGTATTGTTGTGTTGTGTACATGTCATTCCAGACTGCCCAGGCTTACAGAGCCCTCAGACGGTACGGCATCTGCGTTTCCAGGCCCAGGTGTTGCTGGATGAAGCAACTGTTGAGCAACGGGGTCGCTTCGGGGAGCTCCTGTTAATGCTGCCCCCCCTACAGAGTGTGGCGTGGCAGATGGTGGAGACGCTCCACCTCGCACGGCTACTGGGGGACGCCAGGATAGACAGCCTGCTCCAGGAGATGCTTCTTGGGGAGGAAGCGGCCGCGGAACGGGCTCCACCAACAGGTAGGAATCACTGTCAGCTACTTCTTTCTTCTTTTTTCCTTTTCTGCATTTTCCCTATTTTCTCCCAATTTAGCCATTGCCAATTCCCCCCCAGCTGTGATCCCTGTCGCAGCACAACCCACCTACTGTCGGTCTGAGGAGGGGTAGACAACCACGTGCCTCCTCTGCTCCGATAAACATGGAGTCACCAGTCGCTCCTCTCCAGTGGTGGAAAGTAACCTAGTATATTTATTCAAGCACTGTGCTTAAGCACACTTTGGAGGTGCTTTGGCTTTACTTGAGTATTTCCATTGTTTGATACTTTATACTTCAACTCCACTGACATCTCAGAGGCAAATAGGCTACTGTACTTTCTACTCCACTATCATTTGAAAACTTTAGTTACTAGACTTTGTAGATTTTGATTATTATTACAAAACATAGATTACATACCACTTAATCTCTATTTTATACTTTGGCTATTTGAAAATATAGGGGTTTCACCGGGACAGTGAACAGGTGCGGAGGTTCACTCAGTCTCCCCCAGTTTCTCTTGCCGAATTGCCACCTTGACCAACTAGCAGGGGGGCTAGTGCACCCTGCTGGTTAGTCATGGATTTGCAGCAACAAAGCCATGCTCCATCTAAGGCTTCCCACAGCGAATGTCAGTTGAATTCCCATTTGTGTTTGTGGAGGCACCCGGCCAAGCTGGGGGCAGTGCTGCCAGGAATCGAAACTGCTAGCTAGCGACTTATAAACAAATATATATATTATTGTTTTTAAAGCACTGAATTAAAGTATTACAAAACCACAGTCACAAATTTGACAAAGAAGCATAAAGCTCACAACATGTCACGCTGTGACACTTGAGCTTGTAAATCAACCGATTATAAATCAGGCCTTAGATTAATGAGTTAAATGTTCCTCTGCCTACCCCCCAGGATCCACTCCAGATGTGCTGACCGTTCCCCTTCCTCCGGATAATAGCCTGACTCAGGACCAGCTATTAGGACTTGAAGGTTTACCCAGCAACTTCACCTCTGTCATCCTTCCTGTGCCCACTGGTGAGCTTCTATTCAGCGTTACTGTGTTTGGTGCTTCGTTTAGTTCTGGTTCTGGAAGATTTTTACAAAACATACTGTACATCAGTTGTTCTCAACCTTTTCAGGCTGTGACCCCCAAAATAATCATATTTGAGCTGGGGACCCCCCAATATAATCATAATTGGGCTGGGGACCCCCCAAAATAATCATATTTGGGCCAGCCTGACAAGCACTCATAAGCGTTGTGAGCTTGTAGATCGGCTATTTTCACAATGTTGGACTCTTTCTTATATTATTTGACAATTTGGCCAATAATGGACCAGTTTCTATAGTTTTTAGTTTGTTGATTACTTTGATGCAGTAATGGTCTTTTTTTTTCTTTCTTTTTTTTTATGTTTTTTAAGTCCTTAAATTATCAATTCACTGGGGACCCCCCCAAAAAAATCATGTGCGGACACCCCTGGGGGTCCCGACCCACAGGTTCAGAACCACTCATTTCAAACAAGATTTCAAACTTTTTATTTTATTAATGCAAGAACAATGGCTTCTATTTCAGCATGCTAACTTTCCAGGAGGAGAAAGGCAGTACTTTCCATTAGCCTGGAATCCCCGTCGATGACGGAAATTGTGCCATCTTTTAACGAGCATTAGTGAGGACCAATAGAGCACGAGGTCTGACATCACTGCCACTAGAGGGCACTATCCCCCTGGGTCACGGCGTCATTTTTTGTATTGGAAATCCCATTGGCAAATCTTAGATCGCGTTCATATAAGAACTGTGTTCCAGGAATAAACAAATCGGCGATTTTACTCATATGGATATATGAAGCATCAACTGACGGTGAAAACGTTCAAATGTATCCAAAGTATTGGATAATTTGATTACGTTACAAACACAGACGTTATCAAATGTAACTCAATATCATAAATGACGCAATCTAAGATTTGCATATGGAAAATCCAATACAAAAAAATAACGCTGTGACCCAGGGGTAGTGTGATTGACGTCAGGTCTTCGGTACTCTATTAAAGGGATAGTTCACCCCCAAATTATTTTTTTCCTATCGATTATATAGTCACCCCATGGAGACTTGAATTCATGGATATTTTTTTGTTTTTTGTCAAATTCCTAAGCCAATAATTTGATGACCGGCAGCGGTTCCGGTAGGAGACACAAAAGAGTCTCCTTTGTGTCTCCACTGGAACCACTGCCTATCGGTCGGCTGGTCATCAAATTATTGGCGTATAACCCTAACCCTAGACAAAAACAAAAAATATATCGATAGAAAAAGAGTTTTTTTGGGGGGTGAACTATCCCTTTAATATGAAGATAAGGTTGATAATGGGTGAAGTGCTTCCTTTAAGGTAAACATGCACAACAAAGCAAGCATCCTCCTGGGTAACAACCCTTGTGCTGTCAAGATAAGTTAAATAACATGCGGTGAGCTCATAGTCTTTATTCACCCATGGCCGGTCCATCAGGGGGTCCATGGCAGTTCTTCTCGCCCCAAGCCTTATTCAACCTGCCCTGGGCCCTGGGTCAGTGCAACCTCGCCATGACCATGAGCTCAGACTCTGCGGCTCCGAGCTCATGTGAGGGATGTTTGATACTGTATCTGTCATCTAGCATTAACCCATTCAATTCGGGAAAGCATCAGTGTCACTTTAGATTTCTTTGGCTATTCAAAAATAGCAGATCTACAAGCTCATAGATGAGCTTGTAGATTCTTGAATATATATATATATATATATATATATATATATATATATATATATATATATATATATATATATATATATATATATATGTGATGTTGGGAGTCTAAATAAATATAAATAATAACTATAGTTTCTCTAGGTAAACATGTTGTCATGACAACTTGACTCACATATATATACATATATATATATATATATATATATATATATATATATATATATATATATATATATATATATATATATATATATATATATATATATTTGAATATATATAGCAAATCTTTGCTTCTGGAGGGGGGGGGGGGGCCTAGAACAAAATATTTTGAGATGGGGGTCCGCGCCCAAATACATATCATTTTGGGTGGTCCTTGACAGGAAAAAAGTTTGAGAACCACTGACATTATAGCAACATACATTTTTCAGAAAACTGTTAGGATTTAGACATTTGTAGAATCCCCAGAAGCAAAGATTTGAGTTACAAATGTTCGCTTTAAAAATATATAAATATATATTCAAAGATTTGCTCAAATTTTCATGATTTTTCTAAAAATAGCAGATCTACAAGCTCATAGCGTGGCACTCTATGAGCTAGTGCTGCGCTATGAGCTAGTATATCTTGTATATCTGCTATTTTTATATATAGCCAAATGACGTGCGTTCCCGGTCTTAATGGGTTAATGTAACTACAGTAATTCTATCACATCTGTGCTGTGGTCTCTGACAGTGGATGTTCTCACTTGCAATGACTTCACATGCAGTGTTAAGTGAATTAATACCTGCACACGTTCTCATTTGTGACATTACGATAATTGTGGTGTTTACACAGTAAGGGTCAACGATATTGATTTGATTGTCCATGTCGTTAATTTAGTGCCAATTTTTATGTCCCAACTGTCTCACACAGCTCTTCAAGTGGCGTCCCAGCAGGTGCCCACACAGACTGGCACTGAGGTGTACAGATGCGGCGAGGGTGCCAGTGTGCCTACAGCGTGCCAGTGGCACCTGTCTACACTTGCCTCTCAGAGACATCTAAAAGAATAGCAGCTACTTAACCAAAGAGAGGGCGGGGAAGAACTAAACTAACACTAACATACACAAAACACACACACACACGTTCTGCTTTCACCAAGCACACAGAGGGATCGTTCAAGTCCTTAGTGTGATGTTTTCAGTCCAAATAAAGATCACTTAACAATGTATTTAACCCAAAAAATAGTAGACTTTTACTTGGACCAACAATAAATATGTCAAAATGATTCTTAGTCTTTGCACTGTTCCGTTTTGTGCCTTTGAACAAAAATAAACTGCATGCTAATATTTTTCAGTACAAACAATAAAAAATGATTATTCCATGTTATTTTGGCCAAGGAGCTGTGTGTTGGGATTGGGTACATATTGTACGTACTTTATTAATCTCAGAGGACATTCAGCACGTAGACAGGCAACAATATATAAAGAATAATAACTACAAATCAGAATCCAGTAGAAGAGAAAGAGGGAGTAGGAGACAGTGAGCTCATGGTGAAAGGGCTGAAATCATGTCACAGCTGAGTGGATCTTGGCACTGAAAACTTATTTCAACTGTGGGGGGACTGTGTCTAACTTGACAGCAGAGGGCGCACAAAGCCTGTTTAGAAAGTATTTTCCTGCCCTTTGAGGATCTGAGGGAATCCAATTCTTTGCTAATATCCCTTGCTGTACTGTTCATGGCAAAATATGGAATGCTAAATGGAACGCTTCTTATAAAAATGCTGATATTGAATGCTGCTTTAACAGCAGTTAAAAGTAGTGTTATTCTTGCGCAGTATCATAGATAAAGTCATTGCTGCTTGCAAAAACTGAGAATTGAATGGCATTAATCATAATTAAAGCTGCATTCTGGAACTTGTTTGAATGAATTAAACATTATTTTAACCAACTTGTATGGTAAAGCATTTCAATCCAATATAACTAGCACATCTGCAGTGGTTGGAGGTGGTCTCCCTACTCTTCCACTGAGAGGTTTAGACCCTGGTGTGTCAGGTAGGTAGGTAAACAAATAGTAATGCCTGAAACTCATAAGCACGATTGCTTTGCACCATTGCTTGCTATGGGTGGGGCTGAGTGAAGCCAGTAAAGGTTCATGAGCAAGTCCTGCTGTGAGACGACCTCTAGGCTCTGTGATGACTCAGACAGATTATTTACTTAAGTAAAAGAAGCAATACCACAATTTAAACATTGTCTGTTGTCTGTTAAGTGTAAAAGGTCTGTATTCAAACTTTACTTGAGTACTTGAGTCATCAAAATATATTTAAAGTAGCAAAACGTTTGTCAAACTTTTGTTTCTACTGTACAAGTGCCACGGTGCGACACATTGTGAGCTTGTAGATCGCCTGCAACAAAAAAAATGTAAAAGGAGGCTAGAATATTTGCTTCTGAGATGTAGTGGACTATACAAAAATGGAAACGCTTATGTAAAGAAGTAGTACCTCAGGAGGACTGTACTTAAGTACAGTACTTGGGTAAATGTACAAAGTTACTTTCCACCTCTGGGTGTAAGGGATGAGAGGTCAGCGCAGAAGATGACGTCTAAGGGTCTGTGATGAGTCATCAGAGTTTAGAAGGGGGGGGAGACTGCTTAATGAAAGGCTCAGTCTCTCTAGCCAACCTGTGCTTATTTTCCCACCTCAAATACCGAATCTATACCAACAGAGTCAGCAACACTAACTAACTGCGATGGCAACAATATCCACAACAGACAGATATAATCTAAACAACACTTTAACCCCCTGTGCTAAATCCTGTAAATCCCAGTAAATCCTGATTTATGGTTCGTCGTACAAAGGAATATTAATTAAGCGTGAGCCACTCACACTTTTGTGTGGCATTTCGATTGCTTTATTAGACATAGGGGAGTGTAGAGAGACGGGAAGCCGTTGGCAGAGAGAGGGGAGAGACATCACGCATGACACCGGAGTCTGATTCCAACCCAGCTCATGACACTGCTCACAAGGAGCAGTGGTGGACAAAGTACTCAACCCCAGTAGATAGTGGTCAAATATTACTCAACTACAATCGAAAGTTGCTCTGTCAAATTTGTACTTGAGTTAAAGTATTGGAGTACTTTAAAATACTTAAAAAGAACATGCTTTAGAAAAAATACTTATTTAAAAAGTACAAATTAATATCAATAGTGACAATAGCAGATCTACAAGCTCTTGAAAACATTTGAAAATATTTAACACAAATCTTCTCTTACGGGGGCCCCTGGGACAAAATCTTTTCAGATGGCGGGTCTGCAGCCGACTACATATCAATTTGGGGTCCTTGGCATGAACCCCAAATTGATCAAATAAAATGTGAAAAAAAAGTTTGAAAACCACTGTTTTCAAATCGTTGCCATGACTCATCCCAAACACTGAAGCTCCTCTGACTGATCCATGTATGACTTCCATTTCAACCTTGTCCTCAAAGATGTTCTGGGTGGAGAAAAAGAACGAGGGAATTAACTTCAAAACTCGTGCCTCGCACGACTCATATTGGATCTTTCAACTTGCCCATCACCTTCCCTGACCCATTTTCAGCCTCTCTGGTTGCTGGCTCCGTTTGACTCCTCTGCAGCCAAAACTGTGTTTTTATGCTGCTTCATACAGTAATTGGCTCAGTAGCACTGCATCTCAGGTTCAGGTGAAGAGATTTGGGTCGACCTGCCTTCATTACATTGCAGGCGAGGGAGGATTGAGAAGTTTAAATCATTTCACTATTTCTTCCTGAGAGTAAGATGTACTCAGATTTGTATTTATTTATTTGTCAAACGTTTTCAAAAACAGCCAATCTACAAGCTCACAACGCGTCAAAACAGCCTACGTATAAAATAGGGCTTAATTTGTTCATGTACTATATGTAAAATAGTAACAAAAAATAATTGTGGTGGCTTAAAAAAGTACAATATTTGCCTCTGAGATGTAGTGGAGTAGTATATAAGTGTTGAAAAATGGTAACACTCAAGTAAAGTAAAAGTACCACAAAATTGTACTTAAGTACAGTACTTGAGTAGCCTGATTATCAGACTGAAGCTGCGTGGAGCTTCAGTCTGATAATCACTCAGAGAGTGGGCGGGGTCTATGGTCTGGAACCAGGCTAGTACTTGAGTAAATGTACCTATAGTTACTTTCCACCACTGCATCTCAGGGAAGAGATCTCAGGGAAGAGATTTTGGCCGACCTGCGTTTATTCCAGAAGCAGGAGGATTGAGAAGTGAAATCATTTCAGTATTTCTTCCTGCGAGAGGATTTCTAAGAGCATGCCTGGAAAGCATGCATAATGAACATTCCCTCTGTAAATACATTTATGGGTTACGGAAATGGTCTCTCACACACACACACACACACACACACACACACTTTTACAGGGATAAAGCGCATAGATCAAAGTTTGTGGAAATGTCCCATTCATTTACAGTCAGCTAAACTGATTTTCAGCTGCTATCCTTGGAAATTATGTTGAAGACTATAAAAAAAGACAACGAAACATGACACATTGTGCTGGCAAATTATACCAAACTGGGTGTTGAGTATTTCAGCATGGATCAAAATGTTATGTGGCTTGCTTGTGGATGCAAACAACACGTGGCCTACACACATATAACTAGGGGTGCAACAGTTTACTTGATTTAATAATTATAAAAAAATTATACATTTATCGATTAATAATCTGTCCCTATTTTGGGCAATTTCATTATAGGCAAAAAGTAAAAAAAAAAAAAAAACATAAAAAAAGTGAAAATAGCAGTCTGCAAGCTCGCGTCACAAGTGTTGTGAGCTTTAGGTTGGCAATCTTTTGTGTTTTTGCATGACACCGTTGTTTACAAAGAATAAGATAACGCCTAAGTGGTTAATCGATTCATGTTTAGTGAACAATAGAAATAGAAAGGAGAAAGGTGTTTGAGCTATAAGTGAAGATTCAGACCTGCCAACTGGCTGCTGCCAGAAACAACTCTCCCCAGAGCTCTAGGATTTTTTTGTTTTTTATTTTACTCAAGCACAATTTTGTATAAAGGACTTTTAAGAGTATTTTTGATATTGTGTTATTGCTACTTTTACTTAAGTAAAGATCTGAAAGAATCTGAGTATAGAGAGAGAGAGAGAGAGAGAGAGAGAGAGAGAGAGAGAGAGAGAGAGAGAGAGAGAGAGAGAGAGAGAGAGAGAGAGAGAGAGAGAATGTTGTTAATAGCTTTTCTTCTCATTCTCAAGTTTCATTGTTTGGCACTGTTAAGAGGTTCACCAGAGTGACATGGCTGCTGCTGCTATGCTGGTTCCCATCCCAGGAGGGGCCTGCATGCTGCCGTGTCTGGCAGTGTGTCTATTGATCTGTCATGCCCAGCAGACAGTGCAGTGATCAGTGTTCAAGTGAAGCACTCACAGCCAGTTGGCAGACCAGATCCTCCAGTGACAAGAGTCCAGTCTGGGGGGGGTTCAAAACGTCCGCTGGAGACATGCATGGCTGACAGCTTGTGGGGCCCTGAATCATCTCGGGCTATTATCAAAGAAAGCATCCGAAACAGAACAAGTTGCTTGGGTTGTCATTTTCCACCATTCTGGAGGTTCCACTTTAGACAGTGTTGGGTACTGTATGATATGAAGTACAGTACGTCAGGGGTTCCCAAACTTTTCAGCTCGAGACCCAAAAGGTACATTTGTGGTATGTGGTCCTATTCTGTTGCACCACTGCAGAGGCACTCTTCATGTCAATCCGTCTTTCCACAGCTCTGTTGGGGGAAGTTTGGAACTAAGGACTGCCAAACACTTTGGAGATACAGGGCTTAGCTGGCCATCTTCTATCTGTGCATAAATATGCCATTGACTAATCTCTAAAAGGTGAAACGTTAGGCAAATATATTTTGAGTGGCTTTCCTCTCCTGGATTGAGCTTAGTAAACTAAACTCAGTATTTTCTGGTGATTGTGAAAAAACTGTGCAGAAAACAACCACATCACCAAGGCCAAATAAATCCTTAGAATCACTAACATTGTCAAGGCTCATTAAATTGAAGCATGTACAGCTACATGTTAAAAAGTGGTTTCTAGATACTTTATTAGTAGCTTTAGTATTGTTGGATTTATATAAATGTAGGACTTATGAGAGACTTATGAGAGCCCATTAAAAAAAATCCCAAAATGAAATCATATCACGGTTGTTATAATTTGATCATCAAATGGAAAATCCCTGCAGCCTTCAACAGCGACAGTAAACATTTCATATACTTAACAGTAGGAGATGATAAGTATTAACGAGAAGAAAACAATCCTACTAAGAGTTAATGCATAATGTATTCTTAAACCGGTGTCATGAATCCAAAAGGGCAGATCTACAAACTCAAAATGTGTCACGATGCAATGCGTTTTTGATGTGCGACACCAGTGCCCAATCAAGCATAAATCAGGCTTCGGCATCAGTCATGTTGCTGCCTGTCATAAACTTGACAGTGAATGACAGTCACCTTACACCTTATTTGATGACAGTTTTTTTGTTTTCTGTGCTGATATTAACAATCACCTTTGTTTATGAACATTATCTGTTTTTGTTTTACTTTTACTATTCACTGTAGTACGCTTTCTAATTCATGTTTAGCTTTTCAATGTTTAAACAGTTGTTTTGGCAACGTGTATGGTACGGTGTTACATCACGCCAATAAAGCCATTTGAATTTAATTTAAATTAATCGACAGCAGAGATGCAGATGCAAGAGGGAACGGAGTCATGGTGGATAAACAGCTTGCAGACATAACACTAAAACCGCCAGAAAGCAAGTTGGAATCAAAGGAGCTAACTGATGTGACTGCTCATCTCTGGTTCCTAGAAGGCTTACTGGCTCACTGGCTTACTGACAGCATAGACTGTCATCTTTAACTCTGCTACAGCACCCATCAGTTTTTCCATACAGACCCCCTCATCCTCCCTATAACCCTTGCCACTCTTTCTAATCATAGGAAAAATGTTCCTTTTTAGGCTTTTTAAAGAAGAATTGCACAGGGAAGATATAACAAATAACACAAATATACAAAGAAATTACTGACAATGACGGGTACCATTAATCCAAATAAATAATGTGCTATGGCCAAAACAGCCATAATATATTTAATAATTTTATACTTTCAAAAATGTTCACAAAAAGGGAAAGAGGCTATTCTTCTGCCACTTCTCAACAGATGAATTTATACAGATAAATGTAAACAATTCTGATGATTATGCAAAAATAATTGAGATTATCTCTAATACTCGTGATGATCAGGCGATTATATTATAATCGTAACAAGCCTAACTTCAGTGCCAATATCTTTTGTCTTGCACCAGTTTCCAATAGAGACTTTTTGTAACACCACCAACTTCACAAGATCCTATGATAGAACGACAGCTGTGAGAAATAAGCATTGTTAATTATGCATAATATTATACACCGTAAAATAAACACTTCAGCGTGGTCAGTGGTGAGAGACAGAACACGTCTTTCTCTCAAGTAAGGCCAAACCAGTCAGTCATCCAGATGTTTTCACTGCTCTCTCAGGTAGCTCAGACCGACAGCAGTCTCCTTTGTGTTATGGATTTATGACAGGAAACCAGCCTACCTAAATATAGCTGTGCGGAGGGCCACTCTCTCCGTGGGCTGAATTTCAATCAGAATCCGCGTAAAGAGAGACAGACACAGGTAACAGTCAAGGCCTGAACAGGCAAAGCAGCCGTAGGCAAATTTGTTTGCTTTAGTGACCAGAGAAAATGCTGCAGTGTCTGTTAATTACTGGAGTGTGTGTACAGTGTTTAACATTTAAAGAACGGCTTATTAAAGTACTTAGGCTACTATTACAAATACGATTTTAAAAAATGCATTTTGGATGCAGAATTATAAGAAAAAGATAATTGTGCTTCTATAGAGTTAGGGTTAGGGTTAACGAAACCCATAACGTATGGTTCTGTTGTTATTGTCTCCACCAGGCCGAAAGGCATGGCCGAGATGTTTTGTCCGTCCGTCCGTCCGTCCGTCCGTCCGTCCGTCTGTCTGTCTGTGAACAGCTAATCTCTGGCACTGTTGGCCTGATCGCAGCAAAACTGTGCACACACACTACCTGGATGCCAGAGTAGAACCTATGCCCAATTTTTCACATGGGCCTGTTATAGCGCCACCAGGCGGCCAATTTTTGCAAAACATTTTTTTTCTCACAAATTGGTTCACAGTAGTCTATAGTCATTGAACCAAACAAGTCTTTCAGATTTTTCATATTCCATCCTGATTGGCTAAGATTGGCTTCCAAAGTTTGCAGTGAAAATTTTCACGCACATTCCCACTAGGCCGAGGAAGAAATGGCACTTGAAATTTCTCAAATCAGCCTCATGGTGGCACTATAACAGGTGTGTTTTTACCTATAACTGCACGGATCTGTGTAAAACTTTGTATGCACACTCCCTAGAAGCCAAGGAAAAACCTTTGCCCTGCATTTTTCACATCTGCCTTTTATACCGCCACCACCACCTTTTTATGTTACTCATTCAGATTTAATCCAAATATCAAGCAAATCGGTACACATGATCTCTATAGTCATGTGATCAAGACAGATCCGTTTGATTTTTCATATTCCATCCTGATTGGCTAAGATTGACACCTAAAGTTTGCTTGAGTGGCCCGTTTTGAACAAAATGCCGCAAATCATGCTCCGAGGAGAACTTTTTCTTGTTGTAAAGTTAATGCTTTTTTTTGCCAGTTTTCTTGTTACTTTCTTATACTTATAATAGGATCTAAAAATAAAGAATATTGTACTCTTGAACCTTTTTTAATTAAATAATGGCCTGGTGTTTGTTTTTTATGGGGCCAGGCTTCCAGCATGGACCCATATTGTTATTCGCATTATTCCATTTCTTCTTCTTCTTCTTCTTCTTCTTCTGCCGTTTTTGCCAGTTCTGGCTGAACCGTGCAGTCGCTTTTTATGAAACTCGGCCATATGGTAGATGGTCATGAAAAACGATCAAAAAATAAATCTCACAATCTTTCGTCAAAAGGTGGCGCTATAGCACTCAGTTGAAAATGACAACTTTGAACAGGTACAACTCATGCCCTGTTTCACCTACAGCCATGAAACTTCGATGCACACATGCGTCTCCTCATGCTGAACAACTTTCACACTCTGACTTTTGACCTCTGACCTTTAGATCTCCCACCATTTTGAATTATATGAAAAACAGTTAAAACCTATCTCCTCCTGGGATTTTTGAGTAATCTGCACGAAACTTTTTACACATGAACTTTGGACCTATACCAAAAAACGTTTGCAAAATATCTTCCATAAGTGAAAAAATGAAGCTTTAATGAGCCAATGAATATTGCAGTTTTATGACAATTATTCATCTGCCCCTAACACATACATGCAGACTTACCATTCTTTGAAACTTTGCAGAAATGTAAAGGGCCATTCCAAATATCACTGAAACCAATCTTACTCCAATTGGTCAAACGGGGGCGCTATAGCAATTTTTTGAAAATTGAAACTTTAAACAGGCAAAAGTCATGCCTCGTTTGGCCGACAGCCATTAGACCTGCTTACACATGTGCCTTGACTAATGAGGAACACATCTATCACGTTGACCAGTAAGCACCGCCCTTAGATTGTCCGCAATCTTGAGCAGTTTGAAAAACACTTAAACCCAGGATTTTTCAGCTATTTGCGTGAAACTGTATGATCTGTGTGATCTCCTTTTTCACAGGTTCTTGTCTGTTGGTGGCTTCTCGCTTAAATGTGTGCCCCACAACCTGAAGGTCACCAGTTCAAGCCTCACTTGGTGCAGACTTCATCCAAGTTGCATTTCACACAACATGACTATCAATGAATACATCTGCAATTGTTAAAGATAACATGAAATACTTAATTGAGTGTTTTTTACATACAGCTGATCTACAATCTCACAACTTTTCAGATAGCAATGAGAGTATGTTTTTTCAATGTATAACATACTTCATTGTGAAAATAGCCAATGTACAATCTGACAACTTTTAATGGTTTGTGAGCTTGTAGATCGGCTACTTTCACTAATTTTGGTTCTGAGGAGATGTACAATTTCTTCATTGGTAAATGGTTTGTGAACGAGTGATCTTAGTGTTAGTGAAACAGGGGCTTGGGTCATGACAGAAGGCAAGAGTTTGTCATCCTCCACAGACAATATCAGCCTGGACAAAGATATAGCACTATAGGTAGTGTTGCAGCTACCTAAGAGTGCTTCATGACCGTAAGGTTGCCGGTTCAAGCCTCACTTGATGCAGACTCATTTAAGTTGAAATGCAAAAAACATGACTCAATCTATTCCGTTTCCATGGCGCTCTCTCTCTCTCTCTTCAATCTATTCCATTTCCATGTCTTTCTCTTCAATCTATTCCGTTTCCATGTCTTTCTCTCTGTCTCTTCAATCTATTCCATTTGTCTCTCTCTATGTCTCTTCAATCTATTCCGTCTCTCTCTCTCTCTCTCTCTCTCTCTCTCTCTCTCTCTCTCTCTCTCTCTCTCTCTCTCTCTCTCTCTCTCTCTCTCTCTCTCTCTCTCTCTCTCTCTCTCTCTCTCTCTCTCTCTCTCTCTCTCTCTCTCTCTCTCTCTCTCTCTCTCTCTCTCTCTCTCTCTCTCTCTCTCTCTCTCTCTCTCTCTCTCTCTCTCTCTCTCTCTCTCTCTCTCTCTCTCACACACACACAGGGGTGGCCATAGCTGAGTGGTTAGTGAGCCCGCCTAGGGAGCCAGAGACTCTGGTTGCCCGGGGTACGATTCCAGGCCAGGTCAGCAAATGTGTCGATGAAATGAAATTTGTCCCTGAGCAAGACTCTTAACCCCTAATTGCTCACAGGCACTCATTGGAAACAAGACCGCAAGGACTTTCATGAACTGACCTGTTAAAGGAATTATCATTTCTCTTTCTCTCTCCTGGCCCCATATTATCGCTGCTTGCAGCTATATTGTTTTGTTTTTAAGACAGAGAGATAGAGAATAGTGAAATGCGATTAAGAGTATGATTAGTGTTGCAAAAGGCAGGGCACGCAGATTGGTCACTTTGTGCAAGAGAACACATCTGTGAAGTTGCAGTGACCGATTTGCTTCCTGACTGAATACTAAGGAAGAAACTTAATTTGTTTCACTGCTCAAGGGCCTACAATACGTAAACAATTAGAAGGCAGCAGTCAAAACTTTTTTTTTAATTCGCTTTCATTCATTGTAAATATTTCTACTTATTTTTGCAAATGCAGTAAATTACAAAAACAAGCTAAATACTTGTTCCAACTAAAGTAAGAAGCAGGAAGCAACAGTCATTAAGAAGAATGTTCTAGTTTATAACAAATGTCTTATTTTTGGCTACCAGAGTAACATTTTTTAAATTATCTGCATTTCTATAATGCCTTTATCTAAAGCGCTTTAGAATGTGCGCTACTGTACATTCACCCATGGAGATTGTCAAATGAAAAATTATTGCAATAAATGATGGCAACCATACATTAATATTCTCAGTTTCCTGGCTCAGTCAAATGTGATACTGGAGAATTACACAATGCACTTGAATTATTGTTTTGTGCAGCTGTGTTTCCTTGAATAATGACTCAATTTCTGAATATTTTAGAATTATTAGGATGAGACAGATACAACGGATGTCCTGGTCTACTGAAAATATTTTCATTGAAACACGTAGAAAAAAAAAGTAGAAAAAACTGATAACATTTTTCCACAGTATAATTGTTGCCAAACTCTTTATTAGAACTTGAGTAACAATACAACACAAGGTTTCTCTGTGTGTGTATTAGATGCTTCCAGTAAAAGGTTTTTTTTTGCCATTAACCATAGAATACATGCATCTGGTCTACCATAACCAACATTTGGAAATTAGCCATAGGGATCAGCATTTATCATCCAGGCTGGAACAGAATGGGAGTATAACCCAGGGACCCACATCACCAATGAAAGCCAAGCTCATGAATACACTGTAAAATCCTTGAACTCAAGAGAGTGTACTACAAATAGAACCAAATGGACCAGTAAGGGTCCATTACAGAGATCACTTCCATGGAGGATGCACAGGCATGACTAATTTATTCAAATACTTCAACACAGTTCAGCATCAACCGAGGGCCTGTGTGCTTTCTCTGACCTGTATGATTTCTCTGTGTCAAGGAAGCATAGTACAGTTAAACCACAAAGCCCGGTTTTATACTTCATCATACGTCAGTGTCACATGAAATAGGGACACCAGGTTGAAAGTGGTGTGACCAGAAGAGGTGACTTGGGGACATACTGTAGGAACAGCTGTGTTTACAAGGACAAGGCTGAGATGTGTGTTGAGCCACTTTTTTATTTACGATGTAGAACATTAGACCATTTATGAATGAGTTGTGTTTACATTTTTTAAATTTAAGTCACCACTTAAACCCTAAACCCTACATATTTTGTGGACCGGAGTCCCTCGGAGGTCTATACTGACCTACAAAGCCAAAGTGCAGTAACTAAATTACTGCACCAAAGATTAATTGATATTTATTTGTCTCAAAGGTCAAATCAGCCTTCATGATTTCAGGGGATAAACAATTACCTCATGAACAGATATGCAATTAGTGCAATATCACTTATATACCGATAACCTATTTGGCTGGCCAGTAGAAACACTTTAAATCCTTTTTGATCAGTTTACTGATTGATTGATTGAATATTTTATTAGGCAAAAAATGTAAAACAACACATTTACATTTAAAATACTTTGTCTAACAGGTCCGTTCATAAAAGTCCTTGCGGACTTGTTTCCAATGAGGGCCTAGTCAGATTCTTTGCATACAGTAGTTACTGCACTTCAGTTTTGTTGGGCAGTACAGTAGGCCCTTTTTTCCCTCTACACCAAATCTCTTCGCCAAAAATATTAGCCTTTCTACAAGCTCTCAACACGTAATGATGGCTATTTTCCCCCAAGAATAGCTAGGGTTCATGTAGTTACGTAAGTGAGCGGCACCCCAGTCCTTTAAATCACCTAAAGTGCAAACACATACAAACACACACACAAACACACCTGTGTGAGAGGCGACAGGCTGCTGGTGTGGGCCATGATGATGACGTGGTGTGTGTGATACAGGAGCCGTCAGAACACCTGCTTATATAGAAACACCCCAGAGGGACCAGCAACTCACAGCAGGCTTGAATACACTACACCAGTGTTTCCCAAACAGTGGGTCGGGACTCATTTGTGGGTCGCGGACCCGTTTTTATGGGTCGCGAGTTTACGTCTCCTACATGAAAATAAGAAATAAAAGTTTTCTAAATAGATAAATAAATAAATAATTATCTTATACTGTATATATATATATTTGTTTCATAATTCCAATTCATACATGAATATATTATCAAAGATATTCCTTTTTTTTATTTTATTGTAAGCTTGTAGATCGGCTATTTTCACTAGTTTGGGTCCTGGAGACATAAAATGTCTCTTTTGGGTCTCGAGCTAAAAAGTTTGGGAACCACTACACCACACACACACACACACACACACACACACACACACACACACACACACACACACACACACACACACACACACACACACACACACACACACACACACACACACACACACACACACACACACACACACACACACACACACACACACACACACACACACACACACACACACACACACACCCCTACGGTACTACTGTATACTCATGAGGACATTAACATTTTAGGATGGCGATTTTATGAATGCCATTTTATTTTGGCCATTTTTGACCCCAACCCAAATGCAGAATACAAGCTCATAACACATTGTGAATTTGTAGATTGGCTATTTTTGATGCCCAACACCAGCTTGCAACAACATATAAATCATCAGACATAACTCTAACCTCTATCCCCAAACCTGAATCTTTTCCTAATTATAAGCCTAACTCCCCAAATTCTTTTTAACCATAAAATGGTCATTTATCTTATGAGAACCAGGAAAATTGTCCAAATATTTCTCAAATACTTGTGGGGACTGGGGACATTTGGCCCTTTATAATCTATGGAACCCCAATCTATGGTGTAAAATCCTCCGTGTTAATTTTACTCTGAGAGAATACAAATAGAACCTAAGATAGATAGAACCTATCAATCATTTAGCTGTGGACCCCCTGGAACCCCCCTGGAACCAGTCAGTTCGCAATATCCTCCAACAATATCCTCCAGCAATATCCTCCAACATGTATATTAATATCAGGGTTATACTGTAGCGGCATTCCATTTTGGTCATTGGTGAGTTTCTTGAATTGTCAACTGTGATGGAGCTGGTGTTAAAATGGCGTGTTCTGCACTCATCAGCAATACAGCTGGAGAGCAGACGTGGAGCCTAAAGAAAGATTGAAGCGGTTGGCCTATTCATCATGTTTTGAATGGGAGGATTATCAGGTCTGTGGAGAGAGGTTTGTGTGGCTTTGCAGTGTTTCCCAAACGTTTTAGCTCGAGACCCAGGCTCCAGTGTTGAATGAATTTAACACTTAAGCCCTATTTAATAGTGAAAATGGAAGAAATGCAAGATCACATCACATCGTTTCACGACTTTTCATAAAAGTTAAGGAATTCTGTTTTATTTTTTTAAACGTTCTAAAATGATTTTGAAAAATGTATGATTTAGGATATTGTTTTTAGGGAAACACTATTTTAGGATGTGTGCTCCACACTCCTTCTGGGTCCAATGTTGAGCATGATTGCAGCAAGAATGAATATGAAAACTTCAAAAAACAGTCTTCAACAGGAACCAAAGGGAGAATCTTTTAGAGACATGATGATTTATTTAAGAATGATTAAGACAATTAATCAGTAATTAGATAGCATGCACGAGTGGCATCCATCTCCAGTGGCCATCATGATATCGTACCTCAGACATAAAACGTCCTAACCCTCTCCGTCTCTGCCTCACAAAGTCACCTGCATGGCCAACTACTGGACTTGGCTTAGAACCAATAACCCTACTCTTAACCAGACATTTACTGTCAGCTGCCCACCACCTTTCAACACCTACCAGAGCCAAAACAGGGTGGTTGCTTTTTACTTGGGACATTCAACAGGGAAAATCTAAGTAAAGCAACTAAGTATTAACACTCTTGGGTAAATACAGAGTTTCAGAACATTTCCCCACATACACACACAATGCCAACACAGTTTTCACTTGTTGGCATTTTCGATCCCAGGCTCAGTCTGCAAAAGAAATCAGTAGAGGTGTTGCTGCTTTGACAAGAGTCCTAATTTAGGGCAATATTTCATCACACGACCATCACACCCACTGAATAAACACATTTTAATTTTAAAAACGACATGTAAAGCTAAAGAGTGTTCTGACAATATTCAGTAGATAACTGAGCAAACTCTTGGTGCAGCAATTGCCCACTGTGGTTAATTTTGATTAGACACTTAAAAAAATGTTGTGGTCATTGTCTCACACAAAATGAGATATTTAACTACTGTACCAAATTGGCTTCATAGTGTGTTGCCTTCGGCCAAACAAAGCAACTGAAGTCGAGTAAACATGCACACAGCATCACAACATACAAGCACAGTATGACTGAAACAATTTTGTCTTGGAAGAAAATGAAAAACTGAAACTGTGGGGAGTAAAGGCAATATGTTATGTGAAGGGAGTGAAGACGCAGCACTGACACACTGTTTACTGCCTTCATTGCCTTGTTATATAATCACTTCAGAGACTCATTAATTATGTGGAGGGAATGCTAGATGACAAAAAGATGGAGCATGGACAGCAGAATCCACAAAAAGTAATGTGGAAACTAGCCGGAAGAAGCCGGAGTCTCGTTCATTATTGTAATCAACTAGACAAATTGTGCATCACAGCACTGTGGTGCGTCTCGTTTGTTATCTGAATCACCCAAACATAATCACTCCAAGACGGGGTGGGCTGTCGATCAGCCATCTTTCCAACCGGGGGAACGACAAAGTTTCCTTTGAGCATGAAAGGATTTACAAACAGCTGGGGATGCTAGGGATTAGAAAATTAATGAAAAAAGACCATTACTGCATTAAAAGTAATCAACAAACTATACTATAAAAACTGGTCAAACATTGGCCAAATTATCAAATAATAGAAGAAAGAGGCAAAGAAAAAAAATAGCCCATCTACAAGCTAACAGCGCCTCGCAGTGCGAGGCGTTGTGAGCTTGTAGATCAGCTATTGTCACAATATTTATCTGTGGAACAGAGTCAAACAAAATGTAATGCCTCAACTCCTACAAGTGCTTGTCAGGGTGGTCCCCAGTTCAAATATGATTATTTTGGGGGGTCCCCAGTTCAAATATGGTTATTTTGAGGGTACCCCAGTTCAAATATGATCATTTTGGGGGGTCATCAGTTCAAATATGGTTATTTTGGGGGGTCGCGGCCAGAAAAGGTTGAGAACCACCAATATGATCTCAACTTTATTCAAGTAAATTGTCCATGTAGTCCTTCCATCACCGCAGACTATAGTAAAACCACCACTTAGACAGAGAGGGGTGTTTGATGAGCAGCAGAATGTGCTACACCAGTAAAAGCAGCACTTTGAGGCCAGTTAGTCAGACATACACAGAAGACATGAGTTCCAGGAACACAGCCTCTTGGCTCCAGAATCATTTACTGGTCCCATTGCTGTTGACCTGCGTCAGTAGGCCTGCTGAGATGGCTCAGTGCTCATGTCAGCAGTCTGATTTTCTGCTTGCTACTTACTACTCACAGCAGGAAGACAGTGCCGCAGACGTCAAAGTCAAGCCACCAAACCCCAAAATATAATTTATGGTTGAAGGAGACACAAGGGTTTCATCACCTCCCCCTCAAAACACTGGTCGCCTCAACCAGATTTTGATATATGACTACGCACATGTAAGACAAATAAAGCCATCCACCCACAATCATAATTGGTGACTGTAAATTACAGCAGGGAAAAAAAAAAAAATCCTCTGGTTTGTGTTTTACACCATGATAACATATTGGATGGCTCTCTGAGCATGAAAGAGCTCATGTCAAATGAAATCCAGACACAGCTGGAGAAACATTCGTTTTGAATGAAAAGCTGTTCATACAAAGCATAATTGCATAGACGAAGGTACCTGTGACAAACATTCATCAAAACTGTTACCCTGACATGTAAACATGTAGACCAAGAGAGTCTGAACCTTCAGCATTTAAACCCAGGGTGATTCATCAGTGAACCACAAGGGCGTGATCTAATTTCTTGAGATGCTTGTTTGTTTGTGTTCTAAAAAGACACAAATGGTAATCAAACATCCTTAGACTCAACAAGAAAAGCAGTCTTTCCACAGCACCTAAGAACAAAAAGTACACCAACAAGTCCCCAGAAAACATGCCTTGTGCGCAGCATCAAGGCCTTTGTCTGGGAACCAAACCTTTCCCAGAACCCCTGCCACAGTGCAGCAGGGGACCGCACTGGCCCAGAGAGCGCAGGGGGTTTTCATCAGAAGGTGGAATGGAGTAGCACTCACACAGCCAGGGAGAGCCCAGACTGAGTGACATTTGTGTTGGCATGAGCACTCACTCAGTGCACTATACGCAAGCAGCAGTAGTGGAAGAAGTACTCAGATCTTTAAGTAAAAAGTCCTGTCCTCCAAGTACAAAAGTATTAGAGTAAAAATATACTTAAAGTAGCAAAAGTAAAAGTATTCATTACGCAGAATGCCCATCATGTTATTGGACAATAATTACTTATCATTAACTTAAAATCGGCAAAGTAACTAGCAAATTAAGCTGTCAAATAACTGTGGAGTAAAAAGTACAATATTGCCACTGAGATGCATGTACAGTAGTGGAGTATAAAGTATAAAGTATGAAAAATGGAAATACTCCAGTAAAATACCTCAAAACCGTACTTAAAAGTACACTACTTGAGTAAATGTACTTAGTTACTTCCCACCACAGGACATTTGTGTTGGCATGAGCACTCAGTGCCAGCACTACGCACGCAGCATAGTAACCCTGTTGAGTAACATGGGAAAAGAGAGCTAAGTGCGTCCACGCTGACGCTGATTACCATCAGCGAGCGTAAGCCAGGGTTGATAAGACGTCCTTCCCATGAGAGCCTGTGTTAATAAGACAACAACTACGGGGGAACTAAATCTTATGGCTTGTGTAAAATGACTGATTTTTATCAGCTATCCACCAGTGCTGCTAACACAATTGGCTGACTCAATTTGCTTTACTACTTCTCTAGAGTGAGTGATGCCCATGGGCATAACACCAGAGGGAGCTCCTCTGACCTTGTTTCCCCCAAATTCGGTTCAAACTTGGGGGAAAAATGCATTCTACTATGCTGCCATCAAAACGTGGAATGCCTTACCAAAAGCCCTACCAAAACTAACCTAAAAGAATGGATGTCCTTAAAATACAATTGGGCTTAGTAGAACACCTTGGTAGTAGCATCCTCTGCCCTTTGCCCCCATCCCTTCTTTTACTGTAAATATACATTTTGCTGCTACTCAGTTTTTATGTATTCTATATGTATTGTATGTCTTACTGATGAATTGAGTACCATGGACCACAATGGAAACAAGCCCCTGGGGGCTTTTTTGTGTTATCCTTTTAGCATAACTTTTGGCAGTACTACTTGTATTTTTATTTTTATTATCTTGTTAATAAAGTATTCAATCAATCAATGCAATACATTGCTCACCATCAAATACAGCAATAAAATATTACCGAACCTAAGTCAAGAAAGCGCTTGATGACAAGACGTTCATCTACAAATTGTAATGTATTTTACTAGAACTAGAAACCCCAGAGGTGAATCATATCACAGCTGCACATGAATCATGTCACAGCTGCAGAAAGGACAAACTGGGTATAATTCAGATGCTCATAAACAACAACTGTACTACAGCATATTGTGACTCATAAATTATCTCCACCAGACAAACAATGAGTGCTTGTTGTGCATGCTGCCAGTAGGCCAAAGAAGACACTCCTGGTATTCCTTTTTCCATTCTATTTTTGTGAAGTAGACCTACCGTCCCTCCAGACTACAATCGGAAGGAGAGGCCCTTAACGTCCCCGTTCATATGTAGCACTTCTATCGGCTACAAATAACATGTTTGTGTACGGGTGGTGATGTAAATAACTCTACTAGTTCCACCATTATTTAGAGTTACAAGCTCCGTGCCCCATGTTTTTCCTCAGACAGAGACACAAAGAGCGACCAACACAATGAACCAACACAGATGCAAACACACATACAGGAGCTTCCACGGTGCCTGTACGCGCACCAACCCACACACAGCAACATCGTAACACACGCCACACGCATGCACAGAGAGACTGAGACAGAGAGACTACACACAGCATAGGACACTGAGGACAGACACGCCTTCAATCAAAATGTAAGTGAAGGTGACAGGGACGCGGGAAGTGGGGTGCTGAGGGTGCTGCAGCACCCCCTGCCGTTGTGAGGGGAAAAAAAAAAAAAGGCTGAAGGCGTGCGTGTGTGTGTGTGTGAGAGATTTTCTCCGGTGGGCGCGGCTCCCCCAAAAGAATTAAATCACATAACCCTAATCCAACCCTAACCCTAACCCTAAAACCGAAATAAAGTAACCAAAAAAGTAACTTTATCCGCGGGAAACCCGAAAAAAATCGCGCGCGCGTGCATGTGTCCCGTTTACCAGCACCCCTTGCTCTAAAGTACTTCCCGTGTCCCTGGAAGGTGAACTACATGCCAGGAGTTTTACACCTCTGTAGCCTACTAAAAGAGAATGCCCTGATACACTGGCCATTCCAACAAGAAATACGTTCAGCACTGAAACAAGTAAGAACACACAACACAGTAAATTAATTTACAAGCTTGTTTTAAAGTTTTTTAGCTCATAGCACAGCACTCGATGCCACGCTATGAGCTTGTATATCTGCTATTTTTGATTAGCCAAGGAAATCTAAAATGACAGAGATCCCGGTCTTAATGGGTTAATGTCACATGGTGGGAGGAAATAGTACACCTGATCCTACATACCATTTATCCTCTAATAACTGTCCACATAGCTCTGCATCCCTCCAGCTCCCCGTACACCTCCCAATTCATCATAAACTAGAAAAAGTGCTCCTCGGAGCACAGGTCTCCGCCAGGTCAGGTAGGTTATTGTGGGCCAGCAATGTTCAGAATTTGCCAATCAGGATGGAATATAAAAAATCGGACAGAACCATCTTGATCACTTGACTAGAGATAATGTGTACTGATTTGCATGATGTTTGGACAAAATGTGTAGGAGTAATATCCCTATTATAGCGCCTCCTGGTGGCGCTATAATAGGGCAATGTTAAAAGGGTGGCGTTTGTTCTTCAACGTAGTGCGAATGTGCGTGCAAAGTTCCACCGCAATCGGACGCTGTGTTCATGATTTGCGGCATTTTGTTCAAAACGGGCCACTCCTGCAAACATACTCTCTCGCCATGCCTTCTGCTCCCCAGAAGACCAACCTCAGTCAGTCCAGAAGGGGTCTTTTGTCACAACCTCCATCAGGGACCGTTGCAATTGCCAGAGAAGTTTGCACATTATTCCAATTCATATCCTCACTTGTGTCTTATTCTGATTTCAAAATAAATATGAAGAATGTCAAAGTCATGAATAGTTTATCTGAAAACATTGATGTCCTGAGGTCATTCGTTTTCATTGATTTATCATGCAATACTACATCAGAATATTAAGTGTGGTAATCTGATTTAACCCATACTGTAGGCAGTTGCTCCACACACAGAAAAGAAAATACTAATAACTAAACCTGTGATTGATCTCAATCTTTCTAATTTCAAGGACACAGGGCATGGACCCCCATTTGATATGATTTTTACCTGGGACACCAACCTAGAAAATGTATTGTTAGACATGACAAATCATGTCTATTATGTCCATGTGGTCTGTCATTTGGTACAATGTCTACTGTAGGTATATCGAGATAACAGTGAAACTCAAAATAGCCATTATTGCATTTTCTCTAGTTGCATTTACTTGCATTTGCGTACATGTAATAATGGCGAAGATAAACTATCAATAATTTAGCTGGGGACCGCCTGGAACGCCCTTAAGGACCCCTGGACCCCACATTGAGAACCAATGTGCTAAACCATGGCAAGTTCATTACCAGTTCATTCACCCCACAGTCTAAGCCATATCTGGAGTGGAAACTTGGTCAGAATTTATAGCCAGATTTGAAAGAATAACATGGAAATTCTAGAGATTAGAGCATTCTATGTGCTTCACATCTCAACACCGTCTCTTGCATAACCCACTTTAACTCTACAATGCAATGATATACACACGCACAGTGGAACATTTACTCATAGAATATACTTAAGTACAATTTTGAGGTACTTTCACTTAACTTGAGTACCTCCTTTTCTTGATGCTTTATACTTCTACTCCACTAAAATGGGCTATTGTACTTTTTACTCCACTACATTTACAGGTACTTGACAGTTTTAGCGAGCTCTTCTTCCACCACTGTATACAAGTGTGATGGATGCATCACATCTGTGCACGAGAAACAACGTCCATTATATAAGATGGAATTAGTGGTTACAGCTAGGGAAGATGCTTTTCTAAGAATAAGGGGAGGTTAAATGAGTTGGGGCGACTTTTTCCATACCTGGCTGGTGGATATACAGCTACCATAGCTGTTCATGTGAAAGGCGTCTTGTCTTCATCTGTTGGAGACAGCCTGACAGACACTGAGAATGCCAGAGGGACGATTTATCTCCATTGGCTCATATGGCAGTCTGCATATCTCAGTCAGGACGTAGGGAGACACTGATGTTTTAAAACACAAGAAGGAACAATATCACAAGATTTACGGTTTCATATTGTAAGATATTAGCTAGTATTTATCGCATGCACTGTACCAAAATTCAAGTTCGATAAACCAAGGAGGTTAATGATGCACACATGAACACTAGAAACTGTTGTCAGTGACGTTTTGAAAGCACACTGATGACGGCTAGAGGGCTGAATTGATTTTTTTTTTACTTTGTGACATGGTCTGAAAAACATATTAGTTAAAAACAATAATAATAATAAATAAAGAAGGTGCACTCAGTCAAATGCAATCCACCAGGAGGCATGCCCCAACTAGAAAGGGGCACTCTCAGTGGAGCGCAGATCTCTTTCAGTTGGCCAACACAGGGCTGTGTAATGTCACTTTTTCACTGCATAGTATCTATAGTGTCGCCCTTTTTATTTTATTTTTCTCGCTTCTGCATTAGGCCAAAGTACTTGGTAAGCAGGCCTACATTGGCCTTTGGGAGATTAGGGACATTTCCTGATGGCATGCCTGTCTAATCACCAATGTGGCCGGCAGTCATGGCCTGTCAAAACACAGGACAAAAAAAATTGAGTTGATTCAGCCCAGAAACACTATAACTGCAGGCTACATCAGTGAACACGGCAAGCCAAGAGAGAGTTTGTTTTCTTTTTTTCTATCTTTTACAGTATGTTGCACTGGCCTGGCAGAGCAGAGCCCACTGGCGCTGTCAGAGAAAGAACAAACTCCTGTCACAAATACCGATTTGTCAAAAATGTCAGTCAAGTGTTTTTAGAAGAAGAATCAAGACATTATTGGTTTGTTTAGCTTTCCACCTGTTCCAAGACCAGCGCTGTAGTAAACAGAAGTAACGTGGTCTGTGAGGAGGTGTGTGAGCAGCAGTTCTATACTGGCAACTAATGTTCCGTTATTAATATCAATAATACTGCTCCCCAAGCCACCTGGGTAAAGTACCTGTCCACCACAGCGGGGTCTAAGCGTTCGAATCCACGTGAGGGTGCATCCGGTTTGGCCAACCGCGTTCGAGGGAGGGAAGCCCCAACATCCTCCCAGTGGGGGGTCCTCACTAGGAGGTGAGCCAGTGAGGCACAACAGCAGTAGCAACACAGAAACCTGCGGGGACAAATAAATTGGCATAATTACTAAGAGAAAACATTTGGTGAAAATAATTGGCCCCACAAGTATTGTTTACTTCTTAAGTTAACATTCCACTTTTATATTATGTGAGCATTAAGTAATATGGGTACGATGCTGAAAAACAGTACTGTTATGAGTGTGGTCTTTGTTTTGCCCTCTGTAATGAGGGTCCCCCTCTTACTGGATCTCTTCATGTCGTGCTTCTCCAGAAGCAGGTTTGTTGTAATTGTAACCATTACCCTTGGACCCAGCAGCCAAATGTGCCTCTGATGGGGATCCTTATAATATACATGTCATGACTTAATACTTAAGCCCACATAATGTATTAATTATGAAACATGTTGTCTTGTGTAACAACCACACACAGTGTAACAGCAATTGGAATTTCCTAGAAAACTACCATAGTGCAAAATTCTAACCCAGCATTGTTTGAAAAGAGCTTGCATTCTTATGCAAAGGTTTAAATGTAGTTTAGATAGCATGTTATGTTATTTAGACAGATGCCAGTTTCATGTGGTGACCTGGCATCCTATAGTTTGTATACTTTCAATTTTTTCAATTAATAATACTGTTTAGACTGATGCTACGTTCTTGGTTTACTTATGATCCTTGATTACTGAGGCACTACACTGTCTCTATGCATTTGATGTACGTGTTTATCTTACTTACAGTAAGTCACTCAGTGTCTGCTAAATGCCTAAATTGTAAGCAAAACAGCGAGAACCAGAGTATCAGTAACATTTTCAGGGTTTAACCAACACTCCAGATTTTACTATATAGTATAGATATACATCCTTTTGGCTAAAATAAATCCTCAACCAACTACAAGTAAAGTTGAGGTGGGAGTTTCCAACACAGTCAAATATGGTGTAGCAGCAAATGTTGTGTTTTCCAAAACAACATGGAGTTATGTGTTACACTCCAGAGTTGGCACCACAACATAATAGCCTGTTGAATGAGGTCCAGCCAGCGGCTCTCATGTTTGATCAATGAGCTGTGAATCTTCAGCACACTTTTCCCAGAGTGGAATTACATCATGAGAGAGAAAGACAAACTGTCCATGTCACTTTCATCGTGGCAAATCATGGATGAAGAGCGGACCTCTAATCGTTTCATAGCAATGCATGTAGCCTACGGGTCAACCGTCCAGGGAGTAAGGGCAGTGGTGGAAGAAGTACTCTGATAGCAATACCACAATATAAAAATACTCTGTTAGAAGTAAAAGTCTTGTTTTCAAAGTTTTGCTTGAGTAAAAGTACAAAAGTATAGGCATCAAAGTATACTTCACAAAGTAAAAGTACTCAATCTTTCGTTTTGAAATGATTGTTGTGGAGTAAAAACTGCAATATTTGCCTCTGAGATGTAGTGGAGTAGAAGTATAAACTAAAGTTAAAGTATTGAAAAAATGGAAACACTAAAGTAAAGTAAAAGTACCTTGAAATTGTACTTAAGTACAGTGCTTATAATAATAATAATAATAATAATTGAACCTTTCAAAAACCCAAGGACGCTTTACAATACAAAAAAATAAAAATAAACAAACTATTTGCCAAAAGCCTGAGTAAACAAGTGTCTCTTCAGTGCGGACTTGAAAGAGTCCAAACTTGTAACATACTTAGTTAATTTACACCACTGAGTAAGGGTTTGTTTTGCTGTTCCAGTCAGGATTGGTTGACTAAGCAGCATCACCATAGATTCCTCATCATCCGTCTGACAAGCTGTCTTTGTTCTGTTGCTTTGGGTTGCTTTCATCTGGGACAGTTTTCAGACCAACTCCCCAGGGAACAGAGCCACAGATTTAGTGCGGGAGCTTTTATGCCCAGAAACAATGAAACGGACCAAAGCAAAGCAAACAGAATAGCTCGGAGGGGGATACATTAATTACTTCGGAGCGGATCATCAAGATGAATTGCTCTCTACAAAGTGCTTTGGCGGCGTCAATGTGTTATTTTGTTGTATTACTTTGCAAATTCTCACTGTCATTCTAGGCTGACCATATCATTAAAATGTGTACAATAGAGCATATAGGCTACTGTATATTCCCTCAGCGTATTTCGAATTATTGAGCATACAGATTGTTACAGGCCCTAACAAGCATGTTGTCTCTTTACTAACTCTAAGAATATCATATCCAGAGATTCCAGTCATAATTGTTTTAGTATCATCAAAAAAGGCAGGGAACAAGGCAATGACCAATTGGGAACTTCAAACTTAAAGGTAGGGTAAGTGATTTGCTTTGGTTAAAATAAGTGTTAAATAGCTCTATATTCTGATAGTACTCATGGCTATAGGGTGTTTGTTCAGTAAAAGGAGTCTCCTTGTCTCTTCACCTCTTTATTAAACAGAAAATGCATTTTCGTTACATTTTCATTTCCAATTTTATCCAACCAGGACAGAGAACTCAATCAGGATATAGATTAAACAAGTGAAATTGGAAGTGATGACACTAAGACATTAGCAGACAAAATTGGAACTGGAGCACTATACAAATTAAGCTTAAAAATGGGTACTTTCTCCTGATTGGCTGAGATTTTGACACCTACCGAAAAATGTATTTTCTGTTTATTAAAGAGCTGGAGAGACAGGGAGACATCTGTTACTGAAAAAACACTCTATAGCAATGATTACTATCAGAATATAGTATTTTAACCTATAAGGCCTGCCTTCTAGGTAATTTTAACAAAATACTTTTTGTTTTAACCAAAAAATATCACTTACCCTACCTTTAACTGCACCCTAACCTTGAAACGTTGCTCCATATCTCGGGCCATATGCACAGACAGACAACACAAATACTTGGGGTTTTGATGATAATGTATGGCAGCTTCAAGAGCCAGAAAGTGTAAGCCCAGTGATTTCCATAATTCTCTCGAGATAGACAACGGCCCTAGGAGTGATCCAATGCGCTTTTCTATCTACAAATCTTACACTTTTACCATGGAGCAACAACAGGCCAGATGCACTGCTATCATAACAGTTCAAGTCACGTCTCCACATCATCTGTTTTAGGACTGTCTGGAGTGCACCGGCCCTTCTAAGCCCCCCCACACAAGACTATACTCAGTGACTCCACAGAAACCACATGCTTAACGTAATTCTGTGAATTTCTGTCCCTTTCTGGAAAAAAACATGATTAAAATTGGCCAGATCTGTCACATTAGTTGGACTTGTTTGTCTAGCACCTGTTCCTGTAGAGCAGCATGGATCAGTGCTGCTGAGGATACACAGTGCAGTATGAGTGGTTCAAAACCCCTAATCATACAGTACAAACCAATGTGTCTAATTGAATATCCATCAATCAAACAGCATTACCTCTGAACTTACGTATAGTGTTGATGTAGGCCTACAGCTTATTTATGTTCAGTATACCTACTGTATGTTGCCAACTATACCAGCACACTAATGTTGTAGACCTAGGCCAGCTGTAGGCCTATATACACAGTGGTGTAAAGTAACTAAGTACATCCACTCAAGTACTGTACCATTTTAGGTACTTTTACTTCACTAGAGTATTTCCAGTTTTCAGTACTTCAAATCTAAATTATTTGAAAACTTTAGTTACTAGTTACTTTATTTTTTGATAATAATTACAAAGCTCACATGTTGTGAGCTTGTAGATCTGCTATTTTCAAAAGATTTCTATTTGCAAACTTGTGAAATGAGACATTCTGCATAATGACTACTTTCTTTTGGTACTTGTACATTTTCTTTTCTACTTTTACTCAAGTCAATTTTAAATTCTGGACTTTTACTTGTAGTAAAGTATTTCTACATTGCAGTAGATTATTTGACTAAAGTAAAAAAAAAAAGTACTTTTTCCACCACTGTAAAGCGATGTAAGGTACAGTAGCCTACATACTCACCTAGCCCTGAGACATGACTGTCATGTTAGTTAGTGACAGTTGAGCGTCATGTGAACCATGGCTACCTTACTCACCCAACATAATTGCTGCGACGTTAGCCTCGTTCCCAGCCTTTAAACTTCTAAAAGAAAACGTCTTGGTCAAACATTTCCACTTCTCCGAGATTCACAGTCACACGGACAACATCCTCTCGGCGACGGGACGACATTCATAGCTGCACCAAACAAATGTAAACTTCCTTCAATGGACGCGTTACTTCCTATGGGACACACACGTTGACAGGTCACACAAGTTGACGGGTCACAGGTGGGATTCATTAACAGGCCTGCACGACACGTATCAATGTGTTCCCCGTGCTGTACTGTGTGCTCATGAAGGAAGTTTAATGCGTAGTAGTGCTAGTGCTGCTGTGAAATGTGTGAATTCATGCATATGGCCAGTGGTGGAAAAAGTACTCAAAATGTTTACTTAAGTAAAAGTATCAATACTGAAGTCGTTAATGTATGTTTTGTAATAATAATCAAAATCTATAGACCAATTATTTGTTTACCAACATTGAGACTGGATGCACAGGTGATTGTTTCATACAATCAATTCTCAACCTGTTGTTTCGGGGTGCGTTGGTTTCAGCACACCCCAACCCCCTCTTGTGTGTTGGCTAGTGCTGCGCGCCCTAGCGAGACCTGGCAGAATGGTTTTGACGCTTGCGCAGTATGACGCTTGCAACCAGTGTGACGTCGTCTGTTAAGGGGTCTATAAAGTAACTAGTAACTAAAGTTTTCAAATAATTGTAGGGGAGTAAAAGTACAATATTTGCCTCTGAGATGTAGTGGAGTAGAAGTAAAAGTACTGAGAATTGGAAATACTCAAGTAAAGTAAAACATACCTCAAAATTGTGTCTAAGTACAGTACTTGAGTAAATAAATATACTTACTGTATTTACTTTACACCACTGCATATGGCCTATATTTTTCTCAACAGACGTTTTCTGAAAGAAATGTACAGGGGGTGGACTGGACAGTGTAGGCTTACTCAACTCAAAACCCCAGTATTTGAGTCAAAGAAAGCTCCTTGTCAAATATGTCTCAACTAGCCTAAGTGAAAGTTCCTCTGTCAAATTTGTATTTGAGTTAAAGTACTGGAGTAGTTGCTTTTAAAAATACTTAAGTATTAGTCAAAAGTAGCCTATACATATGCTTTTAAGTACTTAAAGGAGTAGTTCACCCAAAAAAGTACTTGTTTTCTATCAGTTACACACCCCATGAATCCTTGAATTCATGGAGATTTTTTTGTTGTTATCGCATTCCTGAGCCAATAATTTGATAATCGGAGGGCTCTCCGGTAGGAGACACAAAGAGTCTCCTTTGTGTCTCCTACCGGATACATTAGAATCTTTATTATTATCATCACATTATTGGCTTAGGAATGTGACTAAAACAAAAAAAAATCCATGAATTCAATGCTTCATGGGGTGTGTAATTGATAGAAAATAAGTATTTTTTTGGGTGAACCATTCCTTTAAGTATCAAAAGTGCATCTTTTTAATATCAATGCATTGCCATATTGAAATTTAGACATTTAACTAAATTTAAAAAATCCAGATATTTTCAAAACAATATAAACTAGAAAAAGTGCTCCTCGGAGCACAAGTCTCCGCCAGGTCAGGTAGGTTATTATGGCCTCCTGGTGGCGCTATAATAGGCCAATGTGAAAAGGATGCCATTTATTCCTAGGCCTTGCACGGCAATCGGACACTGCATGCATGATTTGAGGCATTTTGTTCTAAAAATGTGTTTTGCTAAATTTGACCTGCTGGTGGCGCTATAACAGGCCAATGTTAAAAGGGTGGCATTTGTTCCTCAACATAGTGTGAGTGTGCGTTCAAAGTTTCACCGTAATCGGGCGCTGCATTCATGATTTGCGGAATTTTGTTCAAAACGGGCCACTCCTGCAAACATTACATGTCAATGTTAGCCAATCAGGATGGTATATGAAAAATCAAACAGATCCGTCTTTATCACATGACTATAGAGATCATGTGTACCGATTTGCGTGAAATTTGGATCAAATATGAAGGCTTAATATCAAAAAATGTGTTTTACATAAGTCTGCCTCCTGGTGGCGCTATAAAAGGCAAATGTGAAAAATGCAGGGCAAAGGTTTGTCCTTGGCCTTTAGAGAGTGTGCATACAAAGTTTTACACTGATGTGCAGTTATAGGTAAAAACACGAATCGGCCTGTTACAGCGCCACCATGAGGCTGATTTGAACATTTTCAAATGGCATTTCTTCCTCGGCCTAATGGGAATGTGTGTGCAAAATTTCACGGAAATTGCATGCTGTGTTCATGATTTGAGGCATTTTGTTCGAAATAGAGTACTCCTGCAAACTTTGAAAGACAATTTTTGCCAATCAGGATGGAATATGAAAAATATGAAATGAGCCGTTTCTTTTAATGACTATAGAGATACTGTGTACCGATTTGGGGGATTTTTGGCCAAAATGTGTAGGAGTACTGTTCAAAAATGTGTTTTGCACAAATCGGCCTCCTGGTGGCGCCATAAAAGGCCCATGTGAAAAATTTGGAGCAGAGGTTCGGCTTTGGCATCCAGGGACTGTGTGTGCACAGTTTCGCTGCGATCAAGCCAACGGTGCCAAAGATTAGCTGTACACAGACAAGACAGAATGACACACACACACACACACACACACACACACACACGGACGGACGGACGGACAGGGGGTAAAACATACTCTCTCGCCATGCCTTTCGGCCTGGCGGAGACAATAACGCATTGTGGCACACTGTGAGCTTGTAGATCTTATATTTTTACTATATTTGAAACAAGGCTTAAGTGGTTAATTTATAATGTAGCCTACTTTGCCCTTCCTAGAAAGATAGTGGAGTACAATATTTCTTTGAAAGGTAGTTGGTGGCATGAAAGAAAAATACAAATATAGTAAAGTAGGCCTACAAATACTCAAGAAAATGTACTTTGTACTGTCCACCACTGCAAATCGATGCTATGCTACTAGACAAGAGCTGACCCCAAGTCGCAGCAATTCATCATTGGGTCAGTTAGTACACAAGTACACAGTACGCTACAAATTAGAATGCCGCTGAGATGAATCACTCCACAAAATTACATTGAGTGTTCTATGGCTGTTATGGAATATCAGACATTGTCAGAGCTGTCCCAGTGCACTCCCTGACCCTTGCAGACTAAAAACTATGCCCAGTGAGTGCAGAGTCGGAGCCAAAAGAGCTCCTGCCAAATAGCCTACAGTTACTGTAACATCCTTCCCTTTAAACTCAAGTCAACTTCAAACGCCAGCTGGGCGATAAAGTAGTGGTCCTGCCGTGCTTTGTGGCGGGACAGAGGTGCTGAGATTGCATTCCTCCCTTAGAAGTGCTTTTGTACAGTGGAGGATTAGTAACTTACGAGACAAGAGAGAAGCGCTTTTCCATCTATAAACTTCTATACCCAGAGACCTCACATCTGCCCTTCTATGCCAAAGGTTCTTATAGTGGGATCCAGGGATCCCCAGGGGCCCTTGAGAGGGTTTCAGGGCGTCCCCAGCAATTGTTTTTGTTTTAAATATAGCATCAATATCAGTTTTTACTTTGACCCTATTTTATACGTGACCATTAAAAAATAGCCGATCTACAAGTTCACAACGTGTTGTGATGTCAAGCGAAGTGAGCTAGTAGATTAACAGTAAAAATATATAAATCTTGAAAAAAGACACATTTGGAATCATTTTGAAACATTTTAAGAACTCAAATCTGGGGATTTTGGCACAAAACCTTTTCAGATGGGGGTCTGCGGCCAAAAACATATACATTTGGTGGTTCTCGAAATGAAAATGTTTGAGAACCACTGTTCTAAACATCCAGCCAGAAACAGCCCCTGTTCTGACCCTGAGCAAAGGGTTAGAAAATATTCTGGGCAGATATTTGACTTGTATAGTCTATGGCTATTTCAAAGCACCCAAACATTTAAATGGGAGCATATTTGTGGGTAAAGAGTTAGTCTAGTCTGTGGGTGTATGGAGAAGAAAGAGTGGTGCACGTATAACCAGGCCTTGTTGGTACTGCATGCATGCAGCCCATTGTTCTCCTTCCTGGGTCGACTGAAGGTCTACATGATTTCTACATGAAGGTGGAAATCCAAGGTTAATAATCCTCAAAACCTCAAAAGGAGGTAAGAACATGTGTCTTATTGAGGGAACCAGCAGCTCACACACTCACGAGCAGAGCCAAATCCTTCCCACCCCAAACATCTCACATATCGTGAATTAACCACTTTTTGTATTTTCGCGCAACTCTGTCTCACGACGCAGTATTGAATTTAATGCAAGAAGTAACATAAACAAACATATAAACGTGTAACATACTACACAGATGTTCCATAATTTGAGACAGACATTGTTACTTTCTTCATAGTTTACTTCTATTCAACTTCTATTCTTAACATTCATTGGAACTTTAACACCTTGCCCAAGACGTATTTCATTGCACAGCCCTGCCAACAATTGTCATATAACAAAAATATTTTCAACTGAGTAAACGTGTCGACAAAGTATGAACTAGCCTTTCTTGTGAACTTGTAGATCTGACATTTTTGAAGTTGGTCAGACAGGCTTACTGTTGGTATAAGCTGAGAATGCGGGAGTGCTAGACCCCTGGGAGATGGATTGCTGAGGTGGAGCACCACACCTACCATCAGCCCCCAGTATTTACTGCACGACTTGCTGCACCCAAGCCGTGCTACTCATGCGCTGAGATGGTGGTGTCCGGGATCGAACCCATGATAAGTAATTTGATTAATGATGAATAACCAAAATCTGCAAAGCAACTAGTAAAACTGTCTAATAAATGTTGTGGAGTAAAGAGTACATTTGGATGTGAGATGAAGTGGATCCAGAAATGGAAATACTATACTAAAGGAAAACATCTAGGGTTAGGCTACTGCTCAGCCAAATGGAATTAGCCTTCTGGGATTCAGGCAGAGCTACTCTGTTACACACATACCAAGGAAAAATGTCAAGTATGTGCAAACACAGAGTATTTGGAGAATAAAAAGGAAAATATGATTTCAGAAAACAATGTTGAAACTTGGACTGAGTGCACCTACCTTAATGCCTCAGGGCTTTTGGGATTTAACAGGCGAGTAAAAATCTTTATCTCGTTGACACTGGAAGTAAAACTGTCATCCCACAGGCCATCAGCAGTTGTTTATCAATAGTACGGATAGGATCTGATCCAACCTGGGCTTAACTGAGCATCTGCCCCTTGTAAAAAAAGCCCAGGAGGCATGCTGTGAGTTATGTTACAGTACATATCAGAACTCAAACCCTTTAATGCCAGGGACGAGAGTGTACAAATGGAACCATTTTTGCACTCTTGGAGTCACAGACCTGTAAGGGTCCATTTGGTTCCTCCTAACTATCAATTATTTGGCTGGGTACCCCCTGGAACCCCCTCAAGGAAGTCTGGGGGTCCCCGGACCCTATAGCCTGGAAACCAGACGAATCATTAGTCTGGCCAACATGGCAGGCTACCCGGACCCCACTTTGAGAACCTCTTATAGCACCACTCTCTCTCACCATATCAGAAAGTATATGGATGTGTTCTTATAGCACTTCATACAGTATTGTAAGATACTATAAGGACAATATCTCCAACTTGATCAAGGTTCAAGGTTCAAGGTTGTACTTATTATTACATCTTGTGTACAGGTACTGTACATAAGAGTAAAACTTATTTTGGTTTGGCTTCCTTCAGATTCCTTGATTGATCCTAGGTTTGATTTTGGAGCCCATATTTTCCTTAATGTGACTTAATGGAGTGTGGAATACGATGAGCATAGAATGAAAAACAAGATGAGCAAGACATATGATGAGCTGTACTAACGTTATTAACTCCCTTCATGGAGTGTGCTCCTTCTTAAATCATTCAGACATTAAGCTAATAGACCAATTAGTGGATTCATGTCTGTGGTAATAACGCAGGATGAGATCCACACCATCAGTAGCCTATACTTGTACAGCAGTGGTTCCCAACCCATGGGCCGGGGCCCACTGGCAGGCTATAGGATATTGCAAGTGGGTCCCCAAATGGTCAGAAGAGTGGGCCGCGAACGCTTTCGAGAATATCAAGTGGGGCCTGATCCAGAAAAGGATGGGAACCACTGTTGCACAGTAAAAGTATAATGGGATGATGTGGGTACTGTACCCGCAAGGCGGAAATCCAGGTTCAGAACACATTCTTCATCACTGACTGCCCTCCAGAGATAACAGACCAATCCTGGGTGGCCTGGGTCTCTATTTCATTCATGACGTTCTTGGCGGAGCATATTAGCATGCCTCTCTGGTCAACGAAACATCTAATGAATCAGGGTGATCATATAACAGTGATCATATATATATATATATATATATATATATATATATATATATATATATATATATATATATATATATATATATATATATATATATATATATATATATATATATATTTTTTTTTTTTTTTTTTTTTTTTTTTTTTTTATGTACTTCACTACCCTTGAGATATTGGCTCCTTCAGTAAGTTGGACACATTAAAGTTTTGGTTTCATGTGTATTATTTAAGCACTGGCACACAATTAACAATATATTAAATAAGACATTTTTATATGTAGTAAGACATTAACCTCAGCCATATCCCGTCTACACTGTTTTTGTCGCATTCCTAAGCCAATAATTTGATGACCGGCAGTGGTTCCGGTAGGAGACACAAAGAGTCTCCTTTGTGTCTCCTACCGGATACATTAGCATCTTTCCGCCGGTAATCAAATTATTGTCTTAGGAATGCGACAAAAACAAAAAAATCTCCATGAATTCAATGCTTCATGGGGTGTGTAATTGATAGAAAACAAGTAGTTTTTGGGGTTAACTACTCCTTTAATTCTACAGTACTGGCATACAGGATGGCATGACTGGCATACAGGATGCCATGACTGGCTTTAACAATAACTTCTTACTATTGATTTCACAATTGCATCATCAGGGCATTTGTGGGAAACTTCCTTTATGAGGGAAACAGGATGCCATGACTGGCTTTAACAATAACTTCTTACTATTAATTTCACGATTGCATCATCAGGTCATTTATGGGAAATGTCCCTTTATGAGGAAATCAGTAAGATGAACACACCTTACAGTATGTCCATATGACCATATTCATCTGAACTGTAATTAACACCACTGTTGATGTTTCATTTTTTATGTAATGTTCGTCTATATTCCTGAGTTTAACTTTATTAACACAGTATATTATCACTTAAGATTGCTTCATAAAGAAATACAAATGCATGAGATTTCTAATTCATTTATTTTCAAATGTGCAAAAAATATACAATGCCTGTATAAAAACTATACACAAAACAATCAAAACATATTCAACCATTTTAACTACAAGTTCAAAATGTAAAGGCTAATTCAGAGACACAGATTTGAGTATTTACAAATAAATTGCATATAACTGTACAAAAACCTTATTTGCCTAAATAATTCCCATATACAATTGACCAAAAGACCTTGCATAGCGATAGTACTGAGGTAGGATTAAAAGAAACGAAAGTTTAAATATGCTTAAAAGGAGATATTTAGATATGATTGTTATTCTGCGTTGCCAAGCACTTTTCACATTTTGAGGAAAAGGTTTTTATGTTTCAATGAGACCTTACTGTACTGTTGGCAAGACAACATTAGAATCTTCTGCACGAGAACAAAACCGGTACAGTAACTTCCCCACCACTGCAATATACTGCCATTTTAACCTGTCTAATGGCAATAGAGAAACCCTTCCTTACATTAATGCCTGGTGACGAATATTGAAAGCCTTAAGACATCGCATCACAACAGTTTTTTATTTATCTAAGTATTTATTTTGTTTACCAAAGTCTGCAGCACTACAATCTAGCATAGTGATATTGTGATTTAATGGCCTTATTGAAGTGAAAATTCCTCGACTGAAGTGAGCCTTCACAGACCTCTGGATAGTTTCTTTCTTTCTTTTCTTTCTTTTTTTCTTTAAATCTGTGAGTGGTTTTATAAATCAGTGTTCTGTGTGCACTTTGTATTTTATAAATTGTTTATCAAGTGAAAAAAGAAATGTCAAAAGTGCTCTTTGCAAATGTACACAAATTTCAAAATACTCGGACTCATTCTCTAAAGGAAAGATACAATACGATATCCTACAATACAAAAAATATCCGACACATTCATCTGTCTTAGGTGGGGAAGAATTTAGGCCGCATTTTATTTACCCAAATACAAAACTAGCTCATTAAAAGCGAAAAAAAAAAATGTAATACTGAATGTGATGCTGATCATTTTTAAGAACAAGTGTATCAGCTGCTTTTATTGAATAGATCCACAAATGCGACCATTTTGAATGACCGCAGGAAAACCTCCCCTTACCTTACTGCACTGCATTTGTATTCCCATCCTCATTATTCACTACACCAGCCATTCCCACACTGTGGGCCCTTAGGTTACTTACAATGATCCAAGCAGGGATACAAATGATTGACTGATCATTAACCCTGTCATTAACCCATTCAATTCGGGAACGCAGATCTACAAATGTCTTCTAAATCCTTACCGTTTTCTGAAACCCGTATGTTGCTTATTAATATCAGTGGTTCTCAAACTTTTTCATGTCAAGGACCCCAAAATTATATGTGTTTGTCCGCGGACCACCCATCTCAAAATATTTAGTTGCAGGGACCCCCCAGAAGCAAAGATTTGAGTTACAAATGTTCGCTTTAAAAATTCAAAGATTTGCAAAAAATGCTCACGATTTTTCAAAAATAGCAGATCTACAACCTCATAGCGCTGCACTCTGTGCCGCGCTATGAGCTTGTATATCTGCTATTTTTTGAATAGCCAAAGAAATCTAACATGACACGGATGCTTTTCCCGGTCTTAATGGGTTAAAATAAACATGCTCTGAAAAAGCATGTGGTCCACCCAGTAAAAACGGCAGCCATTCAGCGGTGTGTTAAGTGGTCAGATGGGTGGGCCGTGAACGCTTTCACTATTTTCAAATGGGCCCTGATCCGGAAAGAGTTGGGAACCACACTGACTGAGTGTCTATTTTTGCCTGTGGCTGTGGGGTTCCTCCAACATGCAAAACATCCCTATACTCTATTCTCTGACAAACCATGGGTATATCCTCTAAAATTATAAATAAACGTAGACTTAAATGTTGCTTCAGGGTCAAGCATAGAATAGCCAGAAAAAGCAGAGGCCAGTTACAAAAAACAAAATGAACTGATAGAAATGTAGACGGATGCCACATTTCGATGTTTTAAGCATAGGACAGCATTGACCTTGCGCTGGGAACTATGTACATTTGACCGATTTGAACAAATCAATGAATCAATACAAAATCAACAGAGCAGGACCTGCGCCTACCCCAGCTCATCTGCCAAGTTGTGACAGAAACAAACAAGACATTGCCGGCAATTTTATATACCCTCTCCGCTGGGAACAGATATAATACAGAAAAACTGTTAATATAGTGTAACCCATTAAAAAAAAAAGCAAAACATTGTATCTATTCTGTACACAATGATTAAATACAGTGTGATCAATATACATTCCTGTGTATTAAGACCAAGGATTTGATTTTGCAATAAGAACATCAATGTAAACATAAGTTCTATAAAACACATCTTTAAAACCTATAAAATGTAAAGACACATAGTCAGCACCAGCTGTTCATTGCATCTTAATATAACACATTCTGCATTCACAGATTAAGTACCCTTAAAAAAATATCCACATCTGGACTTAAAAGCAGAGAAAATAAACAACTGAAAGGTCCATTAAATTGCTAATGTTGATTACCTAAAATGAGAACGGGTCCATCAGTCCTTTAGCATGTTCTGTTTCCTCTGAAGGGACAGAGACATGTATTACCGTGGAATCCAACTGTACAGCTGCTCATCAATAGCAGACGTGGGGACTCTTAGATCGGACAAAGTGAGTTTGAGACCATAAAGGTCAAAGGAGTTGTGATGGTTCACTGCCTCACAGCAAAGATACGGAAGGAGCCTCCTTCTGTATTGCTCTTACTGCAAGAGAGACAAAATGGACGGGTTATACTTAAACGACTACTTAGTTACAACCCAACCACAATTTATTTTTAGCCCTGATGAAGACCGCTTCAGGTCGAAACATGTTGGCATTGTATTAAATAAAGGCTGTTCCCTCTTTTAACAAGTGCCCGGATCCCCCATTTTTGGGGCGGTTAAGTGAGTTTTGGACACTGACCAATCCTGCACCGTGATTGGCCAATAGTCTACAACGCAGTCTACAACCCTAACCCTTCCACAGTCAATGCAAATCTATACTTTTGCAAAGTCAGCCAATCACATTACAGCTAGTGTCATCACCACTAGCTGTAATGTGATTGGCTGACTTTTTAAGTGAGTCATGTTGTGATGACCACACACCGCCCACTTCACACTGGGTGTGATTTTTAGCGGCGCTAGCCACTCTATACCTTTAGGTATAGAGCGGATCCTGCTCTATACCTGACTTTGTCCGTGTTCACCGTCAACGTTCTGATTGGTCAGACCCGTCAACGTTCTGATTGGTCAGACCCGTCAACGTGCTGATTGGTCAGACCCGTCAACGTTCTGATTGGTCAGACCCGTCAACGTTCTGATTGCTCAGACCCGTCAACGTTCTGATTGGTCAGACCCGTCAACAAAGTGATTGGTCAAGCTTCACGTGACACATGGCTATAAACACATTATAAACACATATCGATGACATAATGTATCAAAGGCGCCGCTACCTTCACACAGGGTGTGATTTTTTATGTTTTATCCAGTCTGATCCAGGAGCACCATTTACTATTTTAACTCTTTTGACTATTACGTCTCCGGTGCGCACCTGGTTGCCTCATTCTCTCTGCCATCGTTCCTCTGCACAATATCAATGTTAAAATCTGTCTCTTGAGAATCGCTGAAAATGCTGAAGTAAAATCCTGTGTTGATTTATCCATTTGTAACTCAGTGAGTTACAACAGAGGATTTTACTGTGTTAGTTATCAGCGTTTCCCAAGCTTATTTGTCTTTTCTCAGGCCAGATCGTTCATATGCGTGATTGTCTGGGGAAAGAAGCAGCCTACTGCCAGTGGCTTTGGCATTGGCCCACCTACAATAGTGACACAGTACATACAGTATACTCATGAAACTGACAGACACTTATCTATGGATAATGTCATATGATGGATAGTACTACAGTGGACAGACCTGTGTCAGGGTAATTAAACTGGGCATTTTGGGAAACATGACTCAAACACTGGCTCACTGTGGCCATGTTGCAGAAACTGACCTTTCCATCTACCTCTGCTCGAATTTAACTTCATGGCTTTGTTATTAGTTCATTAGTGGAGAGGCCTTGAAGCCCTGCCATGCTCACTAATGTCAGTACGAGGCCAGTCCTACTGGTGTCAGATCAGTGGTAATTATCAATGCAGGGAAGCACTGACTCAGTGGCCGACAGCTTTTCCATCCTCGAGTAATTGGATAGGCTGTGATTACTTCCTCTGCAACAGAGGCCAGTCCAAACTGCCCGCCCCGCTTCCCCCACTAGATGTTGGCATACTGTATGCCATGATTTCACCTCTTTCTCCGCTGTAATTATTCCCTCTGACACCTGTATTCATCGCGGAAATAGCCGATCTACAAGCTCCCAATGCAGTGTGTTGCGACGCATTCTGAGCTTGTAGATCAGGGGGAAACTTTTAATCAAATCAAACTTTTTCACCTGTAATGAAAAAAAATAGTGATGCAAGGCTGTAAGTGCTTAAAATGTTGGGTACAGAATTTGCCTCTGTATTGGGAAATGAGAGCACACAAAGTACTGATATAGTAAATTGAAAAATAATTTGTTCAATTCACAACGTTTTGTGTAATTGTATATATTTAAATAATAATTTTGTTGTTATTGTCACAGAATCGCACACCTGGACTTGTCTCATGTCTCTCATTGTCTCACTGGAACCAGTGCTCAATCCTAACGCCCTGAGATGGCCTTCGGGTTTCTGCATCAGATTTCACAGTACTCAAACTCAGATGATTTTGGCTATGCAGCACTTTGCACACTCCATTGAAATGCTTGGGTAAAGTAAACAAAGAGCCCATGTGTGGCCCATCCACAGACCAAACCACCCCATTACTCTTACAGCCCTTCATCCCAAACATGGACTTGACCATAAGGCTTTCCATGCCTGAGCTTTGGCCTACAAGACCAGACCACAGACATGAGGACGATGCTAGAACACTGATGTGCAAGAGAGTGCCATAATGGAGAAAGATATTAGAGGGGAAATTCGTCAAATAAAAGTATGACAGTCAAAAGAACACTTCCATTTTGCACAAACTTTGAGATTGAGATTTGTGATCTATCATTATTATGGTAAAGAATAGTTGTAATACAGGCAGCATTACATCTATGGTCTGCTTAGATGATCATTAAGAGAACCAAGGCTACTTGTATTACTTGGTTTACAGGCAAATAAAGCAGTGCATCATCAGCATAGACATTTTTTTATCTGACTCGACCAACACAGTAAAAACACATATTTTAACCACCTAAACCCTATACACTTAGTTGATCTGGTCCCCCTGGCCTCTATACTAGACACTATACTTTTTTTTCTCTCATCATCAAATCCCTTTGCCGACAATAGCTGAAGGTGAAGCTAAATCTGCTTGTGAGCCTGTAAATCTTTCATAGAATGTTCACCCCAGAAGAGGGACGCTAGGGTTCATGTGGTTAAGTTGGGTAGATTTATACCTTTCAGATTGGATTCCATTTTTGTGGGCTCCAACATAGTTCTTTTTCTTATCCAGAGCCAGAACATCCACAAGGCCTCCATCTGGTTTGATCACCCCAGCGTGGATGGCTGCTCTACAGATGCTGGAGCTCTGAGGGCGTAGAGACAGGGAAGAGGATGGAGAGGAGACCTTGTTAAAATGTGGCAAAAACTAATTATTTCTAATTCTATTATTACACAGCATCTGTATGTATTTCAGGCTGTGCAATATACAATATGTATGTGTGTGTGTGTGTGTGTGTGTGTGTGTGTGTGTGTGTGTGTGTGTGTGTGTGTGTGTGTGTGTGTGTGTGTGTGTGTGTGTGTGCATACGCGCGCAAAATCTGAGCCAGAGGCCAGACCACTAACTCATCGTCTACTACATCACTTATTCATTGATGTAGTCTGAAGGTTGTTACACACCGGGGCGATTTTTTCGTGCGAATAATGCGTTTTTTTTTTAAACCTTATAAAGTCAATGGCTCCGTACATGGAGCGAAAAAGCGAAAAAGCGAAGCGAAAAAGCGTCTTTTAATTATTCGGAACGAGTCCGAATTTTGCGTATATTCGCTATTTTCGCCGGTGTCGCCCGGTGTGTAAGGACCTTTAACATATGACTCACCCCACCATCCATACTGACCAGTCACTGACCAGTCAGCTCACCCCACCATCCACACTCACATCACTCCCTGTCTGATCCAACATAACCCCCCTACATATCCAGCGATTAGCACATGCTCAAAGGATGCTTCAATAGGTCAAAGATTCCCCCCCATCTCCCAATCCACGCAGATGACCAATTTGGAAAAATACCCAACCGGCTGACTTCACCGCCCTATCAGCTTAGAAAAAGGAATGGGAGTCCAAGGATGTCCCAAAAAAACATCTTGTGTTCAGGACCCATTTGGAGAGACTAAAAGGAGGACTAGTCAGTAGTCACCCTCCATACAGTAGACCAGGAGGCAACTGCTTGGCTCGAGGATTTTGCAATCTCTAAATAAATAATCATCCACACTGACTATACAGCATGTCTCCAAGGTTTGTCCAACATTCCTAAGTACATTTCATACATGAAAGGTAACGCTGCTTGATGATGATGCTGTGAATGTAAGCATATGACTGTCAAATCTAGTCACTATAGCGCCAAAAAAATTGCTTGTTGGAAATCTCTGGAAGGCTAAGATTTTTTATCAGCTGGACACTATGTCAGCAGGTTCATCTGAGGAAAAGCTTACTCATTCGTAAAAAATCTCATGTTGATGTGCCAGTTGGTAAATCCCAAAGCGAAGCCCCAAGAGACTACAATTATTAATCCACCAATGTGAATACTTTAAAACCAATACTTTAAAACCAATTCTCCTCATAGGTTTCCTCCTCTCCTTCAACTAGACCATATCTATGCAACATCTGTCCCAGGCATGGTCACTTCTGACCAAGCCAAGACACACTGTAACAACTGTGTGTGTGGTCACTGGTCAGGCGCAGAGCTGTGAGACACACTGACGATCTTGGGCTGGCCGCAGCTCCCATTCTTGACAAGCCATGTTCACATTGTAGTTCAGAAGCTCCCGGTGGTTTCCTTGCCCCACAAAGACCGCATGGTCTCTTAAGAGCAACATGGGGCATAGACCACTCATCTCTCTAACATAAATCATGCAACAAATCCAGAAACTCACATCAGAACACCAAGGCCTCTCTGTCTCAGCTGCCCAAAAGGGGACTGAACTGCATGACCTCAACCAAGATGACCTGTGCTTGTCACTGCCATTTCAAGGTCTGTTCTTAACTCTCTTACTGAGGAAATGGAGAGTCTCCACTTACAACTTAAACAACTTACATCTGTGTAGATGTTGTTCCCAATCACAGGTGCCCAATATGAAGGTTGATTCTTGCAGTTGGCAGGACAAAGTATTCTGAGGAAAACATTAAGGAACATTAGATTATTTTTCAGGCACCAGCTGAAGGCCAAAAATGGCAATTAGGTTAGTTATTTATTTATTTTTTTCATCAAATTTCTTTTAGCTTGCACAAATCTGTCATTGACTTTGAATTGCTAATGGCTGCAGAATGTGTTTTTTTGCAATGGAAAAAGTTTGAGAAACACTGGTGTAGATTTCTGCTGGACAGTGAGGGCACCTTGGGCAGCTGGAGGCAGGCTTTTTGAAGGGGCAGATTTCAGCCACTGTGGTATAGCAGTCCACAGACATTTCTGTCACATAGAGGAGAGAAAAACGTCATCACCACCACAATATTTATGTGAAGCTACATACAGTTACTAAAGTAATACTGAAGAAAGAGAAATAAAAAGGGCTTGATTTACCTTCCACCTTGGCAACCACAAAAGCATTGCTAGCTTTATATTTACTGCAAAAGAAATGATTTAAGAAATGACTTATTCTCCGGACATCTGTGATCGTACAAGTCAGAAATAATGTTTGCCTATCACTGCTACATTGCAACATGGCAACAAAAAAAAAGGTTTCAACATATTTGACGGAACAAAGTACAAACATCTACCTGAGAGATTCAACACCGTTTTTTGTAGCTCTGACAAAGAATGGAAACTTTTCCATTCTTGTGATGTCCACTAAACCTCCGTTATTATCAATGGCTCCGAAATGTATAGCAGCACGGCAAATACTTGATTGCTGAAATAATCAAAAAGAATAGTTTTAATAGTATTTAATAGTATTTAATAGTTTAGTAATTGAGTGGTGTAAGATGTACAATAAATTCATATATAACAGACTTACCACATCGTAAAAGAGAGTTCCCCAGACCTTCCCCTTCTTATTGAGACAGTTAGCAGGACAGTTATACCTGTAGAGTCAGAGAGTGATTGATTGATTGATTGATTACTTTTTTTGCAAAGACAAGCACAGGGAAGTACAGTTCATTACAAGGTCTGTTAAGAGGATTTTAAACCCAAGAAAGCACTAGGGCTTGTTTCCATTGAGGTCATGCAGAGTGACTGGCTTTAGACTGAATACACACCCAGGAGGAACGTAGTAGAGTCCAACAGATTTGTGGTTCCGATGCCGATCACGATTTTGGAGAGTCCTAGACTACTACTGTAATTACCAATATTTTGACTGACCTACTGATCTAAATAAGTAAATTCAAATCAATGTGAAAAACTTTAAAGTTCAACAATATCTGATTTACAAGCTCAAAATGCGTCGCAACGCGAAAACATCTATTATGACATGGCCAAAATGGGGACACCAGGTTGAATATGGTTAAGGATCGGGACACATCGGTTGCATAATTGCTGATATCGATGTCGTCAAAAAAGTAAAGTAATGGCTAATATATCGGCCAAACCGATATATCGGTCTGGCTCTAGAAAGTAGTGAGTAAAATGGATGAACAAACATTGTCAAAATAGACTGACCTGTTGCATGTTGCTCCTCTGCACTTATCTCGCACTCTGGTCTCACACTTAATGGTCTGAGCTGTAAGATGAAGAGCAATTAGACCTTTATCACTGTTAGAGCCTGACCAATGCCAGATCTTTGGCTCCGATGCCAATAACGATTATGGAGAGTCCTAGACCAAAGATTACAGATTTGTTTACCATTATTTTGTCAAAAAGTGCAAAATCTTCTAATTAAGTTTTCTTATTTGATTAAAATGTATATTTGAGAACGTTTAACTTATAAACAAACAAATAAATCATAATAAGCCCAAGTAACTTTTTGATGGACATGGTGTGAGCTTATACATCTGCTATTTAAAATAAAAAAATACAACTTTTGAAAAATGTCCCCTATAATGACCGCAGATTGAAAGAGGTAAAATAAATTGGGACACATGAGCATAATGTCGATATCTTCAAAAAAGTCAAATATCGGCTGATATATCGGCCAGAATGATCAGTGGTTCCCAAACTGTTTAGCTCAAGACCCAAAAGAGAAATTTGATGTTTGCCCGGGACCCAAACTAGTGAAAATAGCAGATCGACAAGCTCACAACGCGTCTCTTCGTGCCGCACTGTTAGCTTGTAGATCTGCTATTTTCAATACTTCTTAAACGTTATTTTTTATTTATTTATGGAAATTATTAGATTTTCTGGTTTTATCTATGAAATACTTGGATTTTAAATTGGAATTGTTTTTAATTGAAGAAAAGTTGTGATTTTTTTTGTTTAACCTATTTAAAAATATATATATATATTTTTTTTGTTTTTATGTAGGAATCGGAAAAAAGGAGACATTTACTCGCCCCATAAAAATTGTTATTGTGAAACAGTGCTGTACATACCCAGGTAGATGTTGCCTGCTGTCTTAGGCGGAGGGGTTCGGGTGGGTTTGGGACTAGAAGGCTTGGTTGGGGTCTTCTTGGGGGCAGAGGGCTTGGGTTTACTAACAGGCTTGGTGGTGGTAGTACGAGGAGGCACTGGAACCTGTGGCTTCTCCACCTCATTCATATCCTCCGTTTCTGTGCGCTGAGAGTCTACAGAAGAGAAGTCAGAATTATATTCTGTCACATATACATTGCAAATCACCTTTACAGCCAAGGCACTGCTAAAAAGGGCCTGCAACTATTGATTGTTTTCTTTATTTTCTTTGTTTATCGGCTCTGCGCATAACTGTAGTCCAGGGTTTCCAGAAGGTGGCATACACATTTCCTCTTCTGGTGCAGCAGTGTCAACATGGCTTTGTTTGATTGGCTCAGCAGCCGATTTGAACGGGAAACACAACTGACACCTGTATATGTGTTTCCCGTTCAAATCTGCTGCCGAGCCAATCAGATGAAGCTATGTGAAATTGATCTGGAACAGGAAACTGGTATTTAAAATCAATAAATTGATTAGTCTGATTAACCACTATTAAAAGTAAGCCCTATTTTATAGCGATAACCTGATTATGAATTGAATGTATAGGACCACAGTGTTTGTGTTATCCTTTTAGCAGGGGTTTTCAACTGATTGTGAATCAGGGACCACCACCCTGACTAAGAATCAACTAGGTTGGGTGGGGATATGGGCTAATATTAGTGCTTTGGAAACACTTGCTATGCATCCCATGTCTATGCACCCCACTGTTTCTCGACCAGTGGTCCACACTACTAGTGGTCCATGGCATAATTAGGCCTGCAGGTGGTCCATGGGAAAATGTTACATAAATAATAAGAAATAAAATACCTTTGTTAAATGTATTAAAATGTGTTTAATAATATTTCATAAGTCCATCAAATGTAAGAAAATATTTGAATAAATAGGCGTGGTGTGGGAGAAAAAAGCTTGAAATTAAATAATGACTGTTAAGGGCTTGATTTAATTTGTTGCACGATACTACATCAACAAATCATATCAAGCCCAGGCATTAAATAACTGAAATATGTGAGTGGTTCAGAGCAAAAAAAAGAGCCACTGATCTATTCCTATCCCACAGTTACCCTTATTCCATTCTCTTACTTTATCCAACCTTCCACTCATGTTATGTGATATACTGAACTTCTATCTTGTATGAGTGAGCAGACAAATGCAATTATATGGGCACATTTCCTAATAATGATGACTCAATCAAGCAATCGGGTACACTTCCCCTTCTTGAGATTCCGACTTCTTACTAACTGACAACATTGACGTGTCTTCATAGGTCACCACGTCATTAATGCACTGTTCCGTGGAACAAGAAGAAACATTTTCACTTACCTACATTACTAAATGCATGGTCAGGGACCACATGCAATACCTTCACGGACCACAAGTGGTCCACGGACCACCTGTTGAAAACCCCTGCTTTTAGCATTGCCTGCGTAATTGTACTTGCTGTACTGTTTGCAATTTGTTAATAGATATACTACTTTTGGTATGTTAGAAAATGTGTGTTAATGTTTGGACGTTTCTGCCTATTATACTGATATGCCCAAGTTATTTTCCCCCAAAATCGACTGGTGTACTCCTACTGCTAAATGCCATTGTGTATCTTTGCACATCTCACCCTTGTAGCAGAGATTAGCCCGGCAGCCTCCTCCATAGCTGGGAGGGCACTGGGAGCATGGGCGGCCATGTTGGTATGGGGCCTCACCTATCCAGTTGCCCCTGGAGAAGAACACAACAAACAGCTTGACTGGGTGGAAATGACCCATCATTCAAGTGTCACTGGGCTCATTGTATTGAGCACTGTTATCATTAACATCATCACTTACAGACCTTCAGTCTCACAAGCTAATAAAAACAATCCCTGATGTCTCTCCCGGCAATTAAAACCTCAAGAGCTGTCTCGAAAGCCAGCAACCGTTAAGCTGTTTTTCTTTCCCCTTCTTTCATTGTTTTCTTTGTTATTTTGTTTCCCCCTTCCTTCATTATTTTTCTATTCTGACTTGGTGAGGAATGTTAATGGCCTCAATATGTCATACATATTTCTTAGACAAACACTTAAAACAGTAACATTGGACAGACAAAAGCAAGCCATCACCACATATCCCTAGCAGTGCTATATTAGGAACACACACTTTAGCATCATGCCAATACTGCAAGCATGGAGAATGTAAACACTCCAGAGGCTTTGCACACTCAAGTGTCTTCCCAATGGTGGACAAAGTACTCAAACCCAGTCTATACAATACTTGTCAAAGTATAGAATATTCCTGGTCAAATATTACTCAACTGCAAGTGAAAGTTGCTCTGTCAACTTGTACTTGAGTTAAAGTACTGGAATATAGTAATATTAACACATTGCTGCACTGAAATTGCAAAACAATAATAGTGAAAATAGCGGATCTACAAGCTCACAAGCCGCTGTGTAGACGTGTTAATCATGGAAAGATAGGAGTATTGATCGTACTTGGGGGAGTAGTTGCACACAAGGTAAATAGCGTTCTCCCAGATATCTCCCCATACGCTCATCCTTGGACACGCGTGCACCGCACAGCCCACCCGACTAGTGGTCGCCCACACCAGCTGTGAAAGAGACAACGAAAGGAAAAAGACAAACATTTTAAACCATCCGTTTGCACAGAAAAATTGCTGAGGTAACGTTAGTCCGGCAAACATGAGAGGAAGTTCATAGCCAGAGCAGATCCTTTTATTCTGCCCTATTCTCAGCCTGTGGACCCTGTGAGGATATTGCAAGTGTCCCTTTTATGCCCAGATTTTGAGTTCTGTCTTAGCCATGCCCAAACATGGGGTCCAGGTCAGACTATGACGTCATATTGATGACATCAGTGTACTCCATATATGGGGATTTGTGGATTTATCTATATTTCTGTACAACCGCCGATCTGACCGTCTTCCCACTCTGGACATCACTCCCTTTGGTCCTCAGCAGTACGCACAGCGAGTTTGAAAAATAAGTCAAATCAAATCAGTCAGATTCGCAACCGAATCTCCATATATGGCTGTATATGCCCATTTACAGTATGGGCATATCAGTCGGATCGGCAGAGTGACCTAGGTGTGAGGGCCCGAACCTCTTGTAAGTAAGTAAAAGGGTTCATTTAACTCAGAGCGTACAAATGGAATCAATCATTTGTACACTCTGAGTTAAAGATTTACACTAAGGACTAAGGGTTTGACTGTGTAACCAGAGATGCACACAGATGGCTTTCTCTGTGAGAGAGTGATTATTCTCATCATCCAGAGTGGAAAAGGAAATGAATGTCACAATATGTTTGATTAAATAAGGGGAGATCTGGACAGGTCCAACTTTTCTTCTGTTGAACAAATATTAAAAATGAACCTGAAGCATGAAGCTCCATGATAAAGAGGGGGGGGGGGGGGGCAGTAGCGCAGTCAGTAGGGACTTTACTTGGAACCGGAATGTGGCCGGTTCAAGTCCAGCATGGATAATAGTATGGAGTGTGGACTGGTAGATGGCAAGGTGCCCCTCAGCAAGGCACTGAACAGCTACAGTATGTGGCAGCCGATCACTCCACCTTCTCTCCTCATTGTATGTCTATGAGCCCTATGTGATTGTAAAACTGAGTGAAAAAAAGAATATCCCAATGGGGAAGTTAGATACTGTACAAATACTTTCTTGTATCTTCTTGTAGCACTACTGCAGTGGTGTAAAGAACATTTACTCAAGTACTGTACTTAAGTACAATTTTGAGGTATTTTTTACTTTACTGGAGTATTCCCACCTTTTTCCACCACTGCACTACCGATGAATATTATAATGCTGTTTCATGATACAACAGTGTGAGCCAAAACTCCTCTTCACTTTCCTTCAAACTTTTCAACTATCATCATCTTCTCCATATCCACATATCCTGGGAACGTCCATCCATTTCCTGGGACAGTGACATGAGTGGGAATAGTGAGTCAGCACATGCACTGCGAGCACTGGTAAAACAATAATATTACGGTTCAGTAAGAGAGTCAGCTCTCAATGTCTATCCCGATTCCCAGCAGTTAAAGGGCATCTAGGAAGCAGGGCTCACCGACACATGAGTCTTCCCAGAAGATGAAAGACACAGACAAGGTGAGCATTTCAGATTTGGCAACGCTTCCTGTATTCCAGTGTCTTCAAAGGAATCCAGGTCAAGCAATGAATAACTGGCATGGCTAGGCATGGCTAACTGTTACCACATGCCAGCGATGTGGTTTGACAGTCAAGACAGATGGGGGATCCAGGCTGTTCTCAAAAACCTATCCCAGACACAAAGTGAAAGCTCCTCCTAAATAATGATCATTGGGTACTACTGTTATGAATCCCGATTTCTTTTCTTCCAAAAACTGTACATTTAGGTGTTAAAACACTGTATTTCTGTGGACATAATCATACATTACAAAATGAATTTGACTTTTTCACTGCCCACTTGTATTTTCTCCTTCTACTTGTCTGCCTTTCCCAAATGCTGTTGGTAAAAACTGCTTCACTACAACAATGCCGGTGTAACTAAGACATTAGCTGCAAAGAAATAGCTTTTTACATGTGTGGATTACATTACATTACATTGGTAAGCAGTTCCACAAATAAATGCCCTCGTTGTTGAGCTGCATTCACATCGGGCTCGATACGATACATTTTTGGAGCGATGCATTCCGATATTAAGTCAATGTAATAGGATATATAGAGTATGGCCCTGATATATCAGGAGTCCAGTCTGCTTCGCCCGTTTGCCAGGGAGCTTGTATTTTACAATGAGAAACTGGAAATACACAGGCAAGATATCCTCACACATTCTAACCACATCGGGTGGTTTGGAGGAGTAATGTAGACAAGACAAATGAAAAACAGGGAAAGTACCAAAATCATGGCACTGCGTCTTGAAGTCTACAGGGAGAGCCGACAAATTGTCCCTATGTGTCTGTTTTTCCCATGGCTCATCTGTGCCATCTCTGGCCCTTTCTGTTCCTCTCTCACGGCTGTCATTCCTGCCTGGCCTTTCCTTGCTCTACACGTTATTATTTCCATGTCTGTGTTTCAACTCTCCTGTCCCCTCAACCACAAGATGCTCCAGTGACCCAGTTTTGCTCAGAGAAACAAATCACCAACACGAAAGCTGCTCAACTCAACTCATGTAATGAATAAAGATCTGAGGTGAAAACTTGTATCTTCATATTTCATCTTTTTTGTGTTTTTTCAAAAATTAATGGCCTATTTCATACTTAGTCTTAAAAGAAGGAGAAATAGCATATCTGTTGTGTGTAGATTTGTGCTATTTTTGTTGTTAGCTATTGTTACATTTGGCAACAATATTCTCTTTATTACAGTTGGAGAGAAAACACATGACCTAGCTCACATTCTGCACATCCCTGCTCTTGACCTGTGTATAAATGATATCGCCTCAAAAGGAAATTGGAAAACACAAATCAAGTTGAAATACAGATAAAATTAGACCTGCATAGAAGCCAACTCTGATCTTCTTTCCATTTGACGCACTCAGACGTACTCAGACTAAAGACCCAGGCTTAGTGGGTAGAGTGCTGTTTTCTTTTGTGCATTCCTCCTGTCCATGACCTCACTCCAGCCGCATCCTTAACTTGGTCTCACCTGGGTGTAATGCGTGCACATGGGTCCTGAGCAGCGTTCTGGACACCAGGGGTTGCACTCCTGAGGGTAGGGATAGGTGTAATCTCTCACCTCGTCATACCAGGCTTGGACATGGTAGGATGGGGAACGATACCTGAAGCATGCGGGGCACACACAGAGACAAGCACACACACACACACACACACACACACACACACACACACACACAAACACACACACACACACACACACACACACACACACTACTTTACTATACTTGTGAGGACATCGATTTTATGAATTCCATTTGTACACTTTTGGGCATTTTTATGTAACCCTACCTAACCATGAAGCCGAAAATAGCCGAGCTTGTACGTACATCGGCTATTTTCGGTGCGCGACACTGGCACGCAAGTACATGTAAATAAGGCATAACTCTAACCATAAGAATGATAAAGTCCACACTCTGGTTCTCAGCTCCACTTGTTTATTTGCTGTTCGGTGTTTCGATCACAATGATCTTGTTCAGGAATTAATTGTGAATTGTGAAACGTTGAGCAGCAAATAAACAAGTCGAGCTGAGGACCAGTATGAGGACAATTTTCACAATTGTAAGCCTAAGCCTTTATTTACCATAAAACCACCATTTCTCTTGTGAGGTACAGGAAAATGGTTCTCACAATGTCCATTCTCAAATTCTACTATACTATACAAGTATGGTAATACAAGTACACACAGAGAGACTGTGATTGAGGCACACAGCACAAGCCCTGTGGGCCCCCAGTGCCCCCACCCTCCCCTCAAACATCCAGTAATTAGTTTGGTTTTGACCTGGCACACAGTCCTGTAAGCAGTGGTGTAAAGTATTTATATTTACTCAAGTACTGTACTCAAGTACAATTTGATTTGCCATGTCATTGCCATGTCTTGATACTGTATACTTCTATTCCACTACATTTCAGAGGCAAATATTGTACTTTTTACTCCACTGCAATTAGGCCTATTTGAAAACTTTAGTTGCAGATTTAGATTATTATTACATAAGTCCTATTTAAGCCCTATTTATTTCAGTTGTATAGCAGATCTACAAGGCTGTAGATGGTACAAGCTTGTAGATTCGAAAGATTTGAACTCATTCTGAGCACTTTGACTATTGGTACTTTAAGTATATTTTGATGCCAATATCTTTGTACTTTTACTCAAGTAAAATGTAGAATAGAGTAACAAAGTATTTCTGCACTGTGGTATTGCTACTTTTACTTAAGTAACAAGTACTGAAGTACTGAATACTTCTTCTACCACTGGCTGTAAATTGCTTCCGTCCATAACGGGGGAAATCGAATAACTCAGGACAAAGGGAAAAAAACTGAAACTAAACATGGCAACACAGCCTGACAAATCAATCTCAGCCTTTATTGTAAACATCTCTTTTTACGGTATTGAAAAGTGCTGAGCTCATAAATGGACTGGGCCAGGACACTGGGGCGGAAACAAAAACCCTGGTTCATGCGGGGGCTGCTGCTGCTGTTTGGGCTGATTTATACCTAGCTGCACGCCCATCTATTCGCTCACAACACGTGGTGCTGCGACGTGTTGTGAGCAGTGGTGGAAGAAGTATTCGGATATTTTACTTAAGTAAAAGTAGCAATACCACAATATAAAAATACTCTATTACAATTAAAAGGCCTGTGTTAAAAATGTTACTTGAGTAAAAGTACGAAAGTATTGGCATCAAGTACCAAAAGTAAAAGTACTACAATTGTAGTGACGATTTCAAACAAACATTTCACCACTCGGCTGGGTACAGGAACATCTGTTTTTGACGCGTTTCAAATCAATAGAATGTCCAAACCTCCTGTGTTCTCCTGTGTACCCAAACCATGCCATCATTAAGTGGCTTGTTGCACCTGTGCCTATGAACCCGCCCGTTGCTACGGCAACCCCCTCAAGGTGAACCCGCCCACATCAGGCTTAAAGGCACAAGGACAGAATGGCTCCTTCAATAATGTTTGAAAATAGCAGATCTTCAAGCTCGTCGCAATGTGACACGTTGTGAGCTTGTAGATTGGCTATTTTCAAATAGCCTATGTATAAAACAGGGCTAAAGTGGTTAATGTGAATGTTATAATATAATAATTTATATCTGCAAAGTAACTAATAAGTACGTTTTCAACGAATTGTAGTGGAGTAAAAGTACAATACGTGCCTCTGAAATGTAGTGGAGAAGAAGTAAAGTATTGGAAATTGGGAATACTCCAGTAAAGTAAAAATGACCTCAAAATTGTACTTAAGTACAGTACTTGAGTAATGTACTTAGTTACTTTACACCACTGGTTGTGAGCTTGTAGATCTGATACTTTTGTTGCACGCCACGGTGCACAACCAAGTATAAATCCGGCTGCTAGAGGAGGAGAGAGAATAAGGGAAGAAGGAGTGAGTAAAGGAGGGAGGGAGTAAGGAGTGTTGTGAGAATGAGAGAAGATTCCTAGAATTGCTACCTGTTGAGATAACGTTAGCCATAGACACAATTCTAGAAACGAACACCTACCTACACACACACACACACACACACACACACGCGCACACACACACACACACACACACACACACACACACACACACACACACACACACACACACACACACACACACACACACACACACACACACACACAGCACCGATCTCGACGAACTTTTAACAATACATGGAATACACATTCACACATAACAGAGTTGAACATAATATGCTCTCACCTTCCCCAGTGCACAGCAAGATTCTGACCAATAGACATGATTAGATCCTGAGGTCCATGCTCCCACTGGCATTCTTCTGCCCAGTGAGTGGCTGACCTTTCCAACTCATCGTCCCATACCTGTGTGCAAACAAACACAGGTGTCAGGTGAAAACCTTGTATGTCCCAAACAGTTACTTTTCAGGGGGGAAAAAAGTGTTCCAATGGATCCATTGTAGTTATTATTTATTCACAACTAAGCTCTTGTTGATACTTTTCATTGGTGAAACCCACAGACATACATAATCACTTTCACTTTCAAAATCGTTTTTAAAACAGCGATTGTGCAGCGAAGTAGGTCATTCATTTACGCAAAAACATCTAAAGGTAAAATATGGAGATAGCACCCTCCAAAAAGAATGACTTTCACATGACAGACTTCAGATACACTTTTATAGAAGTGGCTATATTTTGATTGATTGATTGATGTACTTTATTTAGTAAGACATGAGAACAGTACATGGCAGTACATAACAGTACATGGAAGTACAAATTCGCAATACAAGGTCTACTAAACTGGATAGCTCAGTTAAGCACGTAGCTTGTTTAAGATGAGATCCCCATGCACACAAATCATGTTGACATATAAGAGACAGACAGATATACACACTACTATACAGAATGTCATACAATCAGTTTACAGGTTACTGGTATGAAGTATGAAGGGTGAAAAATATGTACAAAAAAGAAAGAGAGGGGGCGGGGGTAGGTTAGGTTAGGACATGGGGTAGGTTAGGACTTGGACAGGGGCCATTTTTGAATTGCAGCCTCCTGAAGGTGTATCTTTAGGGCATTTTTGAAAGTGAGTAGGGTTTTACACTCCTTTACTCCTTTTGGTAGGGCATTCCACATTTTAGATGAATAGCATGAGAAAGAGTTCATTCCCTTTGTTGTGCCAAATCTGGGTTGAACATGGTTTGTGGAGCTGCCTCTGGTGTTATGATCATGGACTTGATTAACATTTTGGAAGTATTTTGACAAATACAGGGGGATCCCTATGTTGTGGTGTATCTTGAAGACCAGGCCCATAGCAAGTTGCTGTACTCTGTCCTCAACCCTAAGCCATCCAAGCCTAGCAAAATGGGCATGGGTTAGATGGGCTTTGTAATTGAGGCCAAGAAGTAGCCTTACAAGTTTGTTTTGGGATGTTTGGAGCCTTGTTTTTAGGGCCTTGGAGGTGTTGTGATACCATGAAGTGCATGCATAATCATAATGACCTTGTATGAGGGCCCCTACAAGAATCTTCAGAGTATTCTTACTGACTTTACGAACAAGCCTCCACATCCTCCGTGTTATTTTGTGGACCTTTTTGATCGTCTTTTCAGCGTTTTTGTCACCTGAGAGGTTTGCCTCCAAGATGGAACCCAGGTAGGTAATTTCCTCCTTTCTTGTGATAACATTTTCACCCACTTTGATCGTGAAACTCTCAGCCTTTCTAAGGATTCACCTGTCATTGGTGGAATGTATCCACCGGCTATATATATACACACAGTACAGTGTCCCACTATGGTTGTTCAGACTCACTAACTACCTAACCGCAACCTGTTCAAGGCCCCTATTCCCCCGGCTTCCTTCAGAAGGAGCTGAAACTGAGCTGGATACAAGTAAAACATTAACTTCTTTTTTTTCTTCGCCCGGGACATCTGAGCGGAGCAGCTGGCGCCTGGCCCTGGTCCACTACAAATCCTCAGCAATCACAGCTGAATTATCCACATTTCCTGAGCGGTTTGCTTTATAGCGGTGGAAAGCAGGGTGGAGCAAGGGGATGACACCCCACTCTTGCCACGCAGGGATGGCAAGGAGTAAGGGTATTATAGGCAGGGAGGATACCATTCCATTCAGCGTGGGCTGCACAGACTCAAAGTACTGTACATCTTTACACAGCAAAGAACCTGGAGTTCATTTAAAGGTGCAGTAAATGATTTGTGTGTGTGTGTGTGTGCGTGCGTGCGTGCGTGCGTGCGTGCGTGCGTGCGTGCGTGCGTGCGTGCGTGCGTGCGTGCGTGCGTGCGTGCGTGCGTGCGTGTGCGTGTGCATGTGTGATAAATAGCTCTATATTTTTAGAGTGTTTGTTCAGTGACAGGAGTCTTTCTGTCTCTCCAGCTCTTTAGTAAACAGAAAATGCATGTTCGGGTCGGGATACCAGTTTTATCCAATCAGGAGAGAAAACTCATTCAGGATACAAGATAATTAAGTTAAATTGGAAGTAATTAAATCAATGAACGAGCAGACACAATTGAAACACTATAAAGTTGAAGCTGATAAATGGGTATTCTAATACTTGGATGAAATTGGTGACCCACATGAAAATGTATTTTCTGTTTAGTAAAGAGATTGAGAGATGGGGAGGCCCCTGTTATTGAACAAATGCTCAATAGCAACAATGATTACTATCAGAATATAGAGCTTTAACATTTTTACAAAAAGAATCACTGTAAAAATGTACCTCTAAGCGTTTTCAGAGTTAAACGAACACTCCAGATTTTTCTGCATGCCGCACTCAGTAAATTTCCAGACGTTTGGTGGTCGCTAAAACTCACACTCACACACATGTAAACATAAAACAACACACACAGACACACACATCTCCCCTAAACCGAGGTTGCATGTGAAGTCCTGTCCTCTACGGCTGCCTTGTTCCAGAGGCTTGGAAAAGCACTAGGCAGGGTGAGACTTCACAACCCTGCAGCCTGACCACACTGCAGCAACACAGGCCGCTACACTGCCAGTACTATGCCTGTGCCGCACAGCAAAATCATCAGTGTTGATTTATCCATTTGTAACTCTGAGAGTGTGCAAATGGAACCAAACGGGTCAGCTTACATTTAGTTGCTTTCGGGCAGAAATCTTGTATCTCCATATTTCAACTTGTTTTGAAAATCGTCTCGCGCAAAAAATAGCCGATCTGCAAGCTCACAGTGTGTCGCAATGCGATGCATTGTGAGCTTGTAGATGTGCAATTTTTGCTTTTTTTAATTAGAAAGTGAACGTTAAAGTGGTTAATTGTATCTGTGGGTTTTATGATTATTGAACTAATGAAGTATTAACAAGAGCTTGTGACAAAATCATAATAACTACATTGGATCTACTGGAACACAGGTTATTTTTGACTATTTCCTGAAAAGTAACAGTTTTGGACATACAAGGTTTCCACCCGACAGTGACGATTTGTATACTCCCAGAGTTAAATGAACACCGAGGATTTCACTGTGTGTTGTTAACCACATGATCACAGACTCGGTCCATAGAAACGGCATTCAACCTCATTGTAGCCACTTACCACATCACCACATTCTATAAACACACTGGCCCCTCTCTTAATAACCCTGAGTGATGTCTGGAAACAATGGCTTTCCACGTCCCTCCTCTCATCTCAACAATAACACCCTTTCCCCCGCTCCAATCATTAATGCTCCAAACAGCAGGAGAATTTTCCTTCTTCTTAGCCTTAATCCCACCCTGTCCTCCTGTGAACCAACCTCACCCCGATCCTACCCCTGTTTCTTCATCGTCTCTCGGATATTGTTCCTGTGGTTTTTGCAGGTAGCCTAGGGTCAATGTTATTATCCTCCTTGTAAAAGAGCACTGTTTTCTTTTGAGTGGATTCAAACCCAAGTCTTCTGCATAGGAAACCAAGCATGTACCACTCAGCTAAAGGGGACCCCCCCCCCCCTTGCCAAGACGGATATTAGGCTTCTTCTGGGCATCAGGCAGGGCTACTCAACTATATATGCCCACTTTGTCTTACAGCACACTGGAAAATTATCTGGGCGAGCCCTGAGCCCTCTGGGAAACCTAACATCTACTGCTCAACCAAAAGGGAATCACCCTGGCCAAAGGAGGTATTAGGATTCTGGGCATTAGGCAGGGTTACTCCAACACCATTTCCCCGACTCCAATCATTAGGAAATTGAATAGGAGATCCTGCTCCAAACAGCAGGAGAATATTCCTTCTTCTAGCCTTAATCTCCCCGTGTCCTCCTGTGAACCAACCTCACCCTGACCCTACCCCTTTTTTCTTCTTCGTCTCTCGGATATTGTTCCAGGTTTTTTTGTTGTTGCAGGTAGCGTAGTGTCAGCGTTATTATCCTCCTTGTAAAAGAGCCGACCCAGCAGGCTGGTAACAGTTTGCTGTCATGATATCATCTTTTCCAGCGTAGAAAGACAGTGAAAGTGTTTTAAACACTTACTGTAACTCTAATTTAGCGCAAAATGCATGCTGACACGTCCAAATACACAAACGATGACCTGAGGCTCTGAACAAATAATCAAGAAGCCACCCTCAAGAAGACCTGAGTCACCCCCCCCCCCCCCCCCCCCCAACCCCAGTCTTTCCAGTGTGTCTCTCTCTCCACTACTCTAGCCAATAAACCAAGGAATCCCTTAAAGGACAACTTCACACATTTTCAACCTATCTTCATATGACTGGTCCTAAATAATGCTCATTAGTCATTATAAGATTGCACAATTTCTGTCTACTCACTCTGTGTCTCAGAGGAGTTCAGAAACGTTTTGTTTTTAAATGAATGCAAGAACAATGGCTTCTATTTCAGTGTGCTAACTTTCCACGGAAGAGAAAGTCTGTAGTTTGTCTTAGCTTGGAATCCCCCTCAATGATGTCAGTGGTAGACAAGTTTCTGAACTGTCCATAGCCCACCTCTGATACATAAGTGAGTAGACGGAAAATGGGCCATCTTATAATTACCATTAGTGAGGACCAATTATATGAAGATATGGATGAAAACGTTATCTTTATTTTATTCATTTTCAATTGGTTATTGACTCTTACTCTTCCCTGTTCTTGTGTTCCACCTGAATGTCCCCCCGGGGATCAATAACGGTTCATCTTATCTTATCTTATCTTAAAGCAATCTGTAAAAATAAAAACATAAGACCTTCAGTGATGTTTAGCATAATATTGATGTTAAATCAAGACTAATATACTGTATAATCAGCCAGTTGAGCAGATCACTGAGATCAGTGATTGGATTTCATTGTGTTTTCATTGTGTTTCATTATCAAATAAAAACAAAAATAAAAATCTAATCAAAAATGAAAGACTATGACCGGTGAAGAAGAAAGCGATAATGACTAAAACGGACTGGCGGGGTCTTACCATGTGCTCCATGTTGGAGGCAGTGGGGTAGACCTCTCCCCTTAGCTTATTGTGCAACTGGAGGATCTCCTCGCGGTCCGACCACCGAATGGCCCGTCGGGCTCTGCCGCCGCCCGTTGTGTTGCTGTAGAGGTTCAGGTCTGCTTCCTCCTCATAGCGGCTCAGCAGCTGTCTCAGCTCCTTGGAATCGGGCAGGAAGAGGGCAGCCGCATCTCTGGCACACAGCAGGACGGCCAGGGAGAAAGAGAAAACAACAAGCCAGACCAGGGGCAGGGTAGCGGTGGTCATCTCTACTCGTTGGCTGGTTTTATGGTTGTCTGTACAGGCTGTCTGCCGGGTCCTCCAGTCTACAGAGAAGGGCTTAGTGGGACTGTTGAGGCTCCTGAGGGCCACAGAGCTGTAGGAACGAAACACCTTTTCAGTTCTCCCTCACCATGAGAGACAAACACACAATGCAATCCTGAGGCTTAATCTACCTCTGTGAGTACAATGTACAATTTAGCCATTTAGCAGATGCTCTTATCCAGGGCGACTTACAAGTGTTGATTTAGCTCTAGTCAATAAACAAGGTAAATAATCACATAAATAGAGTGCAGAGACAACTGTGTCAGCTAATAGGCGGCCGTAGCTGAATAGCTTAAAGGTAGTAGTTCGCCCAAAAAATGACTTAGTCTGCAAGGTTGGCCATATCTTGGTCAATCGCTAGCATCAATCAAAAGAAAAAGGTGAGTGGGTGTACAAATGTGAGTAGTAGTCAAGTGCCATGACCATACAAAATTGGAACTGGAACACTATACAATTGAAGCTAAAACATTATCTTTGTGGGTTTCTCTCTGATTGGAAAAACTCAACCTGACCTGTATTTTCGGTTTACTAAAGAGCTGGAGAGATGGGGAGACCCCTGTTAGGCTACTGATCAAACACTCAACAAACCAGAAATATCGCATAAGCCATTCATTTGATAGTGTTCAAAATCTAACCATATGGACCCTTACAGGTCCATTTGTACACTTGTACACTCTCAGAGTTACAAATGAATAAATTAACACTGAGCATGAAGTTAATGTAAGGTACATTAGAAATGACAGCACAAACAGATCACAAGCCTTCCCTAGGAGGCACATACTCTCACATATGCACATGCATTTTCTGCTCTCTCTCTCTCTCTCACACACACACACACACACACACACACACACACACACACACACACACACACACACACACACACACACACACACACACACACACACACACACACACACACACACACACACACACACACACACACACACACACACAAACCTTGCATCAAGCACAGAACAGCAGCCCCTAACCCCCTTGGCCAAGAAGGATAGGCTTCTTCTGGGCATCAGGCAGGGCTACTCTCCTACATACATCCCCACTTTGTCTTTCACCACAGTGGCAAAGAAACGATCCGGACGGGCCCCCAATGTGACTGCCTGCATTGAAACCCATGTCTCCTGCATGAGAAACCAAACATCTACCTCTCTACCAAAGACCTGGGAGGTATTAGTCCATGGGAGGTATTAGGATTGTGGGCATCAGTCAGGGTTACTCTGTCGTGTCGGCTATATGAGCATGAGCATCATGATAAAGAGCCTCATTACTCCCAATGATAGAACATTGTATTCAATTTGAATGGGAACAAATACAGTGTAACTACAGAACATCCTATGATGCACAGTATGACTGCACTACCATGATCTAATACTGTGCCCCAGCCTGGAGTCGAAGGCCACTTCAAGAAGGTCGATGCTGCCATTACCCTCCGTATCATAACTGGCTGCCTGAAGCCCACCTGCCAATCCAGTGGGAATTGCCCTGGCCGCTACGATGCTGCTACACTCGCCCTGGAAAGGAAAGCCACAGAAACATGACTGGCACATCCTGCATGAAACTACAACTCAGGCTGCGCCTCCAAGTAGATTCAAGTCCTGCCACGCCTACAATAAGGCGGCACAAGACATGCTTAGTTCTATCCCCGAGGACCTGTCTACCAACAACACTGGCGACATCCTTTAAGCAGGAGTGGTGGGCCCACAAGTCTCCACCATTACATCCAGGAGATGGAGTCGAAGGAGAAGATCTACAACGCTAGCAATAGACCCTGCTGAACCGCCTACATAGGTAGGCTACTGGTGTCGGGCTGTCGGCTGCTTCAAATCGTCCATAAGAAGTGCGGCATGGCAGACAGCGCAGCATGCAAGTGTGGGGAGCTTGAGCAGACTGCAGAACACATAATCACAACCTGTCCCCTGCATAGACCACCTTCGGCGGATGGCCTCTTTCAAGTGGGACCACCAGAGTCAAGTGCGTGGCAGCACGACACTGAGCTGGACATACATCCTCTTCCTCCTTTATCTTCATCACCATCACCACACATGCAGCCTCTCTGTGATTATTCTCTGGCAAAACAAATCATCCTCCACAAAAGACGATGATGGAGGAATATGGTGGAAACACAGCAGACATAGGCTGTAAACGGAGAAGCAAGCAAGAAAGGTGTAGTCAGCAGATATAATAAATCATTGGTTCTCTCAAACATTTTCATGTCAAGGACCCCCAAATTGAAGCATTTACACTATTAATGTGTTTGGCCATGGACCTACATCTAAAACTAATTTGTGCCAGGGTCAGGGACCCCGAAAAGAGAAGATTTGTGTTGTTAAAAATTCAAGATTTCAAATGCAGATCTACAAATTCTACAAATTGTAAGCTTCTAGGTGGGCCAATCAATATAGCCAATCAATATATAAAATAGGGTTAAAGTGGTTAAACTGATGCTATATTTTGCTGGGGATCCTCTGGAACCTCTTCAAAGACCCCCGAGGGTCACCCGGACCGCACTTTGAGAACCACTGGAACAGATCCACACAGACAGTCGCTCTACCCTTGAATCCCTTCACCTCGCTCTTCGCCTCTGGATGAAAAGGCAGCAGCTTGAGGTTTGGCTCTGGGTTCTGTGTCAACACAAGCCGCTGTCAGAGTGCCAGCCACCGGGCATAGAGAGCTCCAGCAGCACCACCCTCTTCTCCCAGCGCGGTGCCCCCCTTTCACACCAGACCTCTACCAGCTTTTATTTCTGGCCCCTTCTCATCAGTGGTGGTGGAAAAAGTACTCACATTTTTTTTACTTAAGTAAAAGTATCAATGCTGCAACGTAGAAATACTCTGTTAAAAGGAATTCAAACTAAAAATTGACTTGAGTAAAAGTACAAAAGTATTGGCATCAAAATATACTTGAAGTACTAAAATGTTTGAAAATAGCAGATCTACAAGCTCACAACGCGTCCCGATGCGATGCATTGTGAGCTTGTAAATCGGCTATTTTCAAATAGCCTATGTTTAAAATAGGGCTAAAGTGGTTAATGTATGTTTATAATAATATATAATATATAATATATTGGAAATATTCCAGTAAAGTAAAAAATACCTCAAAATTGTACTTGTACTACTAAAACAGTACTTGAGTAAATGTACTTAGTTACTTTACACCACTGTTTCACACCAGACCTCTACCAGCTTTTATTTCTGGCCCCTTCTCATTGCTCTCATGAATTTTATAAGACAGTGACAGACACAGCGCACACGTACACGCACGGATGCGCACGTGGCCTTACCCATGCAAACACAGCCCTCTCTGCAGTCTGCAGGGGTATAATCTATCACATCAAGTGGATATACAGCCAGCCAGGCACTACTCTGCCAAAAGAAAAGCACCAAAAGGTGGAATGCAAACATACTAACCCGGATCATGAAATATGTTCTCTGATCTCTGACGTTTCCATAATGTTTACAAATGTTCACAAACAATCCTATCTCTTAAATCAGTGGTCCTCTAACAAGAGAGGTCCAGGAACACCCCCAGCACCAGGGTTCCTTGGTGATTACAAATGGACTGCAGTGATGGAAAAAGTACTCAGTCTTTTTTACTTATGTAAAAGTATCAATACTGCAATGTAGAAGTAGCCTACTCTGTTACAAGTGAAAGTCTGGAATTCAAAATTGACTTGAGTAAAAGTACAAAAGTATTGGTATCAAAATGTACTTAAAGTACCAAAAGTAGAAAGTACTCATTATGCAGAATGTCCCATTTCACACGTTTTCAAATGTATAAAATGTATAAAAATCTTTTGAAAATAGCAGATCTACAGTTCACAATGTGTCGCATCGCAACACATTGTGAGCTTGTATATCAGCTATTTTCAAATGACCGAAATGTATATAGGGTTGAAGTGGTTAATGTATGTTTTGTAATAATAATCAACATCTACAAAGTAACTAGTAACTAAAGTTATCAAATAATTGTAGTGGCGTAAAAGTACAATATTTTTTACCTGTGAGATGTAGTGGAGTAGAAGTAAAATTACTGAAAATTGGAAATACTTTAAAGTAAAAGTACAGTACTTGAGTAAATGTACTTAGTTACTTTACACCACTGAGGACTGTAACTCTGAGAGTTATGGGGGTCACTAAGAACCAATGTCTTAAATTAATAAATATGTCTAAAAGGCATAATCTGGATTCATAACAGATGATGATCCCACAACCCTCGTCCAGTAATCAAGTTTAAGAACCCTTCTTCTAAATGTTCAAAAGAGGACATGCAAGATTACTGAACTATATAAACTGTAGCACTTTAACTCATTCATAATAATCTATCTCTTGTTCAGGAGTTAAAACGCAGCTTAGCCTAGGCCTATCTAATCATCCATATCTTCTACCACCCAAAGTGATGGAGCAGTACAATGTGTAAAGCAGTGGCACATATTCATTCATAAATCATGTAGGTACATTTTTTGAGAAAATCTTTTCCATATCACAGAACATTCTGAATTATATAGCCTACAGGCATGCCTATGTCTATAACGCCCTTTTAATAGCATCTTCTTTCTTACCTATATCTTAGCCGTGCAATTATCCAGTGGCTTCGATCAGTCTGTGATGTGAGCAGCAGTTAATGTTCCTTAGAAAGGAGATGTATGCTGGCGGTGATCTGATCCCGGAGTTGCTTGACTGACTGAGACAAACTTCAACTTCTGACTCCGCATCGGCTCCACAGTGCCTTATATAGAGACGGAGACCCCTACAGCACTGTTTCTCAACGTCTGGTCTGGGGACCACCGCTGGTCTAAGGGTGGGAATAGCTCCAATCGGAACCTCTCCCTCCGCTCCGAGATGAGGTTCCACTGCGTCGGGTGCCGGCAGAGTGCGACACCGGCGAATATTGGCCACTATTGTTGATTCTAACTTCTTTCAACACATTGTATCCAAAAAGTAAAGGTAGTCATCCCTGCCACCAGATGTCTGAAATTTTAGCGGTCAATAATATTTTACCGATGGAAACAAGCGTTTAAATGGCTTTTAATCAGCCTGTGGCCAGTCAATACCTGTTCGCATGCGCAGTACTGCTCCCGTTAAGGTTGCATTGGTAAAACGTTGCACATGCTGACTAAAAAAGCGATTTAAACGCTTGTTTTAACCCGTCGGTTACATTTTCTTAGCCGCTAAAATGTAAAACACCTAAGAGCAGGGGGGGGACCTTTACTTTTTGGATACGATGTGCGGAAAAAGGTAAGAATCAACCATATTATTGGCCACCGTTCGCACGCAGCGGGACCTCATCTCGGAGCTATACAACGGAGGGAGAGGTTCCAAACGGGGCTAGGGTGGGAAAAATCACCGATTCTCCTTCACTCCCCCCGTTTGCTTTGCCAGCCGTCCCAGAGGAGGCTATGTTCCTGGCAACCGTCACGGACAAGTGATGTCGAACTGGGAATACGCCAGGAATGTAGTTCAAATTCACCAGACTGCGATGCTGCAACGCTGGGTTTTCTCCTCCTATGAATCAGAATGTTTGGCAAACATCGTTAGTCTACTAGCTCATTGATTCACAAACATTTTCATGTCACATTGACTTTCTACAAACTCTTTTCAAATGGGGGCCTGGGGCTCAATATTGGGCCCCGGCCCCCCATTTGAAAAGAGTTTGTGCCAGGGACCCCAATAAGAGAAGATAATTATGAGTTAAAATGTTCCAAAATGATTTAACATTTATTTGTTATTTATTCAGAAATTTGCAAGGTTTTTCAAAATGTTTCAAAAAGTATTTTAAAAAATTGATACAAGCTCAGTCATGTTGTGAGCTTATAGATGCATGTTGTGAGTTAGTAGATCGGCTATTTTTGAATAGCCGAAGTATTTAGGTTGAAGTGAATTTCACAGGGTACCGCCTGGAACCTCCTCAAGGACCCCTGGCCCTGTGGTCCCCAGACCCCACTTTGAGAGCCACTTGTCTACCCTTCAATAATCATCACAAACAAGAACAATATCGATATTATACCTTAACAGTTTTGTTTTTTTGGATGACACTCCCTTTTAAGGCTTAACCTATTGTCTTTATTTTAAATTCCACAACTGAGCAATAACAGAGGCCATTTTTTTTATTTTATAAATCAAACCTGTGAGAACTAGGGAGAAATATCTTATAATAATAATAAATAATAATAGCCTAATAAAAAAATAAAAAATAATAATAAAGATAATTATAATAATATTTAATAATAATAATCATAATGTCCTACTCTTGCAACAGTCCAGGCACATCTGCACCTATAATGCAGAACCTCCTCATATAATTGTCTCTGTACACATGATATAAATGACTTCTTGTTCTTCTTCTTGTAGTTGGTGGTTTGATCCCAAGAAGGTATGGCGGCAAACTTACTATCTGAGTGGGAAACCGAGGTGGAATTTTACAAGCACACACAGGTCGACTCCACACAACAGACCTGCTGTGCTGGCAAGCTGTCCTCTGTGACGCTGCCAAAAAGGCCTCCTAACATGCTGTTTGGCTAAATTTATGTCTATTCTTCTTTTTTTACCCCAACAAAATATTTATTGATTTTTTCTTTTTCCACACAACATTACATTACAACATTACATTACATTAAACTACAGAAACCAAAATGGGTTATTACATGAAACATTACAAGACAATCACACAAAAGGACCACACACAATGACTATAACAACAGCATCGGCACTACTCCTCTCCAGATTCTTCCATTAAATGTGACAGATTATTATTTTTTATATATTGTATAAAACGACCCACACATCCTGAAACATAGCTTGCTTGTCCTTAAGAATATATGTATTTTTTCCAGAGGTAGACATAAAGACAGTTCCTTGAACCACTGTGCAATGCTTGGTTTGTCCGGCCTCTTCCAGGTTAAGGCTATTACTCTTTTAGCTCGTAAAATGAATTCTAAATGAATTGGACACAAAAGTGCTGCGCAACTAGGAGGCAATATCCTACATGTTATTGAAGTAGCTCATTTACCAGCTCAGTGGCCTTGTGATTAGAGTGTCCACCCTGAGATTGGGAGTTCGGGGCTCAATCACCATACCAAAGTCTACCAAAAAAATGGTACTCTATGCCACCCTGGCTGCTTGGCACTCGGCATCAAGGGTTTGAATGTGAGTTACCTGCAACATACTAGCATCATGTCCAGGGGTTGTACTTGTACATCAAGCTACCTCACGAAACAGGAGATAGGCTCCTGACCTATGGGCCACATGGCTCGTTGGGTCCTTACCAACTACTTACCCTAAAGCATTATACGTGACAAATTTATCGAAAATCTGTTCTTTTCTACAGTTGTACAGCCAAGTAGGCCAATAAATTAGGCTTAAGGCATATATAGGCTTGTATCTCCTCATCTCATCTGAGTGCCATCACTGACGTCATAGCCCTGATGTTCCAGGTTGCCATGTTGGTATATTTCCTGGGAGATTCTGACACACCCTCTCGTGTTGTTTTCAGTATGCATCTTCATTGTCTCTTCAGCATGAATGCTTGAAGAGTCTTCAGCTCCAGCTCAGTGTTTCTCAACCTGGGGTCCGGACCATCAAAGCCGGATGCACCGCAGTGGATTCAAACCCTAGACTCTGCGGTGGTGGGAAGGTACTTCAGAAAACACTGATTGAATCTGCAGCCTTCATCATCAAAAAATACTTTTTCAGCTTCAAATTCAAACATGAATATTTTAATATAAAATGTTGTTATTTTATTATTATTTTGATATCAGTTTGATGCCGATATTGCATTTTTTGTTTTTTTTTAGATTTATCGTGCATCCCTAGTTTGAGAGGCAAACATCTTCCACCGGCCAGGGGGATTCCCATCTGGCTGAGCAGTAGATGCTTGGGTTCCCATGCAGGAGACACAGGTCTGAATCCTGGCTTTTACACTGGTGACGTGACCTGGATTGGGTTTCCTGGTGGGGGGTCAAAGTGGGGGTGAATGTAACACAGTAACCCTGCCAGCTCATGAGCCTAATATAACCCCTATGGGGCCAAGGGGGGATTTCCCTTTGCCTGAGCGGTAGATGCTTGTTTACCATGCAGGAGACCAGGGTTCAAATCCTGGGTGTTACACCCGGAAATAGAAAAGGTCAGCATAGCAGCAGGTAGAGGTCCAGTTCCATATTTTCAAAAAACGGGACTTTTAATCACTTAAATCCAATTGACTTTAAAACATTTTTTAATTTAAATGTTTATTTTCACCTGGTGTTTTCATCAGGATAGGGGACAATTATTTTAGTTCTTATATGTTACACCTTTTGACAGCACCTTTCAACAGAATAGAACATACAGTATATCTATGTAAGCACTCAAAACAAGTGTTATTTTTTTAACTATGGGACACCCAGCGGGGATAATCCCGGCCAAACCGGGATGTCAGGTAAATGCACAAGTAGACTATGACAGGGCAGACACTGACTTTGTTAGTAAGAGCAGCAAAACAAAGTATCAAATAAACATCCCTCCAACATACAGCGTTACACATTCCAGTCAAGTAAAACACACTCAACAAAACAAGGATTTATGACAGGTAAAGAGGATACAGATGGGTATACCTGCAATGAAAGATGAGGGCTGGCACAGTAACAGAGAAAAAACAAAGACCTTTATGTAGCTGAAGAATAGCTCTCTGTACTTATGTCTTCTCCTCTTTAATTTACAACACAATGCTGCATTGTGACCCAGATAAATTACATTTCTGTCCATGGTGAATGTGACGGCTCTCTCAAATACGTAGGTCAGCACAGCAGTTCTCAAGGGGTTCCAGGGGGTCCCCAGCAAAATGAGTCAATATATCAGCGGTTTTACCACTTATTTTATGCTATGGCTTTAAAAAGAATTGCAGATCTATACGCTCACAACGAGTCATGATGCTATACGTTGTGAGCTTGTAGATCTACTATTTTTGAGGGGAAAAAAAGATAAATCTTGAAAATATCTGGAATTTCTTGAATAATTTAGAAATTATTTAACACAAAACGTATTGTGTCCTTGGCACAAAATGTTTTCAAATTGGGGTCCACAGCAAAATAATACATATCCATTTTTGGGGTCCTTGACATGAAAACGTTTGAGAATCATTGACATATAGGTTAACATATGTATTCTACAAAAACACAATCCCAAATGATGCTGACAATTACACAGAGCTTCCACAGAGACCACTTTTCTTTCCACACAGACTGTGCCATTTCAGGTTGTGCACTCAGTCTAAATGCATGTTTAACAGGAAATCTAAGCTGTCACACCCATCAGACATTGAAATTCCTCTGTAGCTGTTAGCAAGTTTAACCATAGTCTACTGCCCGATGTTTATAGGAAAATATGGATGTCTGTGAGGAGGAGTGAAGCGCCTACCCTTGACTATGACTATCTTTGATCCATATCGTTGCCTCGGGCAGAAACCTTGTATCTCCATATTTCAACTGTAATGAATGCTCTATTTCGTTGTATGTGCAGGAGTGTCACGCAAAAAGTAGCCAAAATAGCCAATCTACAAGCTTGAGTTTGTTGATCTGCTATGTTCGCTAATTCTGAAACATTTTGAAAGTGAAAGTGGTTAATTCTGTGGGTTTTTATATTTTGCCAATGAAAATGATTAACCTTAATTTGTGACTAAATGATAACTACATTGGATCCATTGGAACACTGTTTTTCCCCTCCATTTCCTGAAAAGTAACGGTTTTGGACATACAAGGTTTCCACTCGACAGCGACGATATTCTCCTTTCTCTTAATAGAGCGGAGCCTGCATGGCCCCTGAGTGCCTCATGTCTGGCCTGGGATAACCTCACTTAAGTCAGTCTCTACATTGCTATGCAAAACAGCTGAAAAAGTTACATTCCTACTATGCTTGCCTCCCGAATATTTTAGCTTGCGGGTGGGTGGGTGGGTGTATGGAGGGGGATCTCATCTGGGAGACGTTCCGCTGTGACATGGAGAGGTTTAACTACTTTCAACCTGGCTTCCCTATTTGGGGCAAGTCATTATAAGTAAGTAGCATTGGGAACCGAGTCATGTGGCCCACAGGTCAGTAGCCTATCTCCTGTTTCCAAAGCGTGAGGCAGCTTGATGTACAAGTGCTCAACTACAAGTGAACGTCGCTTTGTCATATTTGTACTTGAATTAAAGTATTTTATAAAAAATACAAATAAACAGTATTTCAAAAGTAAATGCTTTCAATACTTCAGTATTCAAAAGCGAAAATGTCAAAGTACATTTTAGTACATTTTTAATATTGATGCATGACATTTTGACATTTCCCCCCCAAAAAAAGATTTTCCAGAGATTTTCCCATAAAATCAATAACAGTGAAAATAGCAGACCTACAAGCTCACAACGCGTCGCATCTACCAGCTCGCGTTGTGAACTGCTGGTAGATATTCTATTTGCACTATATTTGAATGACATATGACGGGATGATTGGAAGCGACGGTGGAGGACTCATCTGAGGGCGAACTGGAGAGATATTTGAAATATTGTGGTTAGTTCATAATGTAGGCTACTTTTTATCTTCATAGAAAAGTATGCAAAAGTACAAACACTCAAGTAAAGTACATACTCAAAACATTTACTTAAGTACACTACTCAAGTAAATGTTCTTCGTTACTGTCCACGACTGAAAAGTACACCCCCTGGACATGACGCCAGTATGTCACAGGGACCCCCAAATCCAACCTGTGATACTGAGTGCTAAGAAGAGAGGCATTGGGTCCTGATAGAACCCCCAACATTTTCAAAAGTTTTTCCCCCCAAAATGTTCTAAAATAGGCAATAGCAGATCTACAAGCTCACAATTTGTCACGATACAACACATTGTGAGCTTGTAGATCGGCTATTTTCCCTATTTGTGCTACAATGATGAATACAGGGCTCAAGTGGTTAAATGTTTACTGAAATGTATGCTGGATGATTGCTAACAGACACTCATGTTGGACATGAGACAGCAAAGCAAAGCACAGTACATTGTATATATAAATCATATTAAATGGAATCCAGCATACTTTACTGAAATCTCACAAAATATTCTGCACATGTACATGCATAATTCCTCAACTGATCTATACCGAATTGAACCCAACCATAATAACATGATAGAATTTACATTGAGGTTAGTGGTGAGAAGAAATGCAGACAATTATTTACCATAGAAAGAGGAGTAATTGGAACATAGATCTAAAAGACCATGGAAATATAGATTGGAAGAGTGTGGAACACCATTGCCATAACTTCTCGCAATTACAACCATCAGATGATTCACTATAAACTGATACATCGATTTTATTTAAACACCAAGAAAATTCTATCAACCTCAAATAGTACCGAGCCCTTTAAAAGAAACCTTAGGCACATGCACAAGTCATGTTCTGGGAATGTCCACGAGTCAAAAAATTCTGGTCTCAGGTGGCCAGGCAGTGTATTATCTCACTTGTTTGAGGTTGTGGTCCCATGTTTACCACAGATTTTGTTACTGAGTGATGATTCCATCACTCTCTCAACCAATCAATTTTTTTAAAGCATTCTTTGCTGGCGTTACTGCTGAAAAAAAAATACCCTTCTTGTGTCAAGGTGGAAACAAAATGCAATCTACATCAGTTCTGTGGAAAAGGTTAAAACTCACTTATAATTTATTTTTATTTTTATCAATGTACTATACCCTTTATCATAGGTATATACTTTTATATTTTCTTTTTTTTTCTTTTTTTTTTTCTGTCTTTGTTTTTAATATTAAATAACTCTCATTATATGTAATGTAAACGGTGAGGTTCTTACATAAGCCCCCCAGGGTTTCTTACCTCACCGGCACAACAACTATCACGTAATGTTTCCCTCGGAAATAACTAACATGTCCTGTAAATGTATACAAAAATGTTGTGCAAATAAATCAAATCAAATCAAATCAAATCAAATCAAATCAAGCAGTCATCAAGAGCGTATTTTTTTTAATGAGTACAGTGTCATTTCTGCTGTGGTTAAAATGGAACCAACAGGAGGATGTGCCCTGTTTTCTTTTGGTTACTAACTGACTTACTTTGGTGTCCCAAGGAGACAATAATGTCATGATTAATAAAAGATTTGGAGGTCAAATTGTCAGGTAAGCCACAAATCAACCTATAAAATTAACTTTGCTTCAATTTACAATTCAGTCATTTAGCAGACGCTCTTATCCAGAGCAACTTACACGTGTTTATTGAGCTCTAGTCAATAACTGTGCAGAGAGAGCTGTGTATGGCTTCAAAGAGACTATAGGATGGCAGGTAAACAATGAACATGGCATCTGCCTAACTGTGACGGCCCTGCCCCTCTGCCTCCACTGTTGGCTATCTGGCAGCCTCAGAGGTGACCAGTGCAGAGTGGAGCAGGTCGTCAGACCAACTCAGTTCAGCTGGGTGAGGGGTTTTGGGAAGGTATATAAGTACCTCTCATACCAACCTCATGATGTCTCTCTGTCTCTTTCTCTGTCCTCCCTTTGAAGCAGTTGCCTTACACCTTTTTATACAACACTCTCACAGCTCACTCCATACATCCATACACTGCAGACATGACTGATTACTGACTTGCTCACACCTCATACCAGTTTATGTGTTTATTATTGCAATTCTTTATTTAATATAGATGTATAAATATAACTTTAAATGTTTGACTTGTGTGTGGACTCCCTCTTTTGCCATGTGTTCCCTAGAACATCACACCAACTAACATGCTATCTTAATCACATTCTTAACCATTGCTGCATTTAATAGCTTTTTAAACTGTGATGCATATGTATAGGCTTTATTACCAATTCCATCCAGTCTGTGTACATTTAATGCCCAATGCATCATACACCGAGAAGAGGTTGCTATTCTGCGAAGCGGAATACATCACTAATCTACATCAACCTTGCATACCTAATTAAGTCCTTGTGTACAGATGTAATTTGGAAACTCATTGTTCCACAATCAACCTCTGTTTACTTTAAAGCAAGGATATAAAGGTTGCATAACTCAACATGTACTTTTCACTCACATCTTGGCGTTACGTAACCGTGACCAGGGAATCTCCTGGACCTCTTCGAAACTCCAGGTCAGAAGAGAAGACATCATCTATGACCTTGATGGATTATGAAGGACAAACATCGCCCTAGCAACAAACTGTTTGTGGATGATGCAAAACGGTAAACGCCTGAGATGTCTAACAGCCAAGGGCTCTAGGCTCAGTGGTGGAAAAAGTATTCAAATGTTTTACTTAAAGTAATACTAGGTAACTTTTTCAACAAAACTAAAGTTAAACTGTATATATTTTGTGAGTGGCAAATGTTTCACAACACCCACTCCATGAATTTCACCCCCGAAAGCCTTTTCTATTATAATTTCTATTGAAAAGGTGGCTCGGTGAGCCTTTCCTGCGAAAATGACGTCATCCGGCCGTAAAACGGAAACGGAAATGCACCGGTTTCCTGTTTGGCCAGGAACTACCGCGCTAATAACAAAAAGGAATCTCACGCTGTTTTTAAGAGATCGAAAAACAACAGAAAAAGAAAACACAGCTCACGGTAACTAAAGCTCCACTGGCTAAGAGAAACGATCCACAGATAGTATAAAACAATTAAAAGAACGCTTTTTGAAACGCTTCCGTCTTCCTGTGAAAACAAATGGAATTCTGGGTAACGGAGGAATAAACAAACGGCCTGCAGTGGCGGTAATGACCAGCAGAGGCTGCTAAAAATCGTTATTTGTGGACCTGCATTGTATTACTTTAAGTACAAGTATCAATACTTCAATGTAGAAATACTCTGTTACGTAAAAGTAAAAGTCCAGAATTCAAAATTTACTTGAGTAAAAGTTCCAAAGTATTGGTATCAAAATAAAAGTAGAAAGTAGTCATTATGCAGAATGTCCCATTTCACAAGTTTTCAAATAGAATGTATACAAATCTTTTGAAAATAGCAGATGTACAAGTATCAGAAATTGAAAATTCTGTTAAAATTATGTTAAGTTACTGTGCCTGTCTAAGACAAGTCCAGAAGTATTAGGGTATAGTCCTATAACTGTATATCTGTAGGCCTATATATTATTAATCTATTTTATGTTCTTGCTTAATATTTTATTTTCTTCGTTATCTGCGGGATAAGTCCCAACAACATGTTTGTACCTGTATAAGTCAAATAAAACTTCTTGCTGAATCTTGACTCACACACACACACACACACACACACACACACACACACACACACACACACACACACACACACACACACACACACACACACACACACATATTCGATCTACATTGGCTATTTTCAAATAGCCGATGTATTTGAAGGGTTAATTTGAAGTGGTTAAACCAGGGCTGGTATGCCCAAACATCTATTTGAGCTTTCCTCGCCTCTTTTGCCTTGTTCTCTGAGCCAGAACTGCATCAGGGTGATCACAATCATTGTGAGCTGGCATGTGACGTAGGCTACAGTATATTTTCCCAGGTGTACTCAAAACTAAATAACATAAGCTGCGTGAATAGGAAGAAGGGTTATGTGAAGGAGTTGCATACAGAGAGGGGACTTAAATTGACTACATTTAAAAAATATATATATTTTAAAAGAAAAATCCTCTCTCTCACACACTTATGCCAGAGTGCCAGTGACTACCCTCTCCTATGCCAATGGTGGCACCGAGCCTACGGTTGTTTACCCCTGGTTTAAACTGATTTTGATGCTATATTAACTAATTTTGCTGGGGATGCCTGGGGGTCCCGGACCTCACTTAGAGAACCACTGCCATATTAGGCTGATTAAAGACAATATTAAAGAAAAAACATGCTATATACACTAAGTATTAAGGTGGGCTGGGCAATATGGACAAAATCAAATATATAAATATAGCCGCAAGCAGCGATAAGCGGGTTCGAGGCATGAGAGGCAAAAAGCGATATGCCACAATAGCACAATAAGACGTACAAACAGAATAGATTGAACTTGAGACAAAGCAGCCCATGCAACTAACAAATGAACAAATAAATAGCTGAGCAGAGTGCTGAGGGATGGTGGCTAGCCATCCAGGGTTAAGGACCTCACTCATGGACACCTCAACCCATGGCCATAGACAGGAATCGAACCCTCAACCTTCGGACTCACATGCTGTCACACTAGTGATTCCAAATGAGGAGGTGTGATTTGAAAACAGCAGTCAATGAGAGTGTAGCTTTCCCATCTTATGGGGGAATTAGGAAATGCTGAATCGTGATTGCACGTTAGGTAACCAGACTATCCTCTCCCGGCACCGCTAAGGCTTCATGGTGTCTGTTGAAGATCATAGACTCTTGCCTTCTGCCATGAACGGAGCCCCTGTATCACTAACACTAAGATCAGTAGTTCACAAAGCACTTACCAATAGAGAAATGTGATGTCTCCTCGGTAGCAAAACTAGTGAAAGTAGCCGATCTACAAGCTCACAAAGCGTTGCTATCCAAAAGGTTGTGAGATTTTAGATCGGCTATTTTCACAATGAAGTACGTCATAAATTGAAAATAACTACTCTCAAATAAGCATTTCATGTTATCTTTAACAATTGCACATGTATTCATTGATACAGTCATGTTGTGTGCAATGCAATTGAAATTAAGTCTGCATGAGGTGGAACTTGAACTGGCAACCATGTTTTTCAAACTGCTCAATATGGCGGAAAACCTAAGGGCGGAGCTTACTGGTCAAAGTGATAGATGTTTTCCTTATGAGTTAAGGCACATGTGTAAGCAAGTTTCATGGCTGTCGACCAAACAAGGCATGACTTTTACCTGTTTAAAGTTTGCATTTTCAAAAAAATGCTATAGCACCCCCCTTTGGCCAATTGGAGTAAGATTGGTTTCAGTGATATTTGGAATGACCCTCTACATTATTTCAAAGTTCCAAAGAAATGTGAGTCTGCATGTATGTGTTAGGGGCAGATGAATAATTGTTATAAAACTGCAATATACATTGGCTCATAAAAGCTTAACGTTTTCACTTAGAAAAAATCCGGCTGCTCACATCTGTCGGCATAGGTCCAAAGCTCATGTGTAGAAAGTTTCGTGCAGATTGCTCAAAAATCCCAGGAGGAGATAGATTTTAACTGCTTTTCATATAATTAAAAATGGTGGGAGATCTAAAGGTCAGAGGTCAAAAGTCAGAGCGTGAAAGTTGTTAGGCATGAGGAGACGCATGTGTGTATCAAAGTTTCATGGCTGTAGGTCAAACATGGCTTAAGTTGTACCTGTTCAAAGTTGGCATTTTCAATTGAGTGCTACAGCGCCACCCTTTGGCCAATGGTTTTGCGTTGCGGGCCTTGGCCGTTTGGCATAGCCCTCTACCATATTGCTGAGTTTCGTAAAAAGTGACCACACGGTTAGGCCAGAACTGCAAAAACGGCGAAAGAATAATAATAGCGAAAGCCAACAGTTTCAAAGAGGTTTCGAGCCTTATATGCCTCGAACCCTCAATAAAACATTTTGGTCATATCACAATATTACAATATTCAAAATGCCAGATTATACATGGCCTCATATCACAATATTGATATAGTATCGATATATTGCCCAGCCCTAGTGATGAGATGATGGAAGTTTATTGTTGGTGAAAAAGGTAATTGTACCATGTGGTGGTGTTGGTTGATAAAAAAAAGCCAATAAAATGCACTGCTCAAAAGAATAAAGGGAACACTTTGATCCCTTAATTCTTTTGAGTTTTTTCATGAACTGTGTACATAATGCTAACGAAAACTGCTCAAAAGAATTAAGGGATCAAAGTGTTCCCCTTATTTTTTTTGAGCAGTTTATGTTTATTAAAAAAAAGAGATGAAGGGATGCAACAGTTAATCAAACTAATCGATTTAATCGATTAAAACAAATATTGATAATTTAATTATATAATCACTTAATAATCAATCCCTTTTTTGGGCATGTCTGTATAAGTGAAAAGTTTTAAAAAGTTTAAAAAAAACAATAGTGAAAATAGCTGATCTACAAGCTCACAATGCATTGCATCGCTATAAGCTTAAAGGAGAATTTTGGACTAAGGTTTTCTTAAAAAAAAACGTGCGTTCAATCTCGTCTAGCGAGACTTCTGTTTTTTCTTTTTTTTTTACAGTGTTCTGTCACTATGAACGTCAGAACTCACCAAAATACAAAAACAAAAAGCTATTAAAATATGCGATCTAACGGCGTTAGATCGCATATTTTAATAGCTTTTTGTTTTTGTAAGCAAGGCCTATCCGCGCACGTTTTAAGCTGTGGGGGACCCGGGATGGAGTTATGATTTTTTTCTACTGTACCATTCATCCTAAGATATCATATCATAGAAAAGGTAAGAAAACCTTAGTCCAAAATTCTCCTTTAAATGGTTAATCGGTCGTTGGGATATAAAAAAAAACATATTAAAAAGCGTTTCTCAATTATTCGAGTAATCGAATAATAATGGATAGTTGCAGGCATCCCTGGATGGAAGCCCAGATTACGTGCAGTGCTGGTTAAAGTGAGAAAGTGGGAGACTAGAACCTCCTGAATGGCAGACTGGCATGTGGGAGAGAATGCCTGGCATTCCAAGCTCAAGGCCACTTGTTTGGCTGGCTCAGATAGTTGTGAGCCAACAATTGTGAGGGCAGGAATAGATGCCATTCAACTCTGCAGCCTGTATTTAGACCTCACCGTTTCAGTAATCTTGGACTCTACTTGCCCAAGTTCAAAACTAATATGGGGAAATGCTCATTTAGATATGATGCAGTAAACCGGAACTTCATACCACTGACTGATAAAGAGCACTAGCAGTCATAATCTCTTTAGGTAAAAGGTTATTTTGTTTATTTATGCTGCAAACAGTTTTTAGTGTTATAGTTTTATGGTGTTTTATTTATGATCCAATCCAATGCCTGTTCTGTTGTAATGTTTAAAAAACAAATCCAAAACAAAGGACCACAATGTCTCCTTAACGTTTCTATGAGAGCGATGTACCATGTGCTTTACTTTTAATCATAACAAATCAAATAAATCAAATCAAATTAAATCTACAACTACAAGAGGCAGAGAATATATCTCACATTCTCACATGGACATACAGTAAGAACAAAGTGGTGGTTAAGTGTAGGGGTGCAACACTTAATCAAACCAATCAATTTAATTGATTATAAAAATCAATCCATAATCGATAATTGAATAACACTATGAAGAAGTTGAACACAGCACCAGTCCAGGTCAACTGTGGACTGTCAACAGGACCTCACCAGGTCTCGGCTGACTTGCATAACAATATCATGCTTTGGAGATGCACTGATTCCAAACAGAAAACGATCCCAGTGTGATAGTGTTTTCACCAGTCTACTGCATACATGCATGCATACATAATCACTCTCAAGGATGAAAAAATATCAAGTTTGATTGAAACCTCAAATCCATCGATACTGTGCTGTAACCTCTGGAGCGTCATCCATTTTCTGAACAATTCTTTAGACCACTGGACCACTTTAATCTCCTAACACCAACTTAATACCAGGGTATCAACAATAAGAACATGCAGGCACAATAACATGTAATTGTCGATCGACTCCAATTCTGTGGCAATCGCTCCTTGTTCCGTGCCAGGGCCTACACGCCACAAGAATATGGCCATTAGAAATTACCGGCTTGTGTTGAAAAATATGCCTTGTATAGTTAGAACCAACCACTCAAAGGCCTAAAAAAAGACAAGAGGGAGAGCAGGCAACCATTACAGTGGATCACTCCTCGGAGTGGCTGAAAAAGACACTGCTCTGAGTATAGGTGGTCCATCAGTGGGTGTCCAGGGCTGTAATTTTCCCTGCAGGCCATAGGCCTATAAAAAGGTGATCTTTAGTTGCGTCGTGACATTAACAAGGAAAATATTACGCTTAATGATACGTTTAAGCCTTAAGAGCAAAACCGCACTCTGCATCTCAGCAGAAGGCCAAACTTGTAGTTTTGTAAGAAATACAGACAGGGAGAAAAACCTTACTTGGCAGATTCTTCTATAATGGGCCATGATTTCCGTAAACCCGAGGCAAGCTCACCCACTGGCCCTAAAAGACACAGCCACCAAGTATATTTACTCAAGTACTGTACTTAAGTACGATTTTGAGGTACTTTCTACTTCACTACAATTATTTGACAGCTTTAGTTACTAGTGGAGTAACTAGTTACTGGAGTAACTAGTTACTTTTCAGATTTCAATGATTAGTATAAAACATACATTAAACACTTAAGCCCTATTCTATCCTTCGGCTATTCAAAATTACATTAACAACTTAAGCCCTGGCCTATACTATCTTTCGGCTATTCAAACATAGCCAATCTACAAGCTCACAAGGTGTCTCGATGCCACACGTTGTGAGCTTATAATGGAATATGAGTATTTTACTTTGGTACTATAAGCATATTTTGATACCTCTTATTCAAGTAAAATGTTAAATACATGCCTTTTACTTTACTAACAGTAATTTTAGATTGTGGTATTGCTACTTTTACTTAAGTAAAGAAATCTGAGTACTTTGTCAGCCACTGGAGGCAACTAGCTAGACCACAGCAGGGGAGATATACAACATAGTGGAAACGTGATACAGGCTGTATGTTGACATGGTAGGCCAAGAGAGACAAATGAGCAGTGTGGGGCAGACTGTAATTGATGTGCACGAGTAAGGTTACAAATTATGCAAATATACAAGGAATGTTAAGGATCAGTTTCTCCTTTATTTCACGTTTTCGTTTTGGTTTATTGTGCACATTGTTCTGTAGGCCAGTCCAAGGTGTAGAGACTGCAGATGTTTTGAGTATAATAAGAAAGCTATGTAGTCTTCTGACTACACTTCTTTAGCAAACGGCTTTTTGCACAATCTTTTATTTGAACAATAAACAAAATAGTAGAATGCTGGAGGCGTAAAATTAAAAGACAGTATACTGTAGATCTTTTTCCTTTTTTTTTTTTTTTTAAGGTCAACATCCCAACAAATCCCAGCAGACAAATAGTGTTAGGAGCAAATATTGAACAGAACGACATCATTGAAGCAGTTCACCAGCACATGTCCGGACCAGTTATATGAAAAGATTAAACGTGTACAACAGAAAAACAGAGTACTTTAGTTGTCTGTTTCGAAGGTCCCAACTTCCAAAACATTCTTGAGAGGGAAAGTATGCAAACCAACAATGCCACGATGAGTGCATCAGAAATGATTACAAACCCATCAGAACAGTTAAAGTAACTTTTATGTTACAATGAGCATTGGAAATACTCAGTCATGTGGACCGTTATGAGTTACGTCAACAGAAACTCAGGTGTAGAGGGCAAACTAAGATTTGTTTCACATGAAAGGCAGTAGGGTCATTATGACTATGTCCTTTGGTTTACCTGGGAGAGGTTTTAAACTTTAAAAACCGATGAACAATTTTGTTGGGGGGAGGGAGAAAAAAAAACAGGGAAAACTACAACTAATGAATGCCGTGTCCCATTGAAGCTAAATAGTGCACTTAAAAAAGCAAGTTCTAGTCACTCCTAAAATTGTATTTGTATCCAACAAATATTTTTCGGTTTGACATAAACTTTATTAAGATGATAATTAAGAGAACTGTGAATAAATTACTTGAGGGATGGCATTAAAGCTGCATTGTGCAATATTCTCTTAGAGTCACAAGGCCTGAAAGTTATGTGCTGAAGGCTTCATGGAGACATAACACCATCTACCATTTTGTGCACACGCCGGCCATCCATATAGTTTTCAACCCTCCTTACTAGAGCATGATGTCCAAATCCAGCCCGACTGCAAGCTCCTAATAAGACTATGACCCCTACCCAAGCTCCTGCCATATTTGTTGAAATGCTTTGGCACCTCCCTTGCTCTCTGAAATCTGCTCACCCCCTCCCACTATAGCAGATTTACCCACACAATGTTTGAATGCACTTCAGCTGAATTTGTTACAACAATCTTTATCCATGCAATAACCAGCTTAATTGCTAGATACATTTAAACTACCGATATCTTCAATTCACATCATCAAAATGGAACATGAAAGAAACAAAAGTTCACACACTGAGTGAGAAACCCCCTATTAGTATATGTACGCATCTCAAAACATCACACAAGGTGAAGAATCAACTAATCTATAGTAACCTGTATAGTGCTCTAGTGATCACCAGGTTTTCCACAAAAAGTCTGGTTTCCTTTCCATTTCCAACCAGTACTATCCAGTCCAGTCTGCTTACTCCATAAATACATCCGTTAATTTCCACACACTCGTTTTTGTATCCGCCGATTCTCTCTAGACCAGATGTCATTAGTGTCAGGCAGAAAACGTATCTTCATATCCTTTGTTTTTTAGTAAATGGATGCCGTACTTTGTCATACAAGTGTCACACAAAAGTAGCAAAAATAGCAGGTCTACAAGCTCAAAACCCACCGTGTGCCACGTTTTGAGCTTGTGGATCTGCTATTCTGCTAGTTTCCACCTGACAGCAACAATATGCAAACTTGCAAAGCAAATTGATACCAGTCTAAATCTAAAGGGAGTTTGTCAGTGTTAAAACTTTATTTTCTTGATTCATGATCTTTTATTGGGTCAGCACCTCAGCCTTGCTGGATATGCATACCTTCTATTCTATTTTTTTTTGTGTTTGACAGAACTGAAAGCCTGCCGATAATGGCTACAATTTTCTCATTTTGGCTGCGGTAGTCGGTGGGTTTATAGTTTTGTTGATAGACAGCCAGGGGAAGAGCAAATTTATTGAGAGACACAACGGCTTATTGTAATTCTCCTTGTTTATCTGTAGGGGGCGCATACTGGCTTTAAAATAAATTGTTCCAGTATAGATTCAGCAACATTAATACTGATCAACTCTGACACTGGCTGAAATTAAATGGCTCTTCACCACAAGGTGGTGAAAAAAGGCAGAACAATTACAAAATAAATATCAAGCAAAGAACTTGTTAGATTTTATTCATTGTGCTTTAGCCTGGGTAATTTCTTTCAAATACCAATTCAAATGTAGGTGAAATTCTGAAGGGGGAGAGAACATGGTGACATGATAAACAAATGATCAAAGAAAACAAAACATTTAGTGATTCAAAAACTCATCACAATCGATTAGTGATGCAAAAGCAATGTCTTGAACCCAAGCATGTGCGCATGATTTGAGGGACTTCAGCTTAGGAGCCAAGTATATTGTGTAATCCCAACTTTCCCTGAACATGGTCAGGTCAGCCTCCTCAATTCGAGAGGAAGATATGAGCCACAAAAGAGTAAAATACATGGTCAGGTACATTTCCCTAACACTTCACAGACATTTGACTTAATGATGCTGCCCTGACAGCGTTAGACTCATACACTTAGAGATTTGGATGAGAAGAAAAAGAAAAACATTTTCTTTTCAAATACTGAACCTAAGGCAGCCCCCTATTTCTGCTGAGTTGGGGGTAAACGGGCAATTTGGCTCGTAACTACACCGACAGGCTATCTATTAACACAGGTGCAATCTTGAGACCAGAACAGAAAAAGAACAATTGAACAATGGAGGAGATAGGGAGGGAGGTTGAAGTAAACAATAGCAGGTTTTAGCAATGAATGCCGTGTTCACAGGTTGCCACCTCTCCAGCCTAAATGTAGCTCACCAAGAGTCCAATGCGTTTTGTGTATCCGTAGAAGATGCAGGAATCGAACTGGGTTCAGTTGAATAAATGACGCCGTAGCAGCCAGTCGTTGGTTGACAATTTTGGAAAAGTTTTTTTTTCTTCATGCGGAAACAACAGACTCTGAGTGCAAGGGCCTTTAGTCCTCAGAACCAGAGCACCAGCACAGATCTCTGGGAATCAAACAGTCACCTCCATTTAGATTGATGTTTATATATGCATGTATGTATGTTTATATATGCATGTATGTATATATTCTAGTCTTTCAATATCTGCAAAAATCTGCATTTGCATGACCACATCTTATAATCATCAATCCATTTTATTTATGTGCACAGGTTTCTTTTTTTTTATCATATCTTTTTTTTTTTTAAAGCACATAAGACATTTTTTTAATTAGATCGTCATTATAATTCTAAACTCCCCAAACTCCCACAATGTTCTCCCAAACAAGGAAGCTGTTAAGTTTCAATACAATGTAGCATCTCCTCTCCATTCAGTTTTTAGATTTTCCTCTTTTCTTTTGATGGTTCAAGGATTATTACCTATAATTAAAAGTGTCATAAAATTGAGGAAATGGACAAGGGAGGAGGAGGAGGAGGGAGAGGTGGTGGCAGCGGTGAAGTGAACATCACCCTGGGAGTGCAGAGACATGATAATGCTGTGTAGTTTTGCTGGTGCCGGGGGCCTTTTCAATGAATGAGGGCAAATTCTCCAACAGGCATTTAACACTGCTGAAAATCCATTAGGCCAACAACTCTCCTTACTAAAAAGGCAATACACTGATATTACTACACCATTTCCTTAAGAAAATAAAAGAAAAAAATAAAGTGGATAATCAAAATGAGAAAGAAAAAAAACAGCAGTCCAAATTATAGCCTGGTGTGGTAGATAGTTCCATCCTCTGTTAATCCACTGTGCCCTGCCTCACCCCCCAATCTGAGCCTGGTTGTGGGCACAGAGTTGAAGAAGAGTCTCAGGTCCCAGACCTTAAAATACCCCTCACCCCCACCCCCACCCCCCCAGTCATTCAACAGTCCCTCCTCGCAGCATAAAAAAAAAGAAAAAAAACACACAACAGCAGTGGTGCACAGAGAAGAGAAAAGCAGTCACAGGGAAATCTTTCTGAACACAGCTCGTTTCTCTTCTTCCAAAAGAAAAACATAACAGGAGATAAAAAGGAAAAAAAGGTGTCGGAAAAGCTGGTTCTCTGGAAAGCAAGGACAAGGGGGAGGGAGAGGAAAATCTTGCAAGAGAAGAAGTTGGGCAGTGTTCCTGTTCATTAGTTTGGTGTGTGTGCATCTGTGTATTTTTGTGGGGGTGTGTATGCGTGTTGTCTGTGTGTGTGTGTGTGTGTGTGTGCGTGTGTGTGCGTGTGTGTGTCTGTGTGCATGTGTGTGTGAGTGGGAGCGCGCGCAAGTGTGCAGTCACATGTGTAAATGTACGTGTATTGTTGATGAGTGCGTTTTTGCGTGTATATTTGCATGTCTGCGTTATGAATGTTGATATATTCTTGTACTGTTTGTGTATGCCGTGTGTGTGTGTGTGTGTGTGTGTGTGTGTGGTGGTGTCTACAGCAGGTCGACGCGACGGTAGTACAGCAGGTAGGCAGTGCGCTCTAAGGTCTGCTTGACCACCTGGTACTGGTTGATGACCTTCACTGCCTGGTCGTCAATGCGCAGCCAGCCGTTCAGACCGATGTGGAAGACATCCGTGGTGTAATGGCCGCCTGTCGCGCTGTTCCCGTGGTGATAGACAACTGTGGGAGGGCATAGGCAAGGTAAGGTTCTAATTACCAGTAGGGCTGTCTCGATCGTGAAATGTTACTTGACGATTAACACATTAGCTGCCAAAGACGTATATATACGTCTTTTAATTATCAGCTGTTGTCTGCCAAAGACGTATATATACGTCTTTGGAAAAAAGGAAAAAAAAAAAAAAAAATTTCAAAAAAAAATTTTTTTTTTTTTTTTTTGCATTTTTTTATAATTTCAACCCTTGTCGAATTATGAACAGATTAGGAGCTAAAAATGTTCGAAGATTTGCTGCTCCATTCACTTCAATGTTAAAATTCAAACGGACAAACAATTCACTTTGTTTTTTGGTTTAAAACTACTGCTTTTGAGCTATATTGAAACATCAACCAAACATGTCAACGAGGTCAAAATGACCTCGTTGACATTTGTGAAACCACACCTGAATCTCATCTGTGATTAGAAACCATCTGGGGATCAATCATACTGGAGGAAAAAAATCTGTGGCTACGCGAACAGGTACCAAAAACATGGCAAAACCCTGGCAGGCAACAGCTAAAAATCTGAAAAAACTCTGGCAGGCAATGTGTTAATATTGAGATTGAATTGTGTTTTAGGCATTGAACCATAATACATAAAAACTACCTTTCTGTTTTTGTAAACACAAATTGCAGAGGGTAGATATGACAAATAACTTACTAAGAAATTACTCACAATGACTGGTACCGATAATCAAAATGAATTTACAATTAACAAAACAGGACATATTTAACAATTGTATACATTTAATAGCAGAAATAGCCAGTCTACAAGCTCACAACACATTGCAATGTGTTGCATTGTGAGCTTGTAGATATAATATTTCACTATTTTTTTAAATGTTTGGAAATGTCTGAACATTTTCACCAGATGAATGGAAATTCTGAAAATTATGCAAAAATGATTGCGATACAGCCAAATAATTGTGATCAGGCGATAATGTCATAATTGCTACAGGCCTATGAGGAGAGAATTTCAGAGATGAGGAAGGGGGGTATTCTAATTACCAGATCTATAACCTTGAGTTGGTCTGTCCCAATACATTTATCAGCAGCTTTTAAAAGGATTTGGGGTACTCAGCTATGGAGGGCTCTTCATTGTGCAATGTACAATAACTGAAGAAATGGAGGTCACACTCCACTATGCTTGGCATAAAAAAAGATTTTTGTCACAAATCCAATATTGTAATAGTTCTTTTCAATACTTATGTCCTGAAAAAGGTTTTGGCGGTAGGCTGGACTGGGCACTCATATCTTACTAGCAAGAGTGGACAGGATTTTATGGGGGCAGGCAGTTCCAAATGAAAGCCTCCTTTCATCCCATATGTGGACCTGTCTGACAGTGAAAAGGGCTCTAATAAGGGCTAAGATCTTGAGGAAGTCCGCAATACAGAGTCACCCTTGTCGGATATTATAACTACCGCAGCTATAGAAATCTTTTAAGTATGCACAAAGGTTAGCGTAAAATTACAAAGAAAAGGTTGAAAATGTGATCAAGCTTTGTGGGGCGAATAGCTGTCTGGATTCTAAATGGATAAGGTAACATTATAGCAGAGTGATTATGTAAATAAGAATTATTTAGGTTCAAAAACAGATTAAAGAGACTAAAGTAGGGTGTCCAAGTGGCACAGGGTTAAAGTTCCTGCCCACCACCGTGAAGGATTCAGTGCCTCTGGCTTGGCCAGATGCTCCAATGTACATAACTGGCTGTGTTCGTGGTAAGAGTCCCGGCGGTAAGGGGGTGGGGGTAAAAACTCAAAATCATGATGATTAACTTATAATCATAATGCATTTCAAACATGGGTAACAAAAACTAAAACAACTTCTAATACCCCTACTACTCTGACTAAGTCATGTAGACAATACAGCATGTACGAGTAGACTATACACCACATTCCTTCATAGAGATTGTACATTATCTGACTGAGGTACAGTACAATACAATACATCACATACCTGCAAAGAGCCTGTACGTTCTTTGGCCTTTCACAACTTTGCTCCTCACTCCAGAGGACAAGAGGTCTGAAAAGAAATTAAAATTTAGACTAATGCATTGAGAGATTAATTCATTACCAGGCATGCAAACAGGCCAATGGTGAAAAAGGTGACAAGTTTTTTAGGGGTACCAAACACGTTTTTAGGGGTACAAAACCCTTCGTGGTGCCCGGTGCTTGAACCCGGTTTGGTGCCCCCCGCCACCGCTTTGTCAACGGGGGGTATTATAATGTGACTCTTTACCTCCCCCTACAGGCTGGTATTATAATGTGACTCTCTACCTTCCCCTACAGGCTGGTATTATAATGTTACTCTCTACCTCCCCCTACAGGCTGGTATTATAATGTTACTCTCTACCTCCCCTACAGGCTAGTATTATAATGTTACTCTCTACCTCCCCCTACATGATGGTATTATAATGTTACTCTCTACCTCCCCCTACAGGATGGTATTATAATGTGACTCTCTACCTCCCCTACAGGCTGGTATTATAATGTTACTCTCTACCTCCCCTACAGGCTAGTATTATAATGTTACTCTCTACCTCCCCCTACAGGATGGTATTATAATGTTACTCTCTACCTCCCCTACAGGCTGGTATTATAATGTTACTCTCTACCTCCCCTACAGGCTAGTATTATAATGTTACTCTCTACCTCCCCTACAGGCTGGTATTATAATGTTACTCTCTACCTCCCCCTACAGGATGGTATTATAATGTTACTCTCTACCTCCCCCTACAGGATGGTATTATAATGTTACTCTCTACCTCCCCTACAGGCTGGTATTATAATATGTTACTCTCTACCTCCCCTACAGGCTGGTATTATAATGTTACTCTCTACCTCCCCCTACAGGATGGTATTATAATGTTACTCTCAACCTCCCCCTACAGGCTGGTATTATAATGTGACTCTCTACCTCCCCTTACAGGCTGGTATTATAATGTTACTCTCTACCTCCCCTACAGGCTGGTATTATAATGTTACTCTCCACCTCCCCCTACAGGCTGGTATTATAATGTTACTCTCTACCTCCCCTACAGGCTGGTATTATAATGTTACTCTCTACCTCCCCTACAGGCTGGTATTATAATGTTACTCTCCACCTCCCCCTACAGGCTGGTATTATAATATGTTACTCTCTACCTCCCCTACAGGCTGGTAGGGCCTGTAAAAGGCCAATCAAAAAGAAGGCCATCAAATAAAACGATGATTGACCTTAAATATAGTAAACATCCATCATTTACACCTAGCTGTGAAATTGGGAAGCACCTGGGGAAACTATAAAACATTCATTTACACAACAAACTGTTTTTTGCCGGTCAAAGTAAGATCTACACGTCAGGTAGAATGACTGTATCAAAGCTAATTTACCCAGATCTAAAAATGTATATCATACATGTTGGTGATTTGCCAATGGATTAAACCATGTGAATAATTTAGCAAAGACATTGTCTGAAGAATTATTCAAGCCAATGTGTCTAAAATGGTGGCTGTGGGGTAAAATTAACCAAATGCCCCAGGGTAATTGAGCTGAATATCCTAATATGAATCACTATTCATATTTTATATTATTTCTTTGCTACTCAAATTATAATGGATGACATTTAATTTGGATGAATATCTCATTTAACACATCGACTGCCTAGATCGAGTTAACTCGATAATAGTAATCCAGCGCTCGACTGCCTAGATCGAGTTATCTCGATATTAGGTATTTTCATTGGTTTCATCTGTGATCGCGCGGGTCTGTTTACTTTTCATCATCACTTTCGTTTTCCGCCTACGTCACACTCACCCGAAGCCGGATGTAAAAAAAAAAATTCGTTTCCGGGTCACATCGTTTTTCTCCGGTCATTTTCGTCCAGAATAGAGAAAACCCCTTTTTTGGACACGCTTTAAAATACAAAGGGAAAGCTCCCCTTTTATTTTCTTTGGTCCGGGTGACGATCAGGCATCGTCGTCGTGTATCACATCGTATCACAAGCCGATCAGAGATTGTCGAAGACAATCACATCCGGTTCATGTTGTTTTGACTGTTTGAGCCTGGAGGGAGGGGGGGGGCGAGTCAGCGAGTCATCGAGGGTGTCATTTTGCTGCGCTCTGCTGGTCGATCGTCGTATGTGTTCAAAACCATGGCCTGAGAAACTTAAATGCATTTAAATGCAGAAAATAGAGAAAACAAAAAAACACGCAAATCGCTGGCAGCCAAGGGGGTAAATTTGGAATAAACTCTGGCAGTCAATGTGTTAAGATAAGTTTGCAATATTATTATAATAATTGAAAATATTAAAAGGTTCAGAATAACAAAACTTTATGTAAGTAGCATTGTATTGTTTAAAAAAAAACGTTAAGATAATAAATAAGACTATTTGCAAGGGAAATGTGTTATTCAATTATTTTTGATAAGTGAAAACATTATTTGTTCAAGTTGTTCAAGTTTAAACTTTTAAAAACTTTTTAGAAGTTGTATTTTTTTAATATTGTTTTTGTCATAGATGCTTACTCATAATTTCGATTGATAGAAGACATCCTGAAATAAGGTTAAGTGAAAAGTGGCTCAACTTATCCCATTCTCCCCTAGCTGAGGAGGCTGTTAAATAACAACATTAAATCTACACCGTTTCAAAATCAAAGAATACAGTAAAGGTTTGGCAAAGCCTCGCTGAGCGCGCGTGTACGACACGTATGAGCACACGCGCGCGAGCACGCACGCACGCACGCGCACACACACACACACACACACACACACACACACACACACACAAGTTTGTAGCTGCACACACAGACACGACGTAAAATAACAACACACTCACCACTGCAACGGATGGTCTAAAGAACGGTATTAGTCCACAGTGCATGGTTTTCACGTTGTTAAAACGTTTAGCGGAGTGACTCATAAACTTTTTATTCATCTTCCACAACACCGCAACGAACCATAACAATGGCCCCTAGACCAGCTGAGCTAATGCAGCTATTTCGTCAGCTAACGCAGGCTGCAGCTACAACTTCCTGAAGCGGGTTTTCAAAATAAAACTACCGCTGATTAGTATCATGTATCATGATTAGTCAACTGAAGCTTTATTTTGGCGTTCGTCCACAAAAACCTCCTTCCTATATCCAACCTTTGCCAGTCTATATATGTGACTGGCACAGCCTTTACAATCGACACGACACCCCCCCACCCCCCCACACATTTTCTCAACGGATCTGCACGATTCACACAAATGACCTATTTGGATTCAAAACGGCGAATTTCGCCGAAAAGTGACACTTTTGCATGCATGCATTACTAGTTAATAGTCAATGTACCCAAAGCACCATGCTAAAAATACCATAAATTATCACTAATAATTCACAATTTCCTGTCAAAAATAAAAAAGAATCAAGAATCCTATTCAAAACTTGAAAACTTCATCCAAAATGTCAAATAATTGCAGTGTATCAGCCAGACGGATATATCTGTAAAGCTTTAGTGTGCTAACTACACTTGTATGTGTATGAGTTCAGTGGGGTTCCTGTGAGACAAGTAATAAGGTAAACAGTAGTCAATGCATGGTTCATACCTTTGCTGATTTCCAGGTCAACAGGGTAATCAATGTTCTTGACCAGTTTCTGGCAGCCTCCAGTTTTCTCAAACACAAACCTCTTGAGATGGAGCACAAGCACTGGAGGGAGCTCTTCAAGAGTTACTCTTCGACTGATCTCAATCTGGAATAAAACAGAGAAAATAGATATGTTATAAAGAATAACAGGCAGACAAAGATAAATAGATAAAGTGTGGAGGGAATAATATATATCTAAATATAGAGATTAAGAATAGGGGGGACAGGTTATGATATTATAACATTTGTTCAGGAAAAGCTTAATTTAAAAAAACTCATCTCCCTATTCCAAGGGCCAAAGGGCTAATGTTCTCCCATACATTACATCTTCATTAAGCTTGTAATTTCAGAACAAAACAGCACAAACACAATGAAGCGTTTGGACAAGAACAGTCTTCCATTTGTCAGAAACGTATGCCTGAGAGCTTCGATCCAGCGACTCATGAATCACATTTGGACTTGGACCTGTGACTCCAGTCGCTGTGTGACGCGTTTTGAGTTTGTAGATATTCTATTTGCGCAATTATTGATATTTGTTGAACATTTCTGGATATAGTCTTTGAATTTTGGGGGGAAATTTCTACATTTTAATACAGCAATGCACTGATATGAAAAAGAAAATGTACTTTACAATAATTTGTACTTTTGAATACTTAACACTTAATAAAATAATATATTTGTAAGCGCAAGCACTTTAACTCGAGTACAAATTTGACTGAGCAACTTTCACTCGTAGTCAGAGTAATATTTGACCAGGAGCATCTATACTTTGACTCAAGTACTGGGGTTGAGTACTTTGTCGACCACTGGAAAACACAAGGTAACAGCTCTAGACCAGAAAGATGGGTATGCCTGTAAAACAATGCATGGCAAAGAGGCTCCGTTGTGCAGCTGTAGAGCAGATGTGCCCATCACCAGCTCTGTCAATACGCTAAAAGCTCTCTGTTCTTGAACAATGTGGTTTTCAAACAAATAGATTTCCTTCAGTACTATCCCCTTAGGGCATGCAGGGTAAACCTTTCGTTAGTGTCCACAAATCAATGGAAGCAGCAACTAATGCAATGATATATAAACTTTTTTGGTAACGAGCAAAAAAAAAAAAGATTTAAGGATTTAAACTATATAGGATATAATAATTCATCGACAAAGTGTTGAGTTGAGTGCAATGTACATTTTGGTGATTTTTCCTCATTTCATCCAAGATACATTTTAGGAGAATAATAGTCACAGTAGTGCAGATAACATATTTTAAAGTCACTTTTCAAACTATCAACAAAGACAGTGAGGCAATTTCAGCCGCAGCATTGGTGCAATCCACATTCAAAGTTTGTACCAAAATCCCCTTTTCACTCAATTGGTAAACTCACATTGTGATTCACTAAACAAATCTTGCACAACACTGATGTCAAAGGGACCAAAACCCAGAATTTAGTCTCAGAGGAAGATTAAAAGCGTACCTCCTGCTTGCTTTTAGTAGTGTAGCCCTGGACCGATTCCCGCGCAACCAAGGTTTCCAGGGCTTCCTGGACAGTGCGAATCTTCTCTGACTGAATGTCCAGCTGTAAGGTAAAGAAGGGCTGCAGGGTGGCCGACTCCTTGGAGTTCTGTTGGTACACCACCGATCTGATGAGGAAACACACACACACACACACACACACACACACACACCATAAGTACCATATAAGCACAGGTAAACACAGTAAAACCAAACTGATATGCATTTGGCCACGGATCCCCATAACAATTTATTTATTTTTAGAACCTGAAATAACACATCTACAAGCTCAAAACGTGTTGCACTGTCGCAGCCAAGAAACTAAATAGGGCTTAAGTGTATATACTGTTCCTAATTTTGCCGTGGACCCCCTGGAAGCCTCTGGGGGTCCCCGGATTCCACTTTGAGAACCAGTGGGTTAAAGGTAACACTCACTCAGTGTTTTCCCAGGAGGCCAATGGGGGTTTCTAATGAGTTTGACCGTTATGGGAATACAGTTTGGCTTAAGAATTCATGTGCACAGGGCATACAAAATATTACGTCCACATTAATTATCACTTGCACTTCCATTTGTCCAAAGGCTTAAAATCCTTTCTTATCCTATCTCATCCCCCCATAACATATCAAAATTGGTTTGGGATTATAGCTTTCGATTGGATTCCAATTGGTCTAATTGCCATTAATCAGTTTAATTCCTATAGGCTAGGGCACTCCAATCTTCCTTATCACACACAGAAACACCAATAGGTTAGACATAAAGAGACCTACAGAGATCTTGGCACATTTTCTACTATGAAAGCAGTATAACTGAAGCATGAGAAGCATTCTGTGGAACTACAAAATCAGTCTTCGCTTTGTGGAGCATCTCCAGGTGAATTCTGAAGAGTTTGAATACAACAGACATCTTATGCGTCTCATTCAAGTGTTCAATCATTCATGGATTAAGCAAAATGTGACACTGGAAACACAAGTGCACTTCTTTCCCTGTTTTCTATGTGCTCTTCCAAACTAGTACTTTATTAATCATAAGTCACAAAGGGTTGAAAGGCATACCCGACATTCAGGCTGCTGCAGCTGGCGAAAAGGTCATACTAAATAACTTCAAATTGGGAAAATCATTTTGAGATTGTTGCCTTAATTCCTCGAGTCAAACCAATTACTCTTGACATGGTGGCTGAAAACCTCAGCAGGCCTGGGCCGTAGCGTGACGGTCCAGGCACCCTAGGCTGCAATGCCAGCCTGACAGCGTGTCGCGGGTTTGACTCCCGTTCCCGACGACCTTTGCTGCGTGTCACCCCCCATCTCTATCCCCATTTCCTGTCAGCCTACTTTCCCTGTCCCTCTCTAAATAAAGGTATAAAAAGCCCCAAAAAAAAAATCTTTAAAAAAAAACAAAAAAACTCAGCAGAATATCTCCAAGTTCAGTGGTTGTACAACTACAGTGCTCGATGAAAATCAACACCACTGTACTTTCCCTCAGGTTGTTACTGAATCTGAGAAAATAATCCCTTGTGTATCCAGTAAGGCCTGGAATTAAGCCAGACCAGACCCCCATAGAGCATAGAGTCATTTAGGCTGGCTACACCCTCACATGTTCTTCGCTTTCAAAGTTGTTTTGTGATTCTTTATTTGTGAATGTGTACCCCATGCTTGGCCATGGAAGCTGCTGACCACAGGCAGCCCACAATGGCTTTAATTCTCAAGGGCTGTGGTCCCGGTCCAGAGAGAAGCTAGAGGTGGCTGGTAGCAAGCCTGTTTGTGATGGCACCCTGAACAGGGTCTGGAGCACTGGGCAGCAGTACAGCCAGGGCTGCCAACACAGGGGGCCCAGATAAAGATGGCACTATGCTCTTTCAGCACTCGTATTAACTGGCAATGGAGCCACAGCCAAGCAAAAGAAACGCAAGGACGCTTCTACAGCTCTTCTACTCAGCAATAAGAAAAATAAGCTCAGGGCAAGAAGAAAAGAAACACTGACCATCACTCCAGCTTGAGCAGAGAAACGGGTCCAAGCCACTAGTGTTTCTCCATAGAAATGCCAGGAGAGGCGCACTTGGGTCGCAAAAACATCGGCTCCATCTAGCTAAACTTGGCTTTCTTTCCGAGAAGCCCCTCAAGTCGACTCACAGGTGCCATCAGCAAGCTTACCTGATGTGGCCACCAAATATGTCGGTGATAGGCGTGCGGACAAAATCGGCTTGGCGAGTGATGGAGGTCTTGTTTCGGGGGCCAACCTGTTCCCACTCATCCTCGCTCCCTTCTTCTTCCTTATCAGCAGGTTCTTCTTCCACAGCTGGCTGGGCCTCAGGGCCATTGGGTGTAGGAGCCTCTGTTGCATTAACACAGAGGAAAGAACAACCAATAAAAGGTATGCACATTGGCCTGAAAAAGCAGAAACGCGACTTCAACATGTACAACCTGACTTGCAACAAACACCAGGAGAATCAATTAAGTTTACAAGCATAGGGCATTAGGCTCTATGTCCACCAAAGAGTTTCTTCCCAACTCAAAACACAAGGTGCTCGCCTAAAAACAGATCCAAACCCCCGAGATGAAAGTATTTGAACACTCTGCAAATTTCAAAACAGAAAACACCACACGTGAACGCACATCGCAAAACAGATGCTCCAGCATGGCGTAAATATGCAGCATTTACATTGAAAACAACTAAAATGCTAGTACTTACTCTCTTCCTGAGGTGAGATTAGTTTTTTCAAAGCCAGCATCTCTTCATGCAGTCCGTTAAGAGTTAAACCAAGGTACTCTTCAGCGTCCTCTTGTCGACCCTGGGAACAGTCATCAGCTCTAATTAATAGATTCTGCCAAGTGAGCCTCTCCAATGTTAACAGAACTGACTCAGCATGCACACACACACCTAACCAAGAATGTTTAGCAGGTGAGATAGGACTAGTTTAACCTTTAACCTAAGAAATGTTGAGTGTCGACATGAACCACCTGATTCAGACATTTTTCACCTGATTAATTAAAAAGTTGAATGAGGTTTGACTTGGCATGACCGATGTGAGGACTCTATTCAGGTGCGTTCGCTGATTCATAAAAGCCTTTCTTAATTTCTGAACCTGAACGTTTTCTTCAGTAACAATTTGTCCCAGTTTGATAAGAAAAGCCTGTTAACGGCATTACAGTTTGTAATGATACCGTTATCTCTTCAGTGCAGAGGCAGATGCTGCACATACCTTCTCAGAGAGGCTCGACTTGAGGAGAGTGAGCAGTCTGTAAATGTACGTTGGCTCAAAGGGTACACCGGGTCGAATGTCTTTCATTATCTTCTCACCAGCTGCTGTGGAAAATAGTGACATGTCATAATTAGTGACACCGGAAGAAAATGTGACGAATAAGTAAAGCCTAATATGAGGATAATAGAGTACAGAAGTCTGCACTCTTCCATTAGACCCTTGAGTGACATGGGGCTGTTTTCCCCATTCTAAATACTATAGTCTTTTTAGCATCACATCAAATAAGAACTGCGTTCTGAAAATACACAAATTCTCACAAATTTCTGACATTTTACGGAGCATGACGTGCTTCAGTGGTGACGGTGAATTATTTGATTTCTTACAGTAGTTTCCGAGTAGGCCTACCGCCGCAGAATTAATTAAATTTTTCTTCAAACGGACTGTATCAAATATAAATGAATATCATGGACACAGAGCCACCTCCCTGACAAAAAAGCCAGACATGTTGTTCTATTTTTGGAACACAGTTCTTACTGTATATGACATGAGTTAAAAACCGTCTATGGAATTTTGAATGGGGATAAACTTACATGACCCAGGGGACGTAGGTTTGACTTAAAGACTTGTGCAGTCTATTAGGCTTTAGAGATGCTGTCATCCATCTTACCTTGCTGTTTGGCTTTAGATGGCACAGGCATGTTGTTGAACTCATTCACGAGCCGTACACTGTGGCACACAAAGAACGACAATGTGACTTCAGAGGATACATTTAACAATTGAATTTATACATAAATCCAACAGCTGCAGCATCCGGTTCATGCATATAACTTATAAGCGTGCTTAAAAATGATCCTATTCCATCACTGGACCTCACGTTACTTACAAGTTGTCTATCATGGGGGTGGAGGTGCACAGTCTCTGCATTTCATTATGCAGAGGAATGGACTTCATTAGGTGGTACATGGGGGGACACGCAATCAGGGCCTGCAGGGTCTGAGTGCTCCGAGTCAAGGGACAAACTGTCATGCAGAACAGCAGCATGACAGCACTTCCAAAACAATAAAAACAAACAACTCTAATTCTCTAAACTGAATATAAACTGTGGAAGACCGGATAAATTAAATAATTTCATGTGTTAGAAAACTGGAACATATGTCTCATACCCAGTCTTTAGCTGCTGATACAGGGTTTCATATTGAGCAATAGGTAATATATTCAAACCCAGGATGTCATTTTGTTACAGCAGTAGCATTACGGCACCTTGAAATTTAGGATGACTTAAAAATGGATACAATGGGAATTTTAGGTGTTACTTCATTCGTTTTTTCACCCTCACCAGACACTTGTCACATTAGCAAGAAAGTTTCTAAATGATGTGTCCTCGAGTTTCTATAAAATGGCTTGGGTGACATTCATCATTGAAACTACATTTTTTTGGCTTGCCATGTCTCTTGGTTAAAAGAAATATTCTATTTTCCTGGCTTTCCCTTGCAATATGACAAGTGTCAGCTGAGGAAAAACAACCAACTAAAATTCAAAATGTCACAGTATCCCTCTATGGCCCTTATTATCCACATGCTCCTGTCAACTAGTATGACATTTTGATATTATGATACTGTCCAAAATGTGAAAACTTGTGACTGGTTTCAGGTTTCATTTCAAATTGAGCAATGCAGATCTGGGCAAAATCGGCTTATGTTAGCCAGAATATAACAACCCAACTCATACAGCTATCGAAAGAGACGGAAATAAGCAAACAGGAGTGAAATTTAAAAACAGGAAAAGAACAAAAGGATACAGCGTTGATATAGCACCAGTTTCCCTTGTTGATCAGTCCTCTTGGTTGTAAAGACACTGGTTTGTGTATCAACTTCACATTCTCAATAAGTTCTGTGGATTCAAACAAATACATAATTTTCCACAAAAGGTGTCACGCACATGCATAACTACGAAGAAGAAAAACAGCAGCATGTCATTGTGAATTGTGTAGGCATAGAGTGTCAATATGTGATTACATTTAGACAACACAAATGTTCCTTTTTCTGCTCCTGCAGCATATGACTGACACACGAGCCTCGTTGAGTCAGAATAAGGACATGTTGTACCACGCCTAGGAAGGGAGGCTATCACTGAAAACATAGCTCCCATGGTAACGTGGACACTTTAGACAACGGATAAAAACTGAACCTGAAACAGGAGGTTTCAAAAGGAAAGGCCATTTTGTACACAGTGTGTGTGCATTACGTTACGCAAGTATTCTCAAATTGGGATTTTCTTTTGTGCATTATCACCCAATACAAATACACAGTATCAGTATTTCAAAGTTTACGTGCCTTCAGTGAATGTCGATATAGTGCAGTCGGGCAAGCAAAAATGCCGTAATATTGATTTGAACCACTGCCAATAAAGGTCCTGCACTGACTAGGTGCAATCTCGCATTATTAATTGGAATGCTAATCCCTAGAATGCAATGAAACTTGCTTAATTGTTTTTTTTCTTCGTGTTGAAAAGATGCAACAATGTCTTAGTGTTAAATAACGTCAATTATCTTCCAATATTGATCAATGGTAAGTCAATGCAAGCATCCATGTAAAGTATAGAAAACTTGACATGGTGTTCGATAAATTGTGGTATTAAGATAAGACAGACCATGTTGCAAGGTCCAAGGACATCTAGAAATTGCTGTAAATGTACAAGTTCAACCATTTGTGCTTATAGTAGGAAATCAAGTTGAAAGACAAGTTGCAGCTCTATAAATAACTTAACATGACTAAGAGGTACTTTGGGAAATAAACATATCCTATATACTTTGTCATAGGATAATATAACAAATATAGCCAATCTACAAGCTCACAATGAGTTGCCACGCAACACATTGTGAGCTTGTAGATTTGACATTTGTTTTTCAAAATGTTTGAAAATTGGCCCAAAATGGGGACACATGATTAAAGACTGGAAAAGAACTGCTTTTACAACCTTTACAGCTGTGGACAATAAACAACCAGTTTGCTCACAGAACAGACAAATCACAGATGATCCATAGTGTGATAATGGGAAGAAATTTTGAATCAGACAGCCATTATTTATAGTATGCTTTTTTTCTTAAAAAAAAAGATGATTATTTTGAATTGTATCTGTGTGGACAGAACAGCAGGTTAACCTGTCAACTACTCTCCAAACATACCGATGGCCCCGTTTATCAAATTTGAAAATAAGCCCATCCACTGAGTGCTACTTTAGAAAAGGCTCACAATAGAGGGTTAAAGCTAATTTATACTTTGTCACACAACACTTTCAACAAATGCAATGCTTTCCATAAATGCCAGACAAAAATCATGCATTTTCAACAGCAAAAAGTCTCGAGTGACAACGTATAAATAGGCCTTCACAATACTCAACACTGTGGATGGGGTGGCAACAATGTGAAGGATGATATTTGGTCTGCAAAGTGGTGACCCTGTCCATCATCTTCAACAATTTGATTGTAACTGGGGGCAGCCAAGCCCTAATAGCATTTGAGGATTTAAATGCTGTTAAGGCTAGGCCTTCTGGTTTCCTTTGATCTATTGGCTGTGCCTTTTCTGCATTGCTTGAGGTTAGCATGAGATTCCCAAGTCTGTTCACACGGGCATTACCAGTAAAAAAGACTGGTGGTGAGGTAAGGTCATACATATGTGGCAAATGACTCAATATTTTCAACAAGTATTCTGCAATGTGCTACCGCCACCTAGTGTTCAATCAACCTGTTCATCAAAAGAATCATGTAAAAAGATCCATGGTCAAGACATCTAGCACTATAATCCTATCACATCTTATCACAGTTTAAATTATTATATAATTAAAAACATGAATTATAAATGAAATTATAATAAATGTCTGTAAAAAAAAACAAGTCATTTGATCAGGCATCCTCTCTTTGCTCTGCTTACACTTGGCATATATAAAGCCAGCTCTAGTATAGGTTGTACAGGTATAAGGGAATAACACGTCTCAATATTGCCACCAAGTGGAGGGTGAATAGTATATATCAACAAAGCATTAATAAACCCACCTTTGCTGCCTTTAAACACTTTATGACAAAATACGTACTTAAAGGTAAACTCTGGACTCTATTTATCTTTAAATTATACCTGCAAGTTTAGGGGCCATGGGATCTTCCGATACATGAACAGGGTTCTCTTTGACCTCCCCAGCCTTCTCGGGCTGCTCTGGCGTAGCGGGGGCTGGAGCCACAGCCTCCACAACATTCTTCACCTCCACAAAGGCCTGAGGGCCCCCGGGCAGAGGCTTGGAGTTGTGGAAGAGACTAGCCCATGATTTAGGGAGGTTGGCAGTAGGTGCAGCAGGCGGGGCAGGCGAATGAGCCTCCTCTGCCACCGCCGGCTGAGCCTCAGAGTCTGGAGAGGCCTGCTGGGCCTGTTCCCCAGTCTCACAGTCTTCTTTGTGTCCATCTGCACTGACAGCAGCATCAGGCTCTGCTAGTCCATTGGCCACCCCATTGTCCGCAGCCTCCTCCCCCTCATGTTCAGTAGTAGCAGTAGCAGTGGTGGCAGGGGGGCTGGCCACAGCAGCCGAGGGAGGAACAGGGGATTTGGGACAGGGGCTGTGCCCACCGCTACCCAAAAGTTCAGGGCTCTTTGGAGCCAAATGCTCTGGCTGCTGATCTGCAGTCCTGGGCCCCTCTGTCATCCCACTGCTTTGAGAGGAGGATGAAGAGGAGGATGTCGCATTGTTACCGTCTGATAAAGAGGCAGCGCCGCTTGTTAAGTCCAAAGAAGATTCATCAGGGCTATCACAAGTCCTCTGATTGACAGTGGATGTGGGGGCAAAATTAGCCGCTGCCACTGGAGCAGCTGATGTTGCCAAAGAGACAAGGCCAGGGGAGGAAAGTTCAGCCCCTGACAACGCCTTGCCAATCATGTCCTCAGCACTGTGTTGTGGTGCACCGAGCGCATGTCCATTCACCAGCCCAGTCACAGGCGTTCCGTCTACCATTGCTCCACTGCTGCTGCTGTTGTTGCTGCTGCTGCCAGCTGACCCCTCCAGGTAGTTGTAATATCCCGGTGGTCGCTTTTTCTTTTTCTTCCGCTCACGTTGCCCGAGGCTGCCAGGGACCCCATCCATGTCTTGGCAGGCCTGATTGTCCATGGCAGAAGCCTCAGAGTCAGCGCCATCCAGCATGTTGAAGTCGGCACCATCGGGGACATCGGCTGTAGGTGAGGATGACTGCTGGGAAGCCTGGCAGCCCAAGATGAACTCTGGAGCCTGGGGGTTGAGGGTGCTGGAGACCTTGAATAAAGGATCCTTCACCCCAATGGACTCCGAGTTCATCACCTCGTCCACACCAAACTCAATGCGTTGGTAGTCTTCCCCTGTGAAGAACAACGTTTCAGTCAGGTAGAAGGAAAAGACCAAAATCCCCAAATGCCCTTCTGCGCCATGAACTGTGCATGATTCAATATAGAAACCTATAGTTGTGTTTGTTTGTTTATATCAGTGTTTCCAAATCAGTGTCGCTGTCCAACCTTTCCGATAGCACAAAACTGTCCTCCATCAAGCTTTAAAATCCATGGAGGGCCTTAGGATGATTAAAAATAAACCTTGGGTGGCTACTGGCTATGCAAAACTAGTTGAGAAACACTGATCAGCCAAATTTCAATAAAGTTCACATGTATAAACAAAATATAACCATGGGCATATTTTCAACACTGTTTATGGAGCAAAAACAATGCAATGGGAATACATGCAGTGTTGTGAAAAGGTTTAAGCACACCCAATGAAAATGATGACTTTTCAAAATATTTATGGAAATTAAGAAAACCGTAATACTTATTTAAACACTACTGATTGTTAAAGATGATCCAATTCAACAAACGGATAGTGGAAAAAGATACATGCAATCATTTAGTTAGCAGAAATTAAGAGAAATGCAGTTTTTTGAGTGGGAAAAATAGATACACCTCAAACATCTCTTGTATCTTTGCATCAGTCTCTTGCATTGATTCAAAGGAATTCTTGTCTCTCCTAATGTATTATAATTGACCCTAACCCCGTTTCTATTGGGTTAAGTCATTTTTGTGAATTTGCCTTTTTTTTGTGTCATTGACATATTGAAGGTCCACTTATGACTCAGCTTAAGCTATTTAATGGGTGGCCCAATATGTTCTCTGGTAGAGAGGAATTCCTGGATGATTTTATGATGGCAAGCTGATCAGTCATGAGTCAGCAAAGTACCCCAATCCATAAAGCTCCTTCCATCATGCTGTACGAATGGTATATGGTTCTACCGTTTTAAAATGGTATACCCACTGTCCTACTGTGGATATACAGTAGGACACTTATCACTTTGTTTTATTTAATGCATGATCATATAATCCATTTTGTTAACGGTTTATTAATTGATCATCATCTTGAACGGCGCATACAAAATAAAACTTGTTCAAAGGCAGTTTGAGGATTTAGGTTTAAGTTATTGCCAAATAACTCAACCTTGGATTAATCATTTCAAAGCACATTGTCCCAATACTGCTGTTTTTCACCCTATTGTTGTCTGGCAAACTTCGGCCATATATTTATAGTAATCTTTTAGGCTTCCCCCTTAAAAAACGACCCATGTTGATCAGTCTCTTTACGATGGTTAACTTGTGCACTTTAACAGACTCGGGTCAAAGTTGGCTGTAGATCCCTTGATGTACCCTGGGGTTCTTAACCACATGAACCCTGGTCTGGTGTCCCTATTTTAGGCAAATGTTTCACAAAATGTAAAAATGTAGGTGACATTTACTCCCTTTAAATATGGAGACATTTCTGACAAAGGAATGGTTGGGACTTCAGATGTAATGGAGGTGACTATGAAACCCCTCCCAGACACATGGGCACATTTGTCTTGACATGACTATATGAGGCAGGGGCAACCATAATAGCTTCTTTAATGATGCTCTAATTATTATCAACTTCTGGCATTTGATAGGATGAAGGTATTCGATATGTACTTCGGTTTTCCGCAAATATATTTGTCCTAAGGTAAAGGAAAAGTACGATTTTCCACAGTCATTTGTTGCATTAGAACTTGTCAATGGTGTTGAAATGAGGATTATGATTCTATAAGTCTAGCCAGTCCCACCAGAAAAACCTGATTATGCGGGGGTCCATTCCCTCCCCCCCACAAATAGCATAATTCCACGGGCAAAATACACGGGCTCGCATGATATCATAAACCCTGCACACAGAAGCAAAACAAAACAAACCGTGGTGTGCCGTGAAAAAACAGTGCCCCGATGTGTGTGTGCGTGGGTGCACTGGCTACACCGGCTTTGTGCAGGGCAGACAGTGCAGCAGACAAGAGAGCTGCACTGTCAGACATGTAATCTAAAGCAACCTGCCCTGTCAAAATCCAATAAACTTTCATAATGACAATTTCAAATGAATATTTATTTTACCTCATCCTTTGAGATTTGTTTTGTCCATCTTAGTCAAAACAAACTAAGAACTAATTGTATTTTAATGTATTATTATTTAAATACTGGCGTTACACTGACTGAATCTATCTAGCTTATTACCCTGAATTACGCATATCATTACAGCCCATGAATACTGATTAAATGAGATTCCTGAAGCAATAACAATTATGGTCCTATGAACTATTATTACTAATAACACTATTATTTTTGTATTATCCATACTTCAGTTATACAAACTATGCATAATATTGCATAATGCAAATAATATTTCAAAATGTGCATGCTTAATTTACACAGACGTATTACTTAAAAATAGCTAACGGAAAATTATTAATTATTATTATTATGAATATACTATTGCTGCTAGTAATAATAGTTTATGGAAATATTATTGTTCTTGTTGAATAAATCACATTTAAATCAATATTTGTGGGCTGTAGTGCCACGTCATTCAGAGTAGCAAAATGTAATATGCTTTAAAATTGCTTTTTTTCCTCTGTTGCACTGAATGACAAGGATGAAGCACAAAATCCGGTCAAAAAGTGATTTAAGTTTTTAAATATTTTCTGGGTACAATTATGCCATGGGTTGGGTGTTCACCTATTTTTTAGGATCAATTTCAACATTTTAAAAATACTTTTCAAATTCCTATTTTTGCCCGGAGAGTTGGATAAATAGTTTGATGGCCTCCGGACAACAAATCTTTACGTCTCGTCTTTGACCTGTATATATGATTTAGTGGTTAAATAGATTTTTATGATATTTATACATTTTGTTGGGGAATCCCCTGGAACCCCCTCAAGGACCCCTGGGAGTCCCCGGACACTAGCCTGGAAACCAGACGAATCTGCCAGTGCAAAAACGATATTATTTGTCCTCGGCAGATCTGGCCCCGCTTGGTTGTAATTGGATTTCACTGTCCCATAAGTTGTGGGGCACCGATCAGGGCCCAGTATGCAAATGTGGGGCGGGTTTATCACCAGATGCATTTTTTTATCAGGCCCTTGGAAATGCAGGTTGCAAACAGAGATTCCAGACTAATATCTACAGTGATTGTTCCAGTTCCGACATTCGTCAGTTTCAATTTTAGCAAATTCCGCAATTTCACTGCATAATTTCACATAAAACCCCTGCATATTCTATTGCATAATGATATTTTTCCCACATAATCAAGGATTTCTCTGGAGGGACTGTCTAACTATGCCGAAAAACACAATTGGGTGTACTTAATTTTTCACAGCACTGTATGTCAAGCTTATTCTAAAAATGAGATTTTAACAACACACAAAATACCCTGAACATGATAAAGAACAGTAGCACACCATCTTAAAAAGCACATGTACTCTGTATCATTTGGTTACATGTTGCATGGCAGCTTTAACTTGGAAGCTATTAGGCAGTGAGAGGCGCCCAGTGAAAAAGTGAACAAAAAAGGAAAACATTAGTAAGTGCAAGTCATGTAAAATCATCCAAGTGCTCTTCAATATGATGCAGCTGAGTGGTCATCCATAACCCTCAACTGCAAACCCTGAAGGACTGCAAGGTATGGTTAAGAGGGTATGAAGACAGCACGATTACTTCATCTATCGGGATTAGATGGTCCTCTGTTAGTGTTTTATCATTGAAATTTCAATCCAAGGCGGCAAGTGCATTCATGGGTAGAATTTTAACAGTGCAAGACTAACCAGGTACATAGATGTTAGCAATCCTGTAAACCATCCCTATGCCCATTTAGTCGAATAGAGACGGATTGCTCAGTTCATTAAAAACATCTGTTAAACTCAGAACACTGCTGTGGAGCAAATGCATTAAATGCAAGAGAAGATAAGAGATACTTAACTGTTTAAGAGCATGCAAAGCCTTACAGATTGTACAAACAGGCAAGAGAGAGAGAATATAGTGGCAAGGTTTAGAAAGCCACCGGTTTTTAAAACCTGAGATTTTTCCAGCAAAATTACGACAGCTAATCAAGCCAAGGAGCGTCGGACCCAAACTCACCGCAAACCTGCCGTTTCACAGACTCCATAATGTAAGGTACAGCAGGAGTGCAGTAACTTCCTAAATGATCAATACAAATCAACGTGAGGATAAGTGTTATGAGCAAGATGACACCATCTTAAGGAGAGGCAGCCGATATTACACATTTTAAGTTGGTTGCGTGGGAACCAATACATGATAAGGCTGCATCGATGCATTCTAATACGTAATGAAGGGGGGGAAAAAGACATCAGTCCTGAACTCTACAGATTATAGACAGAAGGGAAAAAAAAAAAAAAAACATATGCCAAGCATCTCTGCCTGGCAGTGCAGATTAGCCTGCACTCAATTCAACTCAGGTATTCTGAGTGACTGTCATTATCATGTAAGAGCATGAATTTATTATGCCCACCAGACAGTGCACAGAAGTCTGATGCTGATGATTTTTTTCCAACAGTTTCATGAGATAGAAATGAGTAATCTGGGAATATAGTAAACAGCCAATGGACTTACCGGAAGACTGACTGACGCAGGAGACTTTGTCATTGAACGGCGGAAGCTGTGAGCAGATAAGAAAAAGGGATATTCTTGCATTGTAAAATTGTATATAACTGAATTTCAGTGTAGTGACTGATGCCGATTGTGTTGTTGCTACTAGACATTTTTGCACCAGCCTGCTCAATAACATCAGACAAAGATGATCAGTGTCTTCCTCCAATTCAATATGACCATAATTCGGGTACCTAAATTGCACCTGAATAATTCTTATATTTCAACGAATCGACACGGAATTTGGAAACACTCAAATTGATTTTGTTTTATAATAGACTAAATCGATTAGTCTGATTAACCACTATTTTACTTTGTTGTACAATGGTGACGCACAAACAGACGATCTAAAGGCTCTAACATGGCACGTTGTGTTTGTAGAGCGGCTATTTCCACTATACAGTATGTATACATTTTAAATGAATCATTAATCATAATCAAAAACGTTTGGAATAATCGTGATATTGATTTGAAGTCATATCGTCCAGCCCTTTTCTCTAGCATTCACTTAAGTTTTTATTTCTTTTATACCTGTAGGGCTGGCCAATATATTATAATTATATCATGGATAGATTTTGGATATTGTGTTATGGCATAAGTATTTAGGTTCCTGGTTTTAACGGCTGCACTACAGCAAAGTGATGCAATTCTCAAAACTTACCTGACTCTAGCTGTTCTATCATTTGCCTTCACCCACTTTGTATTGCATTGGCATTACTAATGATAATGTATGAAAGAGCTTATTGAGTAATTTGGATTTTGTCCATTTCACCCAGCCCTAATTGAGTTTAAAATGTTATTTTAAACATTTAAACATTTAAACTATTTTAGGTAGGGTAAGTGATATTTTTGGGTTAAAACAAAAAGTATTTTGTTAAAAGGTTAAAGCACTATATTCTGATAGTAATCATTGCTATATAGTGTTTGTTCTGTAACAGGAGTCTCCCCGTCTCTCCAGCTCTTCAATAAACAGAAAACACATTTTCCGGTAGGTGTCAAAATCTCAGCCAATCAGGAGAAAGTACCCATTTTTAAGCTTAATTTTTATAGTGTTCCAGTTCCAATTATGCCTGCTCATTTCTTAGTGTCATCACTTCCAATTTCATCTATATCCTGATTGAGCTCTCTATCCTGATTGGATAAAATTGGAAATGAAACTGAAACGAAAATGCATTTTCTGTTTCATAAAGAGCTGGAGAGACAAGGAGACTCCTTTTACTGAACAAACACTCTATAGCAATGAGTACAATCAGAATATAGAGCTATTTAACACTTATTTTAACCAAAGAAAATCACTTACCCTACCTTTAACTTTGCTGACAGAGGACCAACTTCTAACTTTGCTTCAGACACTATTAAAATAAATGCATTATTTTTATCCATAAATATCCAGTTACATGCCAGTAAGACTTTATAAGCAATGCTATAGGAGGGAATGCCATTGGGGGGTTGGCTGCAGAGAAGGGATATTTTAATTTGGGTGTGTTGACTATTTGAGGTTGGAAGAGGCAATGGGCCAAAATTAACTCGCAAGTCGCAACCAAAAACAGATTCTTAGTTGGCCAAATATGTATTTGGCCAATGGGGTCTTGTGTTTGACACACCACAGATGAGCATGGGACAGAGAATGTTCTCTAAGCCAACTCAACAATTAAGCTATGGAACAATACATAAGAAATAGTAACGGTAGAACACTATTAATACTGTGGTTACTCGATAAGAACATTTTTACTGTCATGAAAAGAAGACTAGCTTTAACATGTGCATACTCTCATCTTCAACCCATTCCAACACCTTACCTCAACATAACATCGTGGAGTCACGAAGAACTGATTGATTTCATCAGGGCTGAATTCCCCGAAGATGTACTGTGGGAAGAAATAAACATTGTGTAAAGGTCAAGGCGTACATTATTACATATGCCATTGTTATCTAGTTTGAATTAAACAAAATCAATTTTGTGGCACAACTTTAAAAAACCTGGAAACTGAAAAAAAGCTGCCATGAATAGCCTGTGACACCATGAAAATGCCACTGAAATATAAAACCACAGAGCTGGAGTTCCCTTTCCGACATGGAGTTATAAGAATTACACAGGAAGGCTGTGATGTCATATTTAGAACTCATTTAGAGGATGGTGCCATTTCAACTGTGGCCCGTGCAGGGTTCCACAGGGAGTGTCCATCATCAGCCTGCCAAGAATGCAACATTGGTTTGTATAAAAGTAACGGACAACATGGAGAAGTGATGAGTCATGCAGTATTAGGCAAAACAAAACATCTCCCAGCAGGCCACAATAGTCTAAAAGAGCAAACATGACTGGCCTAGTGGCCTTGTATTGTAATAGAGGTTCGGGCCGCTTCGCGTCCCTCACATCTAGTAGTCTGTCCCGCTCATTTAGCCTAAGATATAAGCAATATATACTATTACTACAATTATTGTGGGCATGCACATGGCTACATATTTAATGACTAACGCGATGCAACAACAGAGGACGCACTTGCAGACTTGTAGTTATGTGTGGGCAAGGCGTGTGTTCCTATTGGTGACAGTTACAATACACACAGGGCAGCTTAACTCATTCCCTGCCTAGAACGACTAAAACGACTTCTGTCCATAAGCCATGCCTGCCTAGAACGACTAAAACGACTTTTTAAAAAATAAAAAAAATAAAAAAAAAAATTTTTTATTATTATTTTTTTTTTTGATTTTTTTTTTTTTTTTTGACCCAAAGACCAAGGAGATATGATTTTTCGAAGATATAGACTCCCATCCACTTCCTTGTTAACTTAAAACTTAAAAATTCTGTATCTCGGCTCCTGAGTACTTTTTTTTTTTCAATGAAAAATATGGCAGTGTTCAAACGCGCCAGAAATAATTCTGGCAGTGAATGAGTTAATACGTGATTCACAGAGAGAAGTTGCAGACCCCCAGAGAATGGGTCGTGGAAACCGCAACGCTGTGCACCGTTGTGCTGGCCGGGGATGTGCGCTCTTTCCCAGCTAAGCTATGTGTGCTAATAACAACAGCGTGTCTGCTACAGGCTAACATAGCTTGTTGAAACCACATCCTGATCCAACCTCACTTTTTTCCAGCCCAAATAGACAGACAACGTTTACACACACTGCTGTTAAATTGGGGTGCCCACACTTTCTTGACTTGAGAGCTACTTTTAAAATGACCAGCTCAACAAGATCTACCCGCCAACAAAATCATTATCCCATTGCTGAAAATACGTAACATATTTACCCGAGGGTGCTTTGGAATAGCGGCGCTGATGTTACATATAAGACAAACGCACTTGTAATGGGAAATAAATAGTCTTCCTCTCATTCTGTATGGAAGTGGTAGGTTTTCGGGTTCTTTGCCTCGCACATTTTTATATAACTTAACAATGCTACTGACGTTTGCGTGCAACACACACAAAGCATTGCAGTCGGGGTTTGCCTACTTTAAAAGCCGTCAAGGGAGCCGACAGGCCCTTCTTGACATCAATCAAGTCACCTTGATTCAAGTGGCAGATGCCAAATAGAGGAGGAGTTTTGTAATTTTTGTTTATGAATATTTTTTTTATATTTTAATTATAATTTTTTAGGGGAATGTCATGTGTTCTACCTGCATAGCCTTTGTGATCTACTGGTAGATCGCAATCTACCTTTTGGGCACCGTTGAACAATGAGTCTAAGCAAGGCATTGTGGTGTTGGAAATGCAGATTAACAGTGCAGTATGAGTAATTTCAATGTAGATTTACAAAGACGGACGCTACCATGCTAAGGGGGCTACATTACATTTCCGCCACGTCAGCTGAACTTTTTACAACGAAGAAGAAATTTAGCGGAACTTATGTTGTTTATAAATCAAGTCATTATAACACGATAACGTGGTTAATACTTTTTTTATGGAATTACGGAAATATTAACGCAACTCGGTCACTAATGAGTACAGACATTACCGCAAGTGATTGCAAAGAGATTGTGCAAAAATGATTAGCTTACGCATGTGCTGTGCACATTTGAGTGTTTCCGGTTAAAGATGTTGCGTAATGTTGCAGAAATGTTGCGCAATGTTGCAGAAATGTTGCGCAATCATTTAGTGAATCAAATATGGGCCAAAAAGCAAATACAAATGTATGCTGAACAATTTAAAGTAGACTATGCAATGGCTAGAGGCATTATGATTTTTTGGGCTAAATTGTTTTGGAAATTGGACTCTAGTCTGCTAGAAAGAAGCTCAACAAAGAATGCGGATAAACAGGAAGTGTCTGCTAGAACGAAGCTCAACAAAGAATGCAGATAAAAAGAAGTCGAACCACTAGGGGATTGTAATAATAGAAATATGGCTGCAACCATCTATTATGTTCTCAGAAATTATTCTATCGATTATGGCAGTGGCTCATGAGGTAGAGCGGCCGCTTGGGAATCAGAAGGTTCCCGGGTTCGATACTAGGTCTCCCTGGGTTAGTGTCGAAGGTTCCTTGGGTAAGACACAGAACTTGCTCCCGATGAGCAGGTTGGTGTCTTGTGTGGTTTCCTCTTCCGTAGCTGTGTGAATATGTGTTTGAAAGGGTGAATGTAATGCACATTGTAAAGCGCTTTGGATTAAGGCGCTATATAAATGCACCATTTACAATTATTTATTAGGGCTGTGAATCGTCTGCTATCTCACGATTCGATTCCGATTCTTGGGGTCACGATTCCGATTATCGATTTTTTCAAAACAAACAATTCTCGATTCAAAATCGTTTTTTTTTTTCGATTCAAAAGCGATTTTTTTCCGATTGAAACGATTCTCGATTCAAAACGATTCTCGATTCAAAACATAGGATTTCAGGATCTACTCCAATCTGCTGGCATGAGAACAGAGTACATTTATGTAACTTTTATAATTGTAAAGGTTTTATCAACTGATAATAATGTAAACGCACAAAGGTAAATCCAAGATCCTCGCAATTGGAAAATCTATTTAAAAAAAAAGAGAATCGATTCTGAATCGTCCAACAGTAGAATCGCGATTCGTATCGATTTTTTCCAACACCCCTATTATTCATTTTATAACCATTTTTTACATTTAAACAGTTACGGAGAACAAATGCATTTGCTTAAGCACTATGTTATACTTCATCGCTATTTTCACTATCTTTGAATTTTCTGTTTTTGTTTTTGGCCTAATGACATGCTCAAAATAGGGATGATGATTAGTAATCGATTTTATTAAATCTATTTTATATAATCGATTAGTTTGATTAACTGTATATTCATGAAATGGTGAACCTTAAGTTGGAGGGGACAAATAATAAATGAAATGCCAACTTGCACTCATTTTGTCTACAGCCCTCCTCAGGTAGGTCTACAGTAGACAGGTTTCACTTGACCGCAGGTTTTTTCTACTTGTTCCGGGCAATCGGGCAACCGTTAATGTTGGACCATGACTGCAGATATAAATTTAAGCCAATTGCTGTGATCTTGAAAGTAATTGGTGTTGCTTCTAAGTTTTTAAACATTTTAAAGAAAGGACCACTTCAGACTGTAGCTAATATTGATGCTCCCTCAGTTGTACAAGCATTAACCATTCTATAGTAAATTAGTCTAAGCAAGACCTTTTGTGACCCTAAAATCCCATGGACTCAAACAGGGATTACCTCTTGCTAGCAAGTTCCTCACTGACTTGTTGGATGTGCACAACAGTCAGACATTTTAATCGTCAACTTACACAGCATTAATTTTTTGCTTATCGCACTGAACCTTGTTATATTTAACCAAATGAATTGTGAAACAAAGGGCTGTCATTATATAAATCAGTGTCGCTACTTTAAATATGAACAATATGCATTAGTAAATCAATAATTACAAAAGGGATTAGCCCAAATGAGGGAAAGTAAATAGACAGCTGGCAGGGCAAGACCATTGCAGTGGAATACTACTCCATTCCTGTACAAGTATTTCCTCCTCATTGCTTTGTGATTGTGAAGATAACCTGCTTTTCCCCCCACTGGCTATAATTAACTTAATCCCAGTTGCACTGGGTCCTGTTGTTGCTACACATTGATCGTGAAGTGAAAGTGCCTTCAAATTTCATCCAACCTATTTTGGCTTAAGGAATATCAGTCAATAGTGCCCATTCAAAAGGTACATGCTACATTTATTCTCTATGGAAAAAAGATAATCATAATATCAAAAATCTTCCATTTTAAATGAACTAATCACACTTTCCAGACGCAAAAAAAAAACATGTTGGTGATGTGTAGTGGGTCTAGAGCAATGGAGAAAAGGTGAAATGAACTCACTAGTCACACAGTTAATCCTCCCAGCGCATTAAACAGTGGGACATGAAAAGGGAGGTACAGAGAAAAGAAAGTGCAACTCAAGCATATGTAACTCTTTGCAAACGAGGACCCACACCAGGGCCCACATTGCTGAAATGGCACTACAAGCGACAAACAGCCAGCTATAATCCAACGGCCTCAGGACGGCTAATACAATCACAACAGAAAGAATGTCCCTTTGCCTCTTTCTGCAGGCATGCCACACGTACCACACTAAGCTTCCCTTGCTGTTCGTTTGGACTGAGGATTACCACAAATTAGCCATCTGTATTATTTCAACACACTCCAGTGACGACACCACATACACACACGCACAGAGAGAACGGGGCTAGGTGGTCCTAGCATAATAAAGTGATAATAAAATAAAGAATAACGATTATGATAGACAGACAAGGAGCTGCATTACCCATTGATGATTGCGTTGACACCTACACAGGGCAAAGTTTTCATTTTCCGATAATAATGAAACTATGGTATAATGTCAATAATACACTGGAGGTCAGACTCAGGCAATTCTGTGCAATAATGGCATTTAGGCTTGTGCCGATGGGCAATGCGATCTCACATAGGCATTAGGGCTCATCTCCGATATGTCTACAGAGGAACGATGTACACTTGATTACCTCTAATGGTATGACGTCACCCGCAGGGCTTCAGACTTCTTTGTTGGTTGCACTGGTGCGCTTTACTCTTTCATATAGGTGTACCAGCAATGCATATCATTTAGGTGCACTCGCACAGACAAACCTGATAAATGTAAGGTGCACTAGTGTGACCAATGTAACATTATTTGTTGCACTGGACAGATATTTAGCTGCATCATGTATGCCAAAAATTGGTGCACTCTGGAGCCTGGTCTTCAAAACAGTCAGCTTGTGTGCACTGACACACAGATTTACGATAGGGGTGGGTAGATTCACTTATCTCCCAATTGGGTGCCGATTCAATTTATATTGCGATTCTTAAGTATATTGCGAAACAACGATTATTGTACACAAGAACAGTACAAAACAAGTTGCCAGAAAAAAACAGTCATTTAAAATAGATGTGCTGCAGCACTAGGCTATTTTAGCCTATGACATTTAACTTAACTGTCCTTTTAAACCTGTACTTGACTCACTGACTCAATATAAAAGTGGTAAATAAAACTTAACATAAGAAATGACATATTATCCCAGCTTGTGCCAATAAAAGTACTGTCAAGACTCTTGCATCTTACTAAAGAAAAAAAATCAATATATATTAAACAGTTAAATTAAGGTGCCTTTCACATCTAAAGCTCAGTAGTGGATATTTTTATGCACTCTTACAGGCACAAACAATCTGTAAACTAAATTCAAAGCAATACCAGGCTTTGGGGATGCAAATTATCAATTAATTCATTAATTGATGACCATATCGATCGATTAATTGATAAGCGGTGTGTTTTAGGATCAAAAGGAAAATAATTGGCTGAAAATGAGTAAAGACTTGAAAAACGACTGAAAACCGAATACTAAAACACTTTCTGTCATGGCTGTGACTCTGTAGTGTGTTTACTAACCTAAAGGTCACTGTTGTCCAACCAGCTGTCACGTAAACTCTGCAATAGTGTATAGTTGTCCACCTACTTTACTTTAGGTTTATTTAGATAGACGGGACAATTAATGCACATTATGAACATTCAAAATATGAATGTGAATTCAATCAGCTGATCTCATGTGAACATGTCGGATTTAGCTATAAGCTAATTTCCATCCATTTTCTCCACATATTAAAATACTATACAAACATAACAAATACATTAGAAAACATGCAACTACCTAAACAAATAATTTAAGAATACCATACCAAGTTTAAGCCTAAACCTAAATACCTACTATTAAGTAAAATACCTAAAACAAAATAAATAAAGTTTTTGTTGTCTACCGCCTGTCATGCTTGCTTGTTTGTTGTAGTCTGGCATTGAATCATGCCTTCAGCCCTTCACATCGGCAGATACAAATAATCAGATCCTTTTAATCGGGGTAGCGGTGCAGCAGTTTTTCAGTCTGTTATCAACGTGGAATATGTTTGAACCGGCGTACCAGTTTGCGTGCGTGCAAGCCAAGTGAGCAGCACAGCTCGAGCTCCAAGTCTCATTATTAACCCCACCCCCGGGCTCGAATGTTGGAATTAAAATCTTGCTCCAGGAGCTTCAGTGTCCAAAAAAAGGTTTGAAGGTCAGCCTAGACAGACAGATATTAATTTGTTCCCAGATAAACTCCAGTGTCTCTTCAGCTGTGAATTCTACCAAACCATCCGCAGTAACCATGTTCAGCGGTCGAGTTTCACCCATGTTTTGACGTGGTACATTACTCAGTAGTGTAGCAAGGTCGCCCATGGTGCCACTTCAGTGCATGGTGAAACTTCAGTGGACAATGACAGACAATCGCAGAAACCTTTGCCAATATAATGGCAATCTTTGGGCAGTTTAACAATAATAACCAGCATAGTCTGTTACGCTAAAGACGGATGTGCCGACATTTTGCCGACCCCCTCCACCCCAATCTCAGTTAATGCCAACAGGATCATCTCAAAATAGAGACGTTTGCCCAACCTCACTACGCAAGTGTCTTATAATGTGAGGGAGTTTTAGAGAACTCGAGGGAAGAGTTAAAGACTGTAATGGGAGAAAATATGTAAAACATTCATTTAGTTTTTAACTACCCACAGCAGCTTTACTTTAGTTTCAACAGTAACAGCACTGCTCAAAACTGATCCATAGTGTGATAAACTGGCCATCCAAACCCCAAATACAACCTAATAATAACCATATCAAAATACAATCATCATCTAAAAACTGCTTGCTTCCAAATTATTAATGACATAGTGGATAATAGACAGGAGACAAAGCCAGGCCTACTCTGCTGGTTCTCTCATAGTGGAATGCCAGGCATTATTAATGGCCAACTTGGCCGAGTGTGAAAATGCGGCAGCGCCACTACAAATAAGGTCAGACACGTTTTGAATAAATCTCTGGAGCATGCCTGTGCTTTGCATTCACTATAAAAGACAAGGAGCTTTGGTGAGGTAACACGGTGACATACACAAAATCTAAGCTGAAAGAGCTCATATAATTTGATTCAGTTTAAAAGAAGAATTGTCTCAATTATGTCTGTAGCACCACTCAAAGACTAAGCTTTCAATCCTCTGGTGCAGAAACACTCCACAGTAGTTTGACCAATTACAGGCCACACACTGTGCGTGTTGCTATTTCAATTGTGCCAAGTCAAAACACAGCCTATCAAGTTTAAGTGTGCTGGTAAAAATAATCTCTTTACCCTGGAACACACCTTTTAGTTTTCCCTGTGAATCAACAGGTGATCAAAATAAGTATTTTGATGTGATCATCAAAACAAGTTTGAAAAACACCATATAGCCTTGGTTTCATCCCGTAATGTTTGTTTTTAGGATGTCCAGAAAAATCCTAACACCTGTGCAAAGCGGTTTTCAGTTTTTTAAAACCCTCCCCAATGGCAACAAAACCTATAAAGCCTCTCTAAAGGCTGTGGGGAATAAATGCTGATAAAATGGTACAGACAGCATGAGTAACTTTCTCATGCTGTGTGTCTTCAGTCTGTTAGTAATGTGTCTTTTTAGAGAAGCATGGACGTTTGAAAAGTGCAATATTATCATTGAAGAACACTAAATGTTAAACTTCTACTGCAAATAGTTGCAATACCCATCTTAGTCATAAAACTAGCTTATTAAGACTGAAATATTTAAGCGTGAGGAACAAGACATTAGGTACAACATTCCCTATCATGGTCCTACCACCATTCATAATTCATGCCATACAATGGCCTGGAAGCTGAAGAACACATGACCAGCGAGTGAAAAGAGCCACCTCACAATGAGTCAGTAATGCCAAGCTAACTGTGCTACATGACAGAGTTCACACAAGTGGTTAATGTTCAGTCTCAGAGAGATAGGCCTAATATGCAAGGTTTCACACCTGCACAGACATGACAAGACACTGCATTCATACTGAGCAAAAACCTGAGCAACAGGATGCACTTTTTAGTTCAGACCGAGGCTAGTATTGGGGGGGGGCAACTTTATTGTCACAGCACAGGTTTACAGGTGTTGTAAAACAGTGGGTGAAATGTTGTTGTTCTTTCCATAAAAAGAGAAGGGGGAGAAGATGGGGGGCTCAGGGGAGCAAGGGGAAGAGGGATCAATAAAAAACAATAAAGCTGTGCTGTTGATGTTTCCCACTTTCCTCTGCCATGAAACATGGCCAGACAACAGTGGTTGAAAGCAAATGCAAATAATTAAATACTATCTGGTCAAACCAGCTCCTCCCACACTACCAACGACACCATCTTCACACAGAATAATGGACAAAACTAAGTCACACTCACAGTTTACACAAAAAATGGAAACTGGATTTCTACTACCACCAAGTAGGACAAAAATAGTTTGGGCAATTAGTGAGAGCTAAAAGAATTAGGCTGGCAAAACATTGCTTATGTTGGCTTGTTAGCTAGTAAGTAAACTTGAGTTATACCAATCTTATGTGATCATTAGCCAGTTGTCCACTAAATAGCGAAAAGGTGCTAGCATGTCTCACATTAACATTAATAATCATGCATTAGATTTGAAGCATCCCAGAACAGCAGTGCAGTTTGTTTTAGAGCTTCAAAAAAAGCATTACAACACAGACTAACATAAGCAATAGTAAAATGCAGTGTATTGTTAGGACTACTAATTAATCAATTATTATATATGACGACGTTTAAATAAATTATGCACAAATTATTTGATCATACAATGTCCCCAGGATTAAGACAGAGGTGGCAATTCTGGCAAAACACATTTGCCTTTCAGAATTAACCTGAAAATGATCAATCTACTTCCAAAGCCCCAAACGATCACTTTTGGAGTCCAACTGAGTCCCTTAACAGAATCTGTCACGGACATGTTGATGTTTTATATCAGACACTGTCAATGTACTACATTGACAGTGTCTACTATTTTATATCAGACTACTGCAATGTATCAATTTTGCCATTTACATCAAAATTGCCATTTACATGTCCTTAAATATGTATGTTTGATTAAGTCATACATTTAAATGTCATTAACATTATTCTGTGTTTTTCAACGTGAGGTACAGTAACCCACCAACACACACACACACACACACACACACACACACACACACACACACACACACACACACGTTTGTTTCATCATACTCGAGGTCAAACATGACTTAACTTTAAATCAATGGAAACAGTGCAACATAGTATGCAGAACAAGCAGCCCCGACTAGCTTCAGTAGAGCGGTGCCGTTCATTTATTTAATAGCATTTAACCAGTATCTTGCAGCATGTGACCATACTAAGTGAGCTGCACTTATCCGATCTCCAAAATGAAAGCAAACTGGCAGACTGTCTGTTTCGATTAAGTAGATTCCGTCTCCATTTTAATGCATTCAAGTAGAGTTTAGACTTCGTAAATAATCGGTTACTCGCACACTTGACTTCCATGTGTGCAAAGCACAAATCAGAAATGGGCCTGGTTTCCACATGACAGCTAGGTTCCTTGGATATAACACCGACCAGCTAAGCTACAACAGCCAATACAAGCGTCCACGTTACACGTGGAAGTATATGCACGGCAATCCAGCACAATAACAGCTGTCAGAATCATCTCAAGAGTCAATAAACGTGCCCTTCTCAGAGAAGGCCCACACTGTCGCATTTCATCTACTAGCTACCTTAGTTAGCTTGGCTGCTAGGACAGCAGTCATACCACCTGCCAGAAGCTGCTTGCTAGCTAGCTACTCGGCTAGCCAAATGCTAACATCTCAGAATATAAGAATGACAAATCACCATGTAAAACCCAAGCGTAAGAAACTCTGAACACATTCCCGACAATGTTATCACAAAACGATCGTACATCCATGCGGGAAGCAGCCTTAGAACTCATGTCCTCATGGTGGTTGTAATAAAAACATCTTGTTGAAGGCCTCTGTGGGCCATCATCATGCACAGACAGAAACACGCAGCCACTTGAACAACGTTATGTCAGCTCACTGTTATGTTAAGTCACACACACAGTTTCAAAACAAATGACACTTGTTCGGATCTCATGTCAGTCAGAGTGATCGTGTTAAGTAGATTGTGTGGTAACTGGACATGACTTTGATTAAACATCCAGAATAAACGGCTGGGTTGCATTGAATGGATGGAGGAAGGCCAGTGTTGCCATATGTTGTGAGAGAAATAAGCGAACAAGGTCTAGTTAAACAATCCCAAAAGAAGCAACTTAGGCCACATGAGCACTTTAAACCAATATGCGTCGGTTATTTGAAAATAGCCGATTTACAAGCTCACAACGCGTCGCGATTGTGAGCTTGTAGATCTGCTATTTTCAAAACGTGGAGTATTTGGAATATTTTTTGAAACATTCTAAACACAAATGCTCCCTGGCCACAAAACATGTAATTAATTATTTGAGAACCCTAGTTTAATAAAAAAAAAAACTATTAGAACATTTGGAAGCAAAGCCTAAAAAAACAAGTACACGTTATTTTAGAAACCAGCCCCCCAAACAAATCGCAACCACCTATTTTTACAAGCAACCTTACAGAAAGAAGCCTAAAGTGGCTTATAACAAGCCGACATGGCAACAATGAGGCCTGCTTGCCCCCCAGTCCCCATGCTGCTTAGCCTGGAGTTTCAATGGGGGCTTCAAACAGGCTTAGGGAAGCATTAACGACAAGTTACTTTACACATGGACCGTGTCATTCGACCAAAACAAAGTGTTTTCAATTAAATTAGGCTATTTTTGTACGAATTAAACCTTAGCGAACACTTTAAGTATTTTTACCCCAATGACACGACCAGCTTGATTTTTGCAAACAAGTCATTATGTAAACATGATATGAACCGTTAAACAAACTATAGCTGTTGTTAGGCATCGTTCTCGTTCTATTCGCTGTAAAACGAGTTGACAGTTGACACATTATTAAGGCTTTTGGTTGAGTTATTGTGCAAGCTAATGCTAGCCCACTAAGCTAGCTACCTGGTTACTGTGAGAAGCCATGCTCCCGGTGGTGAGACTCGTTCTCTCTCTCCTTTTCCACCTAAAAAGGATGAAAACTCTCCCGTCGTAGGTGTTGTAATGTCAATTACAAAAAAGGTCGTCCTACTTCGACATCATTTCCATCTTTTTCCCCCCCACCGACAACAAGGTCCCGACAGTTCGTATTTTTAGATCCTTCTACTTGTGTTCAGCAGATCATGCTGCTCCCCTTGCCGTCGCCGCCATTTCTGTCTCGCATCTTCCTCACTGGTAGAGCAGCAGCAGCGCCAGGCCGATAGTAGAGACAGCGCGTGGAAAAACTACTTCCACTCTTTAACTTCACAGTAAAAGTCATGAGCGGTGGACGAAGTACTCACATGTTGTAAAACAGGGGTCTTCAACGTTTTCAGGCCAAGGACCCCCTAGCTGAGAGAGAGATGAAGCAGGGAAATACTTTCATGGCACGGACCCCCATCTGAAAAGGTTTTGCATACAATATTTGTAATGTCGTTCCACTTCCAATGTTCCAAGTTTTCCTTTTTTAAAGATTTTTGCAAATAGCAGAAAATAAGATCTATTTTCAAATATAGCCAATGTAGGCCTATATAGGTTTAAAGTGGTGGGGGCCCTGGATTATTAAATCAATTAAAACACTTAAATACATGAATGAATAAATGCATATGTGTTCATTTTATTCATTAAATAGTATTTTTTGTTTTTTATCAGTTTCTTTGACTATGATCCTGTTTATTTTTGTGAAAAATCTGTAGTATCATGGATGAATGAACTAGACAAAAAGCTAAATTACGTTCACTCTTCCACAACAATTGACACTTATTTTGAAACGTTTATGCTCCTTTATGTCATGAACGGACTTAATGTTCGTACACTGACTGACCGTGGTTCACGTCCGGGTTGAAGTAGTAGCATATATCTGGCAGCTAAAAGTTGAACCTCATCTAAATGAAAAATCCACACAACCCCTAGCTCGTGAAAACGTGTATAATATAACAAAGTTGATACATAATACATTGCACTATGACTATCTTAATTTAATGTCGGCCGCCTATCTGAAAATGAAACGAACAAATGAAAACACAGACATCAGACATCAAATGATAAAGAGGATATTCTTAATCTGCGGTGATAATGCGTCTGCCATATAATAGTATCAAGTGACAGACAGGTGCAAAGTACGGCATTAAAGCAGTACTTACAGTAGTTTTCCATCATCAAACATTTGTGCAATGCAACTAGCTGTAGCTGAAGTACTCAAATTATTTACTTAAGTAAAAGTACCAATACTGCAATATAAAGATACTCTGTTACAAGTAAAAGTCCAGAATTCAAAATTGACTTGAGTAAAAGTACAAAAGTATTGGCATCAAAATGTACTTAAAGTATCAAAAGTAAAAGTACTAAATATTTGAAAATAGCAGATCTACAAGCTCACAAGGCCATTGCAACCGTTGTGAGCTTGTAGATCGGCTATTTTCAAATAGCCTATGTATAAAATAAGGCTAATGTATGTTTTATAATCATTTATATCTGAAAAGTAACTAGTAAAACTAAAGTTTTCAAATAATTGTAGTGGAAGTACAATATTTGCCTCTGAGATGTAGTGGAGTAGAAGTAAAAGTATTGGAAATTGGAAATACTTAAATAAAGCACAAATACCTCAAATTTTTACTGAAGTACAGTACTTAAGTAAATGTACTTAGTTACTTTCCACCACTGGTAGTTAGTGGGTGTGGCCTGGTCCAGAGCGTTTAGTGAGTTCTCTCTAACGCCCTGCCATCCGCGCTGCTCTGTGCATGGACTGAAAATTACACTACCGCGAGGTCACCGTCTTTAGTCAAAATAAACAAAACAATTTTGCTGCCGATCCAAAACAAAGGCAGTTTTGTTTTGTTGAAAGTCTATTCTCCAGGGTGGGAAGCCTCTCAGCACCCCACCTTCTCTGTATAATACACTTTTTGGGCAGAAAATAAAATATGTCCGCCAGACAGAAATTATTTGATGTACTCCACTGTGCCCTCTACAGATCTGCTCAATGGTCATTTATACTAACCAGATCTATAGAGGGCGCAGTGGAATAAATACAATAATTTCCGTCTGGCGGACATATTTTGTTTTCTGCCCAAAATGTGTATTATACAGAGAAGGTGGGGTGCTCAGAGGCTTCCCACCCTGGAGAATAGACTTTCAACAACACAAAACTGTCTTTGTTTTGGTGAGCAGTGAAACAGTTTTGTTTATTTTTACGGTTTTACGGTAGTGGAATATTCGGTCTATGAGCAGATCAGCGCGGCTGGCAGGGCGTTAGAGAGAACTCACTAACGCTCTGGACCAGGGATGTAGTGGGTGTGGCACGGCACGGCACGGCACGGGACAGGTGGGTTGAGAGGAGGAGGAGTTCATGCAGCAAGCAGCACGCCACATTGCAGAATGCAGAGCAGGAAGCCATAACAAACTAATACACAATCTGTCGTTTTGTGTGCGGAATCCAAAGGTAAGCAATCGTTATTTCGCTTCTCATAGAAAACAGTTAGATTAAGTAGTTCTCAAACTTTTTTTTAATTCCCAAGGACCCCCATAATAACTCTTGAGAGTAAATTGAACCAAATGGACCTACAAGCGTCCATTTGATTCCATGTGTACACTGGTTAACTGTTATAAGCTCGAGACCCAAAAGAGAAATGTGATGTTTCCCCTGGACCTAGCTGTAGAATACAACTCTCGTAGACGTATTTATGATTCTGACGTTTTCAATCTACGAGAGTTGTAGGGTTCACCCCACATGGACACAGGGACTTTCAGCACTATACCCCGTAGACACTCCAAACATGTACAAATTTTAAACAACGGTGCTTATTCCCACGCCCCAAATGTTAACTCTCGCTACGGGGTAGCAGTTTAATGTAATAATCCATATCTTTCAATAAAGAAGTGTTTTAATGCCGCCTGTGGCCGAACGCCATTTTTTCACCCTCGTTTACTTCCTGTTTACATTGAGTGTAATTCCGGGTTTCACCAGATGGGCGCGTCACTACCACTCATTGGGAACTTTCGACAGGATCGGCCACAGACGGCATTAAAACACTTCTTTATTGAAATATATGGATTATTACATTAAACTACTACCCCGTAGCGAGAGTTAACATTTGGTGCGTGGGGGTAAGCACCCTTTTTTCAATTTGTACATGTTTGGAGTGTAGAATTTGTAGATTTGTGTTATTATTTCAAAACACCCTAATCACTTCATCTACATACATTTCGGCCATTTGAAAATAGCCGATCTACAAGCTCATTGTGAGCGGCTATTTTCAAAAGATGTTTTATACATTTTGAACTTGCACAGTGAGTACTTTTACTTTTGGTACTTTAAGTATATTTTGATGCAGATACTTTTGTACTTTTACTTAATTACATTTTGAATTCCGGACTTGTAACAGAGTATATCTACATTGCAGTATTGATCCTTTTACTTAAGCACTGTCTGCAGTGCTAAATGAAAATGGCTAAATTGTAATTTTAACATTTTTAATTATTTTTTATGTAGGAGTAGTCTAGAGAGATGCCAGACCGGGGCAGACACCAAAATGCTGAGAAGTATGCAGAACACAGGAGCAGAACGAGGGAAACATCACCCAACACACAACACCACTCTAATGGTGACAGAGATCGCAACAGAAGAGACAGAGAAGAGCGAACCTCCCCCTCCTACAACGACCCACCTGCTCACAGAGATCACCCAGGGCCCCCAACAGTGTAAAGACCATTATTGTGAAGCACAGGATAAAAATATACATTTTCTGTTCAAATATATGGATAGCTTCCCTTTTTCCAAAAACAAACAGACATATACACAAAATAAACAGGTACAATGAAAAGAATACAATGTCAAAATGTACATTTTCTTATTTCACAACTAGTTACTATAGTTAGGCTACTTTAGCCTACAGATTTAGATACAAAACATACATCTAAGGCCTATTATATACTTCTATTAGAAAATAGCTGATCTACAAGCTCACAACAACCCGTTGCATTGCAACGCGTCACGGTGGTTTCTAGAATGACCCCTGTCTGCTTTCCCACGAGGAAGTAGATCTTTGCTGTGTCTGTTTAAAAGTAAGACTTTCACTCCAATGGCTTTGATGATCTGACAGCTGATATTGTTTGTGTAGGTACACAGAAACATCAGTCTATTCATCTGAAGGGGATTATTATGAGCCACAGCCCAAACGAGTACCTTACAGCCTCGGATACATCCTAACAAGCAGAGGCAAGTTGTTGTTTTTACGTTTGATTATTCATTTGTCACAAGTGAACTAAATAAATAAAATGGTAAATGTGCATTTATTTATATAGAACTTTATCCAAAGTGCTTTACAGTGCATCCGCTACTGCCCCCATTCCACAGTATAGTGATTCAACTTCACGTTACTTTAATTCACGAGAAATATTGCCAGATTTGATGTATTGTGCAGTATGTGGTTGTGAGTATGCCTTCTTTTGTTATCCTTATTTGTTTTATGCACACATCCATGTTAGCATATCCATCCTTTGATGCCCTTTTCTAGGTCTCTGCCAGGCAATGGAGATGTGTGTGAATCTACTTATAGTCATCTGTGCAGGGGTGCCATACAGCAACGATGGAGGCTACCGCAACTTGGCCAGTCTTGGAGGACTCTACCATTATTATTATGGTGGAGCAAATGCCTTCCATGGGGCTGATGCAGACAGGGTGATGGAGCTGGACCGGCTGTATCATCAGCTTAAACGTCCTCCTTATGTCTTCACCATGGCTTGCGGTGGGGCTCTGATGGCCTATGCGTGTGTGATGCTCGCCCTGGGGGTCTTCCGAGTGACATACCGCTGGCCCCCTGTGCTGCTGGGGGAGGCTCTGCTGAACATCCTGGTTGCACTGGGTTACATCCCTGCCCTGGCCTTCTACTTCATCAAGCTACAGGAGACCTACAACACTGCCATCTGCAAGGAGAGAGAGGAGCTCTACAAGGGTAAAGGGCATCAGGGCTTTACCTGCCAGTTCAATGGGGCAGATATTGCAGGGGGCCTCTTTGCGATTGTTGGGGTCATAGTTTTCACCATAGGTGCCTTTCTGACCATCAGAGCATTCAGGTCAGTACGTGAGTTAAAGAGACAAAGGGCAACAGAGGACAATAATCTTTAGGTGGCCTTTTCTCCTCCTCACTTTAAAAAAAAAAAAGTAAAGATTCATTTTTGGGCTTTTTATGCCTTTATTAACAGTGAAGTGAGTTAGACAGGAAACAGGGAGAGAGAAATGAGGAGTGACACGCAGCAAAGGCCATCGGGATCGGGACTCGAACCCGCGATGCGCTGCCAAGCTAGGGCAGCAGTCCAGGCCAAACCTCCTCACTTTTGCACAGAACAAAAATGATTGAGATGTTTAATCCTTACACACAATACTAAAAGATATATCCCTTAGTTTTTTACAATGTCTTTTTATTGGTATTTCTTCTTGCTACCTCCTTTCCTATAAATACACTACTGTATAACATCTGTTACTTTTGTTAAATTACTCAAACGTTAAGTAGGCTCTATAGATTCACAGGGGTAAAATGCCTTTCCACTATCACTGAATCTAGGGGTTTGAATCCACTGTGGTGCATCATTTAACTCGGAGTTCATTTTAATGTAAGGATTTTCCTGTGCACAGATTTAACTTTTTACAGTAACTCTTGTCTAGTATGAATAGTGAATTATTTTGTATGTATTTTGCTAAGTACTTTTAACTGTTTTATACATTTTTAAAATAAATATTTTTGTGATGTATTCTTCCTACCTCCTTTCCTATAAATATACTACTGTATATTAACATCACAACAACAACATCTGTTACATTTGTTATAAATTTGTCCTAATAAATGACTCAAACAACAAGTAAGCTGCTCAGGTGGTGCATTGGTAAAGTACCTGTCCACAATCACAGAGACACGGAGTTTAAAATCCACTGGTGCATCGTCCGGCTTGTCGAGCATCTACACACCATGGCTTTGCAAACCCCTAGGGGTACTTGTTGGTACTGCAAGGGGTTCACAAAATTGTGAGGAAAATAGGATTTCCTTTTTTTTTTCTGTACACAGTAGAATGTCAATGAAGGGTGAACTTCAGTTGAACCTTTCAGACAGAATGTTCTGTCTCAATCCCTTATCCACACTATTGTGTTCGGGGAAGGGAAGCTGGTTGGGGAATGGAATCCTTGTCCCTGCATTAGCGACTGCTGGGGCAGCACCTGTCCTTGGGGGGTGTTGAACAGGAGGCGTCCTCCCAGTGGGGGCTCCTCACTGGCAGGTGAGCCAGTAGAGTACAACAGCAGTGGCAAAACAAATGTGTGGGGAGGACAAGTGTGTTCACCATATTGGTTTAACTATCTTAGCAATTTCAAACAGATGTAAGGGGTTAGTGGCAGGAATTAGGTAGGTAATATCTGATCCATAACATACTGGGGAATACTGGATCCATAACATACATTGGGGCAGTGGCTCCCAAACAGAGAGCCAAGTCTAGCACTTTGGAATTGGGAATTTGTGACAAACACATTGTAGTATATAAAACTATGCTAAATGTATATATTTTTAAATGCACTGTATCAGTAACTTGTACACACTCATTTCCCAATACAAGGCAAATTCTTTAGCCTAAAAATATTGTTTACACGTAAATTATTCAATGAAGAAGGAATACATTTGCATGAAACAATGAAGTACAAAAACAATGTGTCACCTTGGCATTGCGATAAAATATTCAAGCACTTCTAGAAATGTAGGTACAGAAAGGAACAGTGGGAATTAATCAACGTTACTCTGGTCATAAACAACTAGAATATTCTCTTACGTTTCTCTGGGGTTCTTCAGTGTGCCTTACCGCTGGCCCCCTGTGCTGCTGGGGGAGGCTCTGCTGAACATCCTGATTGCACTGGGTTACATCCCTGCACTGGCCTTCTACTTCATCAAGCTACAGGAGACCTACAACACTGCCATCTGCAAGGAGAGAGAGGAGCTCTACAAGGGTAAAGGGCATCAGGGCTTTACCTGCCAGTTCAATGGGGCAGATATTGCAGGGGGCCTCTTTGCGATTGTTGGGGTCATAGTTTTCACCATAGGTGCCATTCTGGCCATCAGAGCATTCAGGTCAGTACGCGAGTTAAAGAGTCAAAGAGCAACAGAGGACGATACTCTTTAGGTGACCTTTTCTCCTCCTCACTTTCGCACAGAACAAGAATGATTGAGAAGTTCCTTCCTTACACACAATACTGTTAATTTAGTCAGTTAGATTAACAGTTAAAGGGGTGTAAGTCATAGTTTGTTTTTAGTTGTTTTTACTTTATCTAAGTTTACATTAACTCATGTTAAATGTAAATAGTGATTTTATTTTTTTATTTTAGTTCATACTTTTGACATTTTATATATTTTAGGAAGGAAATATACATTAGTGATTTCCTTTACTGTAAATATACTACTGTAAACATCTGTTTCGTTTGTTATTTCCTCATAAATTGCTCAAACGCTGTATGTAAGGATTTTGTTTTCACTATATGGGTTTTAACTATTTTCACAATGATTTCAAACGGATGTAAGGAGTTATTGGCAGTAATTGAGCAGTTAGGTGATTGTTGAATCAGATTCTTCAACAAATAGATCCACAGCTGCTGCACTAACATCTTTTTTAAGCTGCATTTAATGGTCTGAACATTGGCTGCAAACATTTTTACACATTTAATGACGTTATTCCAGACTTCCCTCTATTCCAAACTTTCTCATTACAAACCAGTAGACCTGACTTCTGTATGTAAAGGGATAGTCATGAAAACTAACTCATGAATATTGACAAATTATTGGAGGAATCTTCCCACAAAGGTGAAAAAACACTGATAATATACAGTATTTTACAGCACAAAAAAACTCCTTTGTAAGGATATTTATTAGGATGAGCTCATCTGAAAGGTGTGCAAAATGGACAATGGACAATAAAACAGAATTTCACAGTATAAATCTTTATTGCTACTTGGCTTAAGGTTAATTAAAAATACAGCTTTCTGCTCCAAACTAGACATAGCAGCTTTTCAAATAAAACAAAGTTTAAGGGAGTACGATTCTGGCTGACAGACAGCAAAAGTGCTCATTGTTAGTCTATTCCTAAATAAAAACAATTATCTAAACTAATGAATAAACATTGAACATTTTTAGCAGTATTCTGCATGCTAAAATAACAATATTAGATATGCTCCATTTTGTACAAAGAAATCACATTTTGTATGTACTGTATGTATTTAATATTGATTTATATAGGGCATGCTTTAAACATTAAATACAGCAATAATTAGTACCTTAAAGTACAATAATGTGTAACAATTTACCATACAATCCCTATCATTTTAAATTCTGTAATGGAGAAGGAAATATAAATTTGCATGAAACAATGAAGTACAAAAATAAACATCAGCTTCTTGGCATTGAGATAAAATATTCAAGCATTTCTAGAAAATAATGTACAGAAAGAAACAGTGAGGATTAAACATGGTTACTTTGGTCATATGTTAAACAACTGGAACATCCTCTACCAGTTTCTTTCACCATAACCACTCAACAATATCCATTCCATAATGCATAAGAGCATGCATACATACTTGTATGTGTGCATTTAGCCTAATTACACACACACACACACACACACACACACACACACACACACACACACACACACACACACACACACACACACACACACACACACACAATGTACCACAACACAGGCAGCATGTTCATCTATTAAGACAAAGCATCTTACAGTGAAAGAATGAATTGGCAATTTGAAAAAAACACGATAGCCTTTTACTCGGCCCAGCAGTTCCCAACCTTTTGTGGACCAGGGCCCACTTGATCAATCTTGAAGGTGTGCACGACCACCCATCTGACCACTTAATATGGTGAGATGGGTGGGCCGTGTGCATTTTCACGGCCCACCAGTGGGCCCCGGCCCACAGGTTGGGAATGGTTAATATGCGTAGGCTTGTACACAGTTATGGTGTCTTGTCCACTAAATAATTAAAGGGAATCATTCCTATTATCCAAAACCTTGGACTTCACTGTACCCTGTGCTCCCTCTGGCTCTCCAATATGTATACTAACTGTAGGCATATTTAAGTCTCTGTTTGATGACTAAATGCACAAAAAATGTTTATAAGTCTGAACAGTGATTAAGCAATTGTTTCTATGAAACCAGGGACACACAAATGCACAATTAAACTTGACTAATGGTCTGTAGATCCTAAACAAAACCCTCAATGCAAAATGTTTGCACAAATAAACCCAAACATATACACGCACATTCACACAGGCACACCATCAGTTACTAGTCATTTTCATCCAGTTTGCTTTGCATATCTGTATGAGGGAAGTCATCAAGTCTTCAAACCTTAGTGCCTTAAAACAGTATCTGTACAATAAGTCAAACGAAAAGGCCCATTTCCCTTTTCAGGAGTTAATTAAGAAAAACCCTTGTCCCAACTTATAAATGCAGTATGAAAATGTCAAATGTGGACAAATACATTTTAAACATTAGCATCTGTCCCACAGCTCTAGCCTCTCTAACATCCCAGTGTATAATGTACAGAACATGGCTACACTTAAGCAGTACGTACCAATGGTTTTGAGACATTTCTTCACATTTGTGTATTTATAGCCAGATTTCAAGTCTTTTAAGGTTCAGTTTCAGACACATGAGAAGTGCATGCCAGTCTGTTTAACACTCATTATTAAATGAACCCTGAAATCATGTGTACATAATTTTGTGAAGATTGTAAATAAATCATGTTTCTGCAACAGTGGCATTTGTCAGTTTTGTGGCACCCTCTATGGGTCTAAGTGAAATCATTTGTCTCTGCATTGTGGCCCCTTATTTGATTCGAATTTGGGGTTGGGATTGGCAGTTTTGTAAGATAGGACCCTCCCGCACACTTTGGAAGCCAATTATAGCTTTATTATTAGCCAATCGGTATGGAATATAAAAAATGTTTACCACATGACCCCAGAGATAATGTGTAGTGATTTGTGTGAGTTTTGGACAAAATCTGTAGGAGTAGTAGAAAAAAGTGTATTTTGAAAAAAATGGGCATGGCCTATATGGACAGTTGCGACATGAGCCATGGAATCCAGGGAAAACTAGATTTTGGTTGTACGATCTTCCTTCTACAGTTCAAGCGTTCTCGGACAAAATATAAAGTGGGCTGGTATAGCACCACCGTTGGGACACTTGTGCAGGTGCAGCATTTTCCAAGATTAGATCCGGACTCATGCACAAACATGCGTGAGAGGGACACGCACACACACTCTCTTCATCCAAGATATCCCTTAGTTCCAGCAACGAAGGGGCTCTGTACTTTTCTAAAGGAATTATCTAAGTAGTTTGTGACCTAACAATTGAGAACACTGCAATATCAGTAATGTGCTGTTGGCTTATACCTGTACTGTAGCCTAGGGGTATATCAAATATATCTAGGGGTATATCTCATACGGCCTTATCGTTGCAAAAAAAAAGTATACTCTTATTTTGGAAGAAAAAAGAGGCCCCCACAATCAAACTCTGGCTCAACGAGATGACAGAATCTTTACATTTAGAAAGAATCAGATTTATCGCACGTAATTTGGGCAGCACTTCTGGGGAGGGGGAAGGGAGGCAGGTAACATGTTCTTTTCATGTTACCTGTCTATTTTGTGTATATGTCTGTTTGTTTTTGGGGGAAAAAGGAAGCAATCCATGTATATGAAAAGAAATGTATAATCCTACCCTGTGCTTCACAATAAAAAAAGATTTGAAACAAAGTTATATAGTTTTAAAGCGAGGCCCAATCATGTTGTTTATGGTGCTGATGCCAAGATTCAAGTGTTAACCACTTGAACCCCAGCATGCTATTCTGGGGGAACGCTAGCCAAAAAAATAGCAGATCTACAAGCTCCCACAATGTTCTCTCGCAATGTTGTTCAGTCAGTTGAGATTAGGCTGAAAAAATAAACTTATAGGCCTCAATAGACGTAAGATGAAGAAATTAAAAAGATGTGTCTCATATTGAAAAATACAGAGAAGTGCAATGAAGTGCCATTAGATCTAACTTCTGTGGACAGAGTTCTCTCACAAAATATAAATCTGATACAGTGAGAGGCCATAATAATCCTAATTTGCATGACAATGTTGTGTATTAAGATTTCAACTCAAATCATAAGTCCTCCCTCTATTTACCACTGATGCAAGTCACAAAGAGAAAATGAGAGGGTATAACATAGAACAGTAGTAGTGCTTCTTTAAGGCGATATGGGAACATTGGAAGATCCAAGTGAAAGATCCAGCTACTGTATGCAACAGCTCCGATAACCAAATAGTAGCTAGATGGAGCAATCACTGACACTAGTAATTATGCAGGTTTGGCCTCCCTATACAATCAAGGCAACCCTAGGTGCTGCTTTATCTTTTGGCACAAGGCGAGGTGTAAAGGAATGGCTAGACAGGGGTTTCTAGAACTGCAAAATAAGTGTCTGACAATCCAATGAATACTGTAATCTGCATTCAATTGTTCATCACCTGTACTTGGCAAACACACACCTTCAGAGGATGTAATGTGATGTCTATTAAGTTCAAGCACTCAATTTCACTGTTTCTCAACAACAAGGGGTCCAAATGGACTCTTACGGGTCTGTAACTCTGACCCTTACGGGGCTATTTGGTTCCATTTGTACACTCAGAGTTAAGTAAGCAATGAGGAATTTACAGTGTAGATTGGGGTTCCAGTATTAATAGTTCAGCGATTCTCAACCTTTGTAATTTCAAGGACCCCCTGTTAGATATACATTAGGCCACGGACCCCCATTTGGTAAAATCGCCATCTCTGAGTCCCCAGTCTACACTGTAAAATTCTCAGAGTTCATCTAATTCCATTTGTACACTCTCAAGAGTTGCAGACCCGTAAAGATCCAAATGAACTCTTGGTGGTCCCCGGAATCAACTTTGAGAACCCCTGCCGTGATTGAATGGAGAAACTTTGAAAGTGAAGCACTGTATGCGACTGTATGGATAAGCTTTGAAAGTAAAGCACTGCACAGTATTTGACTGTACAGAGAATGTTTGTAGCATGTTCTCTTAAAACAAGGCATAATAAACCTTGTGTGGGAGACACAGACTGAGGAAGAGCGGTGTCCCAATTATTATGAATGCTGTCGTTTGTTCGAAGACAACAACAACACAAAAATCACATCCACCTATTGTCCTGGACTGGCACTCTCCCATTTGGGTCACCCTACCTCTAGGGACCAGATCCTACCACACCAACACAACAAGTTTCTTTCCTGCATACAACAGGACCGACAGACCATACTTTTAACTTGCTGTGGATCTGTAGATGATAGGCTAGCCAGTAAAACATTAAGAAAAGAAAAGAAAAAAAAGACCCACTGAGATAGATAAATTATGGCTTGTCATAGTTGTCACTGCTGTAGTTAGTTGAATGCACTAGTATATTTTAGTCGAGATAACAAATTTCAATGGGTAGCAGCCTCAAAAGATTAACAAAAACAGTGTGTGTTGACTAGAATGTGTCATCTATGTACCAGCAGAGTACACTGATATTTCATAACATACATACATACATACATATAAAGTATGTTTATTTTACATGTCTCTAAATAAATCCAGCCATGCCCTCGTTGCGTACAGTACTTTGATAATCGTTTCGTTCAAATGACTCTTCCACACTCCCAAGATCTTCATTTGATTCTCTGATGACCATAAAACATGATGCATTTGAATTTAACCTTTTGTTTTTCCCATGCAATTTGTGAGGACACCGATTAATCACACACCCTCTCAAATTACAGTGTTGCAAGGATTCTACAACACATTGGCTTTACACGGTTATGAAAACTATGTTCTTACTATTATTTTTGGCAACGATTAAAAAGTCATGTCCTCTCTAGCAAAACATCCACGTGAACCAGTGCCTAAATTCAGCTGACTAAAGCCTGATTCATACTTGGTTGCAAACGGTTTTGCACGTCGAGAATAGCCGACATACAAGGTCTGCTATTGTAGGTCTGCTATTCTCGGCCGTTCCCTGCCATTCCCAGCCGTTCTGGGCCGTTCTCTGCATGTGACACGTCGCGCGACGGCGCATAAATTAGGCTCAAGTTAAAACGTAAAAACATTTTGAAGATCGAGCATATCCTATACATAGGGCTCGGCACACATACTGAATGGAAACGTCTAACAATCCCACAGTAGCTTTTCAGGTTAATGTAAATGCAGTGATTTTGTTCTAAGTCTTTCTGTTCCTGTGTGTCTTAGTCATTTGTACTGTCTCCTTTTTTTGCCACAGGATAAGACTCTTCAAGCCAGAGTCCTGGATGGCGACAGTGCAAACAGCTGCTCAGCAGGTCAGAAGGTTTGGGAGAGGAGGAGAGAAGCAGCTGTACCAGTGGTGTCCTCTTGGAGACACTGTCACACAGTGATGTTCTCTTACACATTTAAACAGGAACACACTCATCCACAAATACAGCACAGCTGGGAATGTCAATATGCTCTGGGCTGATTCATCTGCAGTAGGCACTTTTTCACCTTTCCTTCTCAGGGATTTTCCTCCTGGACCTGAAAGACCCCCGGACCCCTGGAGAGGAGATTATTAAGAGTGATCACACTCCAAAGGATCCCCAATTCAGGACAGCAATTTGATTGCTAGACCTTCCAAGTAAAGGGAAATGTTGCTGACTTGTTCTGCAATGTTTAATTCATGAGGTATTCCAGTTCAGGCATGGGGCTTATTTGTCCTTTGGAACATGTATTGCCGATTTCTTTCCACAACCTCTTTTCATGAGTTGTGCCGTCGACGCCGACGCCCCTCTCACACACTTCCACCAGATTCAAACCGAGTCAGACAAATCGTTAGCTTAGAACGACGTGCTGACGGACATCACTTCTCCATCCCTCAACGTCCAACATATCTACCATGTCTGGTCTGAATGGCAACTTGAATTTGACTATCCCACAGGTACCAGAAAGACCTCCTCTGCTCCCTTTGCCATTGCATTGGTGCTGCGCTCTGGCTCTCCTCTAGAGAGCAGTATCGTACACCTCCTGCTGTAGAATGGGAGTGGGGCCTGCAGAAGGGGCCAGGATAGAGGTATGGTCCGGCTGATGTAGCATGGGAGCAGGAGGGTGCGGGTGGTCCCATACGAGGTCTCTAATGAAAGGGGGAGTGGATGGTACTGGGGGACCTGAGACGACAGGGCACTGGCCTCTCAGCTGCTCCCGGACATCCTGCTCCAGACTCGGGGGCACAATCAGTTGATCCTCTGGGTCCTGCTGGGCCGGGGCAGTGAAGTAGCCTGACTTCTTTTTGGGAGCCTCCAGGGCCACCTCGATGACGTTATGGCTGTCCTGAGGGTAGGGTTGTCACCATGATGACAGTTTAGTTGACGATTACATGTCTCTAAATAAATCCATTGATGCCAGTAACAATTTAACTGTGTTTTTGGCATAATATATAAAATACATATAGATGAAAATTACTTTTCCGTTTGCCGTTTAAGATTTTTGACACATTTTCTACTTCCAAAGTTTTCAAAAAATAAATTACGGAAATAGACGATCTATACTATAGGCTCATGATGCGATGCATTTCTCAGCAGATGAATATATACAAATGAAATGGAAACGATTCTGACAATTATGCAAAAAGAACTGCAATCATCCCAAATAATTGCAGTTATGGTACACATCACTGTACTCTTCATGAGAACGCAGGCTTTTCCTCACTCTCTGTGAGGCGTGATAAGCACTGGTATCTGTTTATTTTTAAAGCTATCTCAGGAATGCTCCCCCCATATATTTGTAATATGTTGGATCAGAAGCCTAGTACCCACCAGACCCGTTCGAGTGACTTCCTGATGCTCAAGGTTCCATTTGTGAATTCAGAGCTAGGCAAGGCAGCATTCTCTGTTAGTGCACCATCTGCCTGGAATGAGCTTCAGAAGTCCCTAAAAATCAGACTACTGCCCTCATTGGGTCAATATAGAGCAATGGTTTCCAGCACCTTTGTACCAGGCTGTAACTGTTTTATTTAATGTTCCTGTTCTTTCGTTGAAATACTGAGTATTTCTATTCTCTGATTATTAATTAATTGATGTATGTAAATGTATTCATGTTGATTATGCTGATTATGTTGTATCTCGGCTACATTGAAAATTAGGGCTTGCCCTCAACTGTACTCCGAGTTGAAATAAAGGTTATGATGAATTGCGATGAGGAGATCATGTGATAACTATGACGGGGCTACCTGAGGGGCGACCACAGAGCCGTTGGATAGCTTCTTGCCAAAGAGGCTGGACGTGGACGGTGACTTCTTCAGGTCCGATATCTCTCTGCCGCAAACGGCCAGAAGGCAGCCGTTAGTCGCAGACACCACCACGCTGTTCTGCCTGCGCATCTTGCCGTTGGGGTAGTCAGAACCCCGCTTTTCCATGTCTGCGTCTTTGGGGTTCACGTTGGCCCCAGACCGCAGCTGGAAAGCACAGCAATGGATGTCAACCTATATAGATATATAGAGAGAGAGACAGACAGACAGACAGACAGGCAGACCTTTATTGATCCCGCGGGGGAAATTCAGTGGCCACTGGCCACTGGCCATAGGCGGGACAGCAGTTAAAGTACACCATTGTTGGTTAAAACACTATCAACAATGAACGATAGCATACGACAGTATAAACCCTTTACAGTAACCTGCACTATGCACAAACAAGACACACCCAATCACAGTGTCATTACAGTATCCCGCACAATGTATAAAAACAACTAGTGTCATAACAACATTAACAGAATATACTCTGGTATCAGAACAGTGTCGACAGTACCTCCACCTCTAGCTTGCTGCCATTGGAGATCACACCTTCAAGTGGTAATTCGTCGTCACTGTCCAGCCCGTTGTCAGACTGGTTACTGGAGAAGGTGGCGCTGGAGGGCTGCCGCTGGAACAAGACCGGGTGAGGCCCAGCCCCGGCCGAGCCAGGCACCATAACCCCGGACAGTGGGGTGGCAGCGGGATGCAGGCTGCAGCGCCTCTCTGGGCGGGGTACAGGGCCTGAGGAGGCAGGGTTATTATTATAGTTAAAGGAGGCGGAGCACGTCACCCATTTTCTCTTTCAAGATGGCACCATTTCTGTCTACTCACTCTGCGTCTCATTGGTGGACAGTGGACAGTACAGAAACCTGCCTACCAATAACATCATCGATGGGGATTCCAAGGTTCTTGCATTAATAAAAAAAATACTAATAAAAAAGGTTTGAAATTACCAAAACTGCCTACTGATGATGTCACTGGTAGGCAGGTTTCTGAACTGTCCTCAAAGCGAGTAGACAGAAATGGTGCCATCTTATAATGAGCAATTTGAGACCAATTATATGAAGATCCTTTCTCTCCTTTAACTAAAACTAACAAAATAACCAAAACTAAATTTGACAAAACATTTTTAGTTTTTAAAACAAGGCTTTACAGGCCTAGACCGTGGCGTCGCGGTCTAGGCACCCTGGTTGAAAATCCTTAATAGCAGTGTGCCGCGGGTTCGCGTCCCGTTCCCGTCGGCCTTTCCTGCATGTCTTCCCCCCATCTCTCTCCCCATTCTTCCTGTCAGACTACTTTCCCTGTCCCTCTTCAATGAAAAATAATAAAAAACTACCAAAAACAAATCTTTAAAAAAAAAAAAAAACAAGGCTTTACCAAAAAACAATAACATAACCTTTTTAGCCATAGCCTATTTTGGATGGATGTGAAATCTTCCAATATTTTAGCTGTGCCAGCGATGCAATGCAACGTGTTTTTCAGAACTTTTTGAATCTCTCCCCTGACTACCCCCATATATTACAATAAAAAAATGTAATTAACACTAAAACTAATTAAAAAAAACTAAGCCTTAAAACTAAAAAAAAAAAAAACTAGCAAAAAAGCTATTACCAACTGAAATCGAAAACAAAAAAGTAAAAGTAAATAAAAACTAAATTCTAAAAGCCCCCCCAAAAAAACAAATTCTAAACTATAATAACCTTGTGAGGAGGTTTGCTCATCGGAGGCGGTGGACCCTGCTTCACTGCCAACCTCGGAGGTCGACGTCTCACTGTTGAACTCAGACACGATACCGCTGCTGGATGAGGGAGTGACTGGGTCAGGGCCGGGGCAGAGCATCATGGAGGCCGGTAAGGCGGTGGGGCCCGGGGGCCCTCGGGGCTCAGTGGCGCTAGAGAGCGGCGGCTCACAGGTGCAGCCGTCTTCACCGATGTGTAGAGACACCACCACGGCTCCGATGTTGTCTTTGCAGCCATAGCTCTGGGCCAGGGAACAGAGCTTCTTAGCGGCAGCGCGTGGATCGCGCACGGCCTGAACAGTGCGCACGGCCTCGTGGTAGGAGACCCTTTCGAACAGCGCTCGGTTACCCAGGATCAGGAACTCGTCTTGGGGACAGAGGGGCTCGGTGTGGACCCACGGCCTGGGCAGCACCCATGGAGAGAGATAAGAGCAGCCCAGCAGGCGAGAGCAACACGTCACTCCGCTCACCTTGTTATCCTGCAAACATTATGTTAATATTCTAATAAGAACAGAGATAAACATGTATATTCATGAGTAGAACACAGTGTAGTACATGGTGAAGTGTTGCAACTGGAAAATTATAAAGAGTTTGCAACCTACAAGTCAATATTTTCATAATCTCTCAAGAGACGTAAAATATTTTTTTTACCGAATGAGTACCAAGATTGATATTTCGGTATTTTGGTATATTTTCATGTTGTGAGCTTGTAGATGGCCTATTTTTAAATAGCCAAATACTAAAATATGTTTAAGTTTAAAAAACACACATTTTAATTACAATCAGATCTCAATATCTTGTGTGTTATTGATTAACACAGTGTTGTAAATAGCTGATCTACAAGTTGCATCGGGACGCACTGTGAGCTTGTAGATCAGCTATTTTCTATATTATTTGAAATTTTGTTAAACATTTTTCCCACAATTACATGCCCAAAATATTGATCGATTACTAATAGATTATTTTATTTAATTATCAATATTTATAACAATAACTAGTACATTACCTCAGTGATGATGGCTTTGGCTAGTTTAACCCTCTCCATCTCCTCAGCACTGTTCTCCAGGCTGAGGACCTTAGAGAGGGCTAGAGGCTGGCCGTCCCGGCACAGCACTGCCTGGCAGGTGCCCACGTTAGCCACAGTCAGGCTGAACAAGCCTCCTGGCTCCCCTAAAGGCTCACGATGGATGTAACACAGCAGGGCAGAGGCTCCCAGTTTCTGCCCAGCCATGCCTAGTTTCCTGTACCATACAAACACACACACATTACACCAGCTTCATAGTCTTAAAGCACAGCAGCGGCAGCACAATGATCAGTTTGTTAATGATAAACACTGAATCGGCTACAATAGTTTTAATTCAGATTTATGTAATATATTAGAGAAAGATGTCAAGGACCCCAAATAGATAAATATTTGGCCTCAGGCCATTTTGTCAACATATTTCGAAAATAGCAGATCTACAAGCTCACAACATGTCACATCGCGACATGTTGTGAGCTTGTAGATGGCCTACTTTCAAATAGCCAAATACTAAAATATGTTTAAGTTTAAGTTTTTAACACTGTTCCTCATTTTGCTGGGGACGCCCTAAAACCCCCTGGGGGTCCCCGGAGCACACTTTGAGAACCAGTGTATCTATAGATAATCCAACCTGTGTGAGGTGAGAAAGGTATTGCACATGTACACGCTGTCCACACTGGAGTGCTGTAATTCCTCGGATAGCACATCTCCCATGGTGCACTGCAGTAGTCGAGGCACTTCCTCATTGCGGTCGCCGTCAAAGATGCCATAAGCTGCCTCTACGCCGCTGTCCCCAAAACGATCCACTGCCAGCACAGACACACACAACCTGTCCACAGCAAAGCACACACATTAACACATAAATAGGGGGTAAGTTAAGTTAACTAAGCACATTTACACTTAGGACTGTTCAGAACAATTTTCATATACTTTTACTTTACTTAAGTATGTCCATTTTTCAATACTTTATACTTCGACTCCACTACAACTCAGAGGCAAATATTGTACTTTTTACTCTACTATAATTATTTGACAGCTTTAGTTACAAGTTACTTAGATTATTCATACAAAACATACATTAACCTTATTCATACAAAACATACATTAACCACTTCAAGCCCTATGTTATACTTCAGCTATTTGAAAATATATGATTTACAAGGTCATAATGTGTCACATTGCAACACGTTGTGAGCTCGTAGATCTGTTATTTCTGAAAACTTTACTTTGGAAACATAAGTACATTTTAACACCAATACATTTGTACTTTTACTCAAGTAAGTTGAATACAGGCCTATTACTTTTTTACATTGTGGTAATGATGCTTTTACTTAAATAAAAGTAAAAGTACTTCTTCCATCACTGCATACAAATTACACAATCCCTCTCATAGATAGAGAGGTAAAGCTCATGCATACTTCAGCATGCTTATAGAAACAGTATGGGGTGAATGCTGATACAAGACACTGCTGCGTGGGCCCCATGGGGTGGCCATGAGCCCTGAAAAGCAGCCAGGCAACACCAGGCTCATCATTAATGATGCACTACAAGCTGTTTTATAGCTATTAGATGCACAGGAAGTATTTGACTACACCACTTTGTGTACTTTTAAACAAGACCCACAGATGGATGAAAGATGCCACTTCTATCAGAATATTTATTAACTGGCAAGTACAGTAACACATACACTGTACAACTATTAAGCATAATAACGATAACTATAAATATGTTGTTTTAAAAATCGTTCTAACTGAAGTGAATGGCAGAGTCCACACCACAAATGTAACGACAACGAACAAAACCGTTTGGATCACTTTCAGAATGATTTTATGAACGATAGAAGGACATGGGATGCAATCGTCTCATTTACCCTCGGCAAGGTTTGTTATTAACGCCGATGAGGAGATGATTATGTGAGGGATAATCAACGAGGAGCCGGTCATTATTTAGAAATAAGTTTGATTTAGACCACAACGCGAAGCAGAGGGGTCTTTATCACTCTGAAGGTTATTACATGGCTTATTACATGCCTACTTATTAAAGAAATGTAAGTTTAAAATGGACGTCATCTTGAACGAGATTCAAAACGGAGTAGCCCTGAAATTAAAATCAGGTGCAAGTGGAGAAATGTGCAGCTATGGGCAGTGCCACTTTAGACTCCACAGGGGCTCTACGCATGATACGGGACACATACACGCGCGCGCGTGCATGTGTCCCTCGGGTTTCCCGCGGATAAAGTTACTTTTTTTGTTACTTTATTTCGGTTTTAGGGTGACAAGCCAAGCAGTGCTGCGCTGCGCAGCCTGCGCTGATGTGAACGCAGTAATGCACGTTATTTTCTGCTGAAGGGAGGTGGCGGAGAGGGGGCCTCTTTGATCGGCGGGTAGGCGGGGCCCCACGCAACCTGCGTAGTGTGCGTGTAGGGAGAAGCGGCCCTGGCTATGGGATCCATATTTATTCATAAGGGTCTGTCTATGCCATCACGCAGAACGTTTTCATTTGACAGGAATTACCTAAGATTGTCCTTTAGGGACTTTTGATTTAAGAATACAAGAATTGGGCATCTATTGTTAGGTATCTCCATATTATGATGATGACCGCAGATATGCTCTAAAAGTGTGAACAAGTCATTTCACCACGTCTTTAACACCGATAATTCTACTGGGTAGGAGTTAAATTATCATTAAGAATTTTGTTCTCAAACAAGGCTTCACAAATGAAGAAACCAAGATGGTGGAAATGTGGTTTCCATTGCTCACTTACTTGTTTCTTTGACCACTCATTTCAGTGTAACCATGTTTCCACAGAGTGGGCGTGGCCACTGAATCTCCTGTTGTGGTGGCCGACTTCTGGTCCAGCTTCAGAGTGGTGATGTGACTGTAAACACAAGAAAGGAGGAAAGAAGGAAGAGTGTACTGCAGTGGTTCCCAACAATGAATCGCAACAATCTTTATGGTCACGAGTATATATCATCTTTTCTTTTACATTTCCTGGGTCCAGAGGAGGTGTATTGCATAAAGAAGTGGCTCTTTTTGACCCTCCATGAAATAGATTGGCTATTTTAAAATGATTTGTCCAAAACAGAGATCATTATTTTAATAGATTATTTTATTACATTATCGATTATCTCTACTTTTTTCATAAGCTATTCAATCGATTAGTTTGATTAACTTTTGCACCCCTATCACTGACGTACACCTCTCGGTTGGATTTCGTCTCTGTCGGATGCTTTAGATTGCTGGTTGCTGGCGTCTCACCTGAACAGATTGAGGGTTTTGTGTTCCAGGATGAGGCTGCTGTTGGCCGTTAGGTCCAGCTCCTGCAAGGAGGCTGGCAGCGAGTCAGGCAGCAGGATCTCTGTAAGCTCGTTACAGCTCAGGTCTACGAGCTACAGCACATGCACACAAACACATACCAAACACACATGAAAAAAAAACAATACTATAGTTCGCTTTTATGAGATACATAGTAAATTGTCTTTCTATACCGATTCATAGCAGATCTACAAGCTCACAATGCGTTGTGATGTGGGCATGTTGTAAGCATGTAGATAGGCTACTCTCACCATTTCTCACTATTTGTATGCAACACTTTCGTAAACAGGGCTTAAGTTGTTAATAAACTAACAAACAAAAAAGCAGCGTCTGACCTTGATCTCGGGCAGGTTGAGGATCTCGGGGAAGACAGTGATGTGGTTGGAGTGTGCTATGAGGGTGTGCAGTCTCTTACAGCTGGACACAGTGGAGGGGATGCTCTTCAGCTTGTTGCCACTTAGGTTCAACTCTTCCAGTAGCTCCAGTTTGCTTAGCTTACTGTATACACAAAACACAGTGGTGGAGAGTTAACTAAGTACATATACTCAAGTATTGTATTTCAGTGGTTCTCAAACTTTTCAGGCTGCGACCCCCCAAAATAATCATATTTGAACTGGGGACCCCTCCCTAATGCCTTCAAACAGCTACTTTACAGCTTTTTGTTTAGGAAAATTTGCCTAAACAAAAAGTTGTAAAATAGCTGTTTGAAGTCATGAAAACTATTTTTGCATTATACAGTGGACTCCCTCCTCTATTGTTTTTCAAAGGATAAGAGACTGACAGCTAACGTTGCTATATGTCAATGGTTCTCCAAGTGGAGTCTGGGGACCCCCATGGGTCCTTGAAGGGGTTCCAGGGGGTCCCCAGCAAAATTACGGTAGTTAATATAGCGTTAAAATGTAACCACTTTTAACCCTATCTACAAGCTTTCAACACATCGCGATGCAACGCATTGTGAACTTGTAGCTCTGCTGTTTTAAAAACATCTTGAAAATGTAAAAGAAATATTCTTTAAACATTTAAACCACAAATCTTATAGGGGGGGGTCCCTGGCAAAAACTATTTCCAGATGGGGGTCCGTGGTCAAATACAGATACAGGTCAAGGGGTCCTTGACATAAGTCAGTTTTAGAAGCACAGCTATACGTCACCTAGCAGGAAAGGAGAGCAGGTGGTTGTAGGCGATGTGCAGCACTCGTAGGTGGTGGTGTCCCACCAACACAACACCACAGTTCTCATTCAGCTTGTTCCCCGTCAGGTACAGTTCCTGGAGTGTGCTGAGGCTCTCCTCTGATTGGCTGCTGGGAGGAAGAGTCTCCAGGGCATTGGCCGACATGTTTAGGTATTTTAAACTAGGAGACAGGACAGACAGACAGAAAGGCACGCACGCATGATGTATTATCTTAAACTGTAAACATACAGTTTGGTTTTACATCAACATTACACATGAATTCACCTGCAGTCATACATTATTTAGTTGCTGTTGGGCAGAAACCAGCTAACTCAATTTTCCGCTTTTGCATTTCTTTCCATAAATCAGTGCTATTGAACACCATCTACGTCTGTGTGTTGATTAAAGAAATATTGAACCAATGAAAAGTAATAAAAAGTGCTTCTGACAAAACCATTAGATCCTCAAACTTCCTGCTAAACCAGCCAAAGTCCACCAAAGGGGGGTGGAGTTAGGATTTGCTGACTTCCGGCTCCACCCCCTTTTGACCTCCAACCTCATTGCGAGCTTGGTGGTCCATTCAGCTGCTCTTATCAATGATGAACAAAAACTCCTAACTCCACTTTTTGTTTTGTTTTTGTCATTTCCTGAAAAATGAACATTAGTTAGCTGGTTTCTGCCCGACAACAGAGATTTGTATAATAAACTGATACACACTGTAAACATACAGTTTGGTTTCACATCAACATTACACGTAAATTCACCTCCAGTCATACATTATTTGTACAGTGGAATGTTGCTTGAGGTTTGTGCTGATGGCTCCACGTACGTATATCATCATTGTAAAATTACTTGATGAAGTTGAGGTGCCAATTGTGAACTTTCATTTGAGGATATTTTCAGAAAGATTAGAGAGCTCAGTTTTAACATAGATTCTCTGACTACTGAGCCAGAAAGAATATAAAACTAACTGAATGATATATGCAAAAAGGGTTAATTTAGCTTTTGATAGAAATTATGTATTATTAATGTACTCATCCATATACTGCACCACTTGTAGACATTCTATGTTTCATCCCCAAAAACCCACATATCTTCATGTTAATAAGAATTGTAAAAAAAAAATCTATATTCCGATAATCATTGCTATATACATTACAGTATATAGCGTTGTTTCATAACTGAGGTCTCCCTGTCTCTCCAGTTTTTTAGCAAACAGAAAATACAATTTCAGGTGGGGATACCAATTTCATCCAGTCAGGAGAGAGAACATACATGTATACAGGACACAGGATAAACAAGGGAAATTGGAAGTGATAAAACGAAAACTCAGCAGACAAAATTGGGCTTGGAACACTATGACATTGAAGCTGGTAAATTATCTTTGTGGGGTTCTCTCTACTGATTGTATGAACTTGGTAATCCACCTGGAAATGTATTTTCTGTTTACTAAACAGCTGGAGAGACGCCTGCTACTGAACAAACACATACTGTAATAGAGCTTTAAACTTTTACCAAAAAATATTTTTCAACTCTTAGGAAACTCTGCCCAAGGATCACACATGGCACAAAGTGGTCAGTGGCAAACAGACATCAAAGTGCATTAGAGCACTTTAAGTAGTAATGGGTGTTCAATGATTTACCGTACAGGAAAAAGGGAGGGATTTAAGGCTCAGGTTACTGTCTGGACTGAATCAATGGGACACACCCTGACCCTATTAGACAATAACCCCATAGCCCAAATCATTATAGCTCCTTCTCAATGGGTTTTGTGCTAGATCAATGGACAGCATAAAGATATTGTTTTGATATTGTATAGCTAACTGAATAAGACATTCTTACACCCACATACCTGTTGACAGATGCATTCCTCTGGGTTATTCAAGTTTAAAAGAGACACGGTATGTCGGAGCTAGACAGTGAAATCCTCAGTGTTCATTTACCTCTGAGATTGTACAAACGAAGCCATTGGTACACTCTTAAGAGTTAAATGAACACTGGGGGTTTTACATTAATATACAGAGACTGACTCACTTTAAGGCCTTGTAGAAGAGGCTGTCAGGAAGCTGGGTGATGTTGTTGTGCTGGAGGTCCAGTGCTTCCAGGGGGACGTGGTCCATCAGGTCAGGAACACTCTGCAACTGATTGTTCCCCACCAGCAGCTTCCTGACACTCAGGCTGTTCAGCAGTCTACCACACACAATGACAAGAAGACCATGCTGTTCAGCAGTCTACCACACAATGACAAGACTATGCTGTTCAGCAGTCTACCACACAATGACAAGACCAGACTGTTCAGCAGTCTACCACACAATGACAAGACCAGACTGTTCAGCAGTCTACCACACAATGACAAGACCATGCCGTTCAGCAGTCTACCACACAATGACAAGACTATGCTGTTCAGCAGTCTACCACACACTGACAAGACCAGACTGTTCAGCAGTCTACCACACAATGACAAGACCAGACTGTTCAGCAGCCTACCACACACAATGTATTTTTTCACTTTTTGTTTTAGTGGGTTGTTATTTTTTCTGTTGCATGGTAGTCATGGCTGCTAGTTCCCACCTTATGTCATGTGGGAGTCCTGATTGCTCCAGACCGTACTGAATAACTGCTAGCTTGCATAACATCTTCAGAGTAGGACTAAGGTCTAACATAATCAGGTCTTGAGATGTTCCAGAGAAGATGACATGATCTCCCACCATGCAACAACATGATATAGACAAATGACGGGGGGCTTTCCCCTTGGGCTCAATCCTCTTCCAGGAGAAGGTCTCTGGATTGAACTTCCACTTATCTTGAAGGTTAATACCACCAAACATGTACAGCTCTCCATTGTAGGCAAAGGCTTTATGACCGTTGCATCCTTTTGGATGAAGCTTTACAGAAGGCATGCTCAGCCAGCAGTTGATCTCTGTGTCAAACACTCTGATGTCCATGGTCAAGTCCACTTCCCCACATATGAACATCTTTGTCCCGATGATGGTGGCAGAGTAATAACGTAAAGCAGGTGCGGTAGTGCCTCTGGTGTTAATTAATGACCAGACCATTGTGGTGGTGTCCAACATGTGGATGTCATAACTTATAGTCCTGTCATGTCCTCCATATATATACATGATCTTCCCCAGGGCACAGGCGGTGTTACTCCACCTCGCTACTGGAACGGTCCCAGAAACCTTGGGTTTGAACCATCTATGGGTGTCGACATCAAATGCATAAAGCATGTTGCAGAAGTCGTCTGTGTGATGAATCTTCCCCCCCCACATGTAGATGATATCTTCTATCAGCACAGCTGTGTGGCCCCAGCGACAGTAGGGAACCTCAGGGGGATGTTCTCCTCTTCCAGCTGTCACTGTGGAAAACGTCTTCCAGCGCAAAGACACTGTGTTGAAGATGTGCACATCAATGTTGAATATCTGCTGCTGCCCATGACGGAACCCTCCAATGGAGTACACCTTGTGTCCTACTGCCACAGCAACAGGAAGAACTTGACATGGTGCACCTTTCAGACAGACCGTCCAGCACAACATCTTTCCTTCTTTCTTAAACTGTCTCTCGGAGTCTCTCAACCAGTTTAAGCCTTTGACTGTGAACGTTTAGTCATGTTTAACATGTGCAAAACCTTATATAGGCTGGTCTATCGTCACACACAACTCATCAGGGCTTTCATGACATCCAGGTTTGTCAATATTAGGTCGCCACGGTTATTCAATGTTTGAGTGAGGACTCCGTATTTGGGCAGTTAAGGGGGGTTCTTTTCTTGCCGCTGTCATAAACATGCTTGCTCAGGGTGTGGGAGACAACGTCTAGGTTTCTGCTCTGTTGGTTTTCTGACCCCATAACCCTAAGTGCTTTTCTTCCTTCATTGGATAGTACAGTGGAAGAGTGCCAGGAAACAGGGAGATAGAGACTGGGAGTGACATGCAACAAAGGTCGTCGGGCTCGGGAATCAAACCCGTGACTTGCTGTCAGGCTGCATTAGAGCCTATATGTGGTATGCGCCTTAACCACTAGGCCATCGGTCCCCCCCTAAGTGCACCTCTGATGGGGGTGGCCAAGCGCATCACTGTCCCGTCCACGCATTTTGTATTGTATGGGAGTCATCCAAGTTTGTCACCATGGTTACTCAATATGTTTCAGTGAGGACACCATATTTGGGCATGGCTGACCTAGAAGCTCCATAGATGCAGCTGGCTGACACAGTTAAGTCTCACATCATGGACTCCATACCTGTATATGGACGTGGCTGCCCTGGAACCATGACATGCTAGCACAATGCACATTTACAATCTTTTTCATTTAACATTTGATGAATATACAGACAACCTATCTTTACATGCATTTACGTTACTGGCCCTAACTACACAATTTAGTATGACTTAATGATGTATGCAGTCTGTGAGTGAATAATATATCATGTAATATCATTGTCATAATGACAGGGGAAACAATAGCCAAGCTTACAGTCAGGTTGAAAAACAATATAATTTTACTTCATGTCTTAGTGGAAAAACCTGTTATTGTTGTACCCCATATTTGTCTATTTGTTCATTACAGAGATAGATTATTACAAAGTGCGTTGCACAGATCCGAGGCGAACAGGCAAGCTAGCGCTACACAATCCATTAACCAAAGAAAATAAATATTTTGTAAGCCGTCTAGTCAGGAGATGTGAGTTTGTGGAAAAGGAAGTGCAGCATAATATTAAGCATTGCGTATCTCTGTGTGTATATTAGATGCCTGCTTTGGGCCAAGGACTCAATTGCAAGATAGAGAGTCAACATTGACTCTAGGGCTGCGATTATTGTATTGTTAACAAAATTGTGAAAATAGCAGATCTACCTGTACAAGCTCACAATGTGTTGCATCGCATTGTGAGCTTGTATATTAGCTATTTGCACATAGCCTATGTATATAGGGTTAAAGTGGTTAAAGATGCCACAATAAACACATTTTGCTGGGTAACCCCTGGAACCACTCAAGCACTGTTGGGGGTCCCATTTTGAGAACCATTGTCACATACTGTATGACAATGTCTCTCTGAGGGCTCAACTACCAGTAAGACTCCCTAATCGGGAGATAAGCGACCGTAGGTCACATGTATACAGAAGAGGGCTGTAACGGCGATTGGTTCCTAGTTGTGTGGGCAATGTATAGTTTTGTTTGGTGGTCTAAGAAATGTGGTGGCAGGCATGTTGATGACATGAGTGTACACATACTGTGTAGTGTGTAGCAATTTGCGTGTTTTTAGGGGCAAAACTGTAGGAGTAGTGGGCAAAAATGTGTTGTGAAAAGCGGCCTGAAGGTGGCGCTAGAAGAGGGCCATGTGAGAAATTAGGGGTGGGGTGTCCGCGTTGCCTTGGCGGACGAATAGGTACCGGCCGCGGCTCTCCCGGACGCTCCTAGCCCGAGTTACGGCATTTTATGTGAGCTGCAGTGGCAGGGGGTCCTCCACTGGGGGCGCCACCACTTTTGCATCCGTTCTGGAGCACCAGGAGTGGGTGGTCCCCGGGAATGCCCCGTGAGCAGCCCCGTTGGGGTGGTCATTTGGTAATTTGTCCACATGTGCTCATTTTTTACACTTGGGGGTCCCCGAGGCAGCTGGGGGTCCCTGGAGCTCCGGGGGTCCTTGGAGGGTGTAGTTTGGCAGGTAAGGAGTGTGTGTGCAAAATCTGGCATGGATCGGGGCAACGGGTGCGGAGATATGAGCAGGGCAAAAGTGTGACGGGACGTGTGTGACGGAGTGACGGGACGTGTGTGACGGAGGGACGGACGGACACCTGGAGCAGGTTTCTATAGTAAATGCGACCTACGGTCGCAATTATACATTAATAAACTCTGTAGACATTGCCAAAATGTTTGCTATTGGCTGTGAAATGACCATTTACAAGCCATCATAATCTATAATTATGTATTACATTTGGCCCAATTAAATGATTTTGAACATGAGAAGTGGACTTTGTTTTGGGTCACTAACCTGGAAGGTATTTCAGACAGGAGGTTGTGTGTGACGTCCAGCACCTCAACCTTCCTGCTGTCACACACCCAGTCCGGAAGGTACTCCAATAGGTTCCTGTCACAACAAACACACACACACGCACACACACACACACACACACACACACACACACACACACACACACACATGCACGCACACAGGCGCGTACACACACAGAAATGTGAAAGGTTTGGAAGAAATGGGCGTGGCTTTGCAATGAATCATTATCGAAGGAATCGGGTAAACATTTGGGATTGCATGACCTACTGTACCGTTCAAGAGCTACAGTATAGGTCAAAACGTAAAGCGGCCTGGTATAGCGCCACCATGATCCAGAATTGAAAGATTTGGGATGGAGGTTCTTCCTTGGTCTACTGGCAGTGTGTGCATGAAAAGTTCATTTTATTACATTGTGTGTAAATGTATTATTTGTTTTATCAAGTCGGCGTGTAATAAGGGATGATGAATGGTGAGCAGGTCATTGTTGTGGTCAAGACCCCCTGTCAGGGTCTATTTCTCAACAATGATCTGCTGACCATTCATTGTGCCTTGCATGTTGTATTGTTGTTGTTAGCAGTCTTGTGGAACATGCCACACTAACATTTCACTGCTTGTATCTTTGCTTGTATATGAGTGAGTGAAATGAGCATCCTTGATTGATTCTTGACATGAATTCATGTTAAAAATCTATTTTAACACTGCGTTGCTTGCTAGCCCCTTACACCTTTCAATATGCCAAGCATAGTATAAAGACAGTTTGATTAAGAACATGACGTAGCAGATGTTTTTTAGAACACAGTAAAAACAATGACAGCACTCACCGTGATAGGTCCATGTGTGTCAGCTGGTTGGGCACTGGGTACACATTGATTGTAGTCAGGCCTGTGGGTAGATAATAGTACAGATTACAGAATACTGCAGAACTGTCAGGCCTGAGTCATGGGCTCAGGCCTGACTTTTAACAGCCACATTAACACAAACACAAAGTCAGCCTACTATCCACCGTAACAATACTTTGATGATTTGAAAGGACTTATGTCTCAGCAGGATTTAGAAAAACGTGTCCGTGCATTCATCTTCAGTAGACTTGACATGTCTCCCTAAAACAATCGATCAGACGACTGCAGTTGATTCAGAATGCTGCCGCTCAAGTCCTTACTTATACCAAGAAAGTGGAGCATATATCACTCCAGCTCTTAGATCTGGACACTGGCTCCATATATGTCAAATAATTGGTGTTGGTGTATGAAGCATTAAATGGTTTAGAGCCAAAATACATATCATGAACCATCCAGACCTCTCAGGTCATCTGGGACAGGTCTGCTTTAAGCCCCTAGAATCAGAACTAAATGTGGAGAAGCAGGGTTCACTTTTTAGCAACCACACATCTGCAACAAACTCCCAGCAAACTGCAGGTCTGCTACAACTCTGTTCTTTTAAATCACAGCTATATATCTTTCTGTTTGTAGCTACCTTATATTGAGATTTATTTACTTTTACTCCTTTGTTTTTATTGTATTCAAAAGTGCTTATATATTGATTTTCTTTGCTTTGTGTACTGAATAGGTGTTTCCTATCAAGGAGATAGGTGTTTACTTAATTTTTTTCTTACTTTTTACGTAATTGAAATGTCCTGTTAAGCACAAGCACATTGAATAACTTTGTTGTTGAAATGTAATATACAAATAAACTTGCCTTGCCTTACAGATCGGTAGTGAAGCATCTGAGCCAATACGTCTGTTTATGGAGCCTTATGTAACCGTATTGCAAAAGGGCCTGAAGCCACAAGGGGGGCAGAAGGTAAAATACAAACAAGCTAAAATTAATTTCCCTTACGGTTGCTGCTGGCATTAAGCATGCGCAGGGTGAATCCACTGAGAGTCAGTGTCCCCAGTTGGTTGCGTTGGCAGTGCAGGGTCTCCAGGCTGCAGACGGGGCTGAGATCCAGGCCGGACAGGCTGTTGTCCCTCACGTCTAGCTGGGTCACCTGGTTCACTATCGCCAGGGTCTCGCTTCTCACCCAGCGCAGCCCGTTGAGTCTGCATTAATGGAGCAGCGGGAGGAGAGGACATGCAGTAACATTCATACTTTGTTGTACGATTCTGCCACTTGTGGAGAGTGAAGGGCTTTTCAGAAGGGGTGCGACAGGTTACAACGCCTGCGTTCTCGCTTGGATCAGCGCACTTCATCATGTGAACACACAGACATAAAATCGCTCCGCAAGTAAGCGGCAGGCAATCTTCACCTGCTTCAGCTGAGTCGAATCATTGTCCTGCAAGTAGAAAAAACTTGAACCACAATCCAGCTCTTGTCGTGTGCGGCGAACAAGCACGGACGCGACAGTTTCACGGGATTGCAGCCACTTGTCGCTCCACATGTCAGATTGCCTCCACACCTGCCTGCTCGCCTTTTGTTGAAAATGAATTAATGTCTAATTTCAAAACCGAAGGTTAAAGACTTTAATATTAAAAAAAACAGATTGGCTCCTCACGGGTCAATAGGATCCATCCATTTCAGATGCACTTAACTGAGATCCCCGGAAATTCTAATTGTTTTGACCTGTAATATTTTGGACCTAGCTCGAGTCGGGTTTCTGGTTTCCGGTTCCAGGTGGACCCGTGCTACCCTCTACACTGGGGTTAGATGTCAAAACTAGCTAATGAGAAAACATAAAGTTAGAAGTAAAAATGTTGAAAGATCATTGAAGATCATTTATATTGAATGAATGATCATTAGCACAAAGTAACTGATGCTCATTCTCTCATACAAGCTGATGTCACTTTATGTAAGGTTCACTGCTTTCACAGGCAGATGAGATCCAGCCCCTTCCCTGATCCCTCCCACTCCCTCTAAACAGAACAGAACCGCTGCTTTTATGAGGCAGCCATTTAATCCAACACAGCTCCACTGAGCTGATCTATAAATCCAGCTTGCCGACACAAGTCAATAAAGCTCTAAGTCTCAGGCTGCTGAGGCAGAACTGGCCGGGAACGGACAGAGAGACAGAATGAATAATGGCTAAAGTTTAAACCGGTGACAAGAGAAACACTGCTGGTTTTAAGGAATCAATTTTTTTGTACAAATAAATCAGTTAGATTTAGAGAAGTAAACAGTGGTATTTGTCTTTTTTGTTTTTTTATGAATTAAAGGTGAAGCAAGTGATATTTTCTTTCATTAACATAAGTGTTAAATAGGTCTATATTCTGATAGTAATCATAGAGTGTTTGTTCAGTAACAGTGGTCTCTCCAGTTCTTCAGTAAACAGAAAATGCATTTTCAGGTCGGGGTAACAATTTGATCCAATCAGGAGACATAAATCATACATGTATCATGATAGTGAAATTGGAAGTGACGACACAACTAAAGGAGCAGACCAAGTTTCAGCAGCAAACCTGAAAATGTAAAAAAATCAGTTTATTAACCACTTAAACCCCAGCATCTGTATTGTGGGGAAAGCTTTCGCAGAAAATAGCCGATCGACAAGCTCACAACGCGTCGCAGCGGAAGTTTATCCCGACAATAATAGAAAACAGAAAAGACTAGTATAGAGCCCTGAGGGACTCCGTTCAACCATATGGGCTTTAAGTGGTTAAGAGCTGTAGAAACAGGAAATCCCCTGTTACTGAACAAAGACTCTAAACAAAAAGGTTATTGCATTGTGAAAGTAATGATTGCTATAGTCTATATGACTAAGGGCAGGTACACACTGTAGGACTTTTAAAGTGGTCGGGGGTCGTCTGATCGTTAAGCATTTCACACTACAGGAGTTTATTTCTTGAAATCGGCTGTCATATATCGTTGTGGTTTTCACCCTATAGATTGATCCCCGACCAGGGATTACACACTGTAGGATAGTTCACTAGGATGCTGTCCAGAGTCAGACCCAATACATACATGTATTTGTTTTTATTCCAATTCATTTTAATCGACGTCTCCCGTGATATATCTCCCTTTCCCTCTCCCTCCCTCATCTCCCTCCCTCCCTCCCTCCCTCCCTCTCTCTCTCTCTCTCTCGCTGAAGCGGTCAGTGACAGTGTTGCCATGTCCACTTATTATAAGCGACTTTGGGATTGTTTTTCTGTAAAGTTGCTTGAAAGTGTAGTTGCTTTTTTGGCATTCTTTCCTATTGTTGTTTGAACCAGTTGTTCTCAAACATTTTCATGGCAAGGACCCCCAAATTAATATTTGTCCGCAGACGCGCAGACCTCCCCCTTCTGAAAATATGTTGCGCCATAGACCCCCATACAAGATCTGTGTGGATTTGGAAAATATTCTCTCTCTCTATCTCTGTGCAATAGTCTCAAATAAACAGCCCCCCTTCGAGCACGCTCGCTCACTCTCATTCTGTTTTATAATAATGTTTAACTTAATACAGGACTGGGCGGTAACTATGCGGGGGATCTGTTTGTTGTGGTCAGGTCCACCGACCTTCCATAGCCACGTTGACTGTAATGTGCTCTCATTGGCTGTAGCGTACATCTCCTCGCAAGGTGGTCGCAGCTCCTTTCATATTGTATGATATTGTCTGCTGTCCTGACTCCTGTCTGGGACAGAGCTGAATATCTAACAGGGTAGTTATCTGAAAACGGTCGGAAAGCCATCGCAGAGCGGATAATCGTAGCCAGATCGTCTCGCAGAGCCTTTCACACACAGCGAGCATTGTCTCGCCGATCAAAGGCCGATCTGCGTCAGATCGGGAGGTTTTGTCGGCGAGCGCCAAAAAAAGTCGCAGACAGCAAAATCGGACCAAACATCCTGCAGTGTGTACCTGCCCTTACACTCCTGGCCCGTGCCCCAAAGGACACGCCACAGAGTCAGGCTGCTGATACATGTCGCCTCACTGGAAAGACTCTGTTACACTTAATGAATGAGCCTTAATCAGTGTCATTGGTAACACCTGTGAAGGAAGTAATTGGCCCAATTTCTTGCCAATATGGTTGCCGTAAATAAAGCCTATTGTGTTCGTTGGAGCACCAAGCCAGAGGCGCCACGGAGGATTTGAACCCCTGTCTCCATGGTGGTGGACAGGAACTTTACCCCTGCGCCACCCGGACGGCCCATAAACTTTTATGTTTTTCTCCCCTGGTCTCTGTCTCTTCCTGTGCTCCCATTCACTGTGTGATTTACTAACATGGGGGGGGGGCTCTCTCATTTCATCACTATTGTGGATTGATACTACATTATGCATGCACTGACTGCCGAGGAAGGAAGGATAGACGATGAGACAGACAGACAGACAGACAGACAGACAGACAGACAGATAGAGCATCAGGGAGAGCAAGCAGAGTGACAGAGAGAGCTCTAGGGTTGCAACAGTTAAACTAATTGATTTAATCAATTATAATAAAAAATAATAATAGTTAAATACAATAATTGATTAATAATCTATCCCGACGACCACGAAGAGCGTGATGACATCTGGAGAGACAGAGGGTGACCGGAGAGACGGCGACCCGGGGTGGAGGGGGTTGGCAGCCCAAACCAGGATGAACCAAAAAGCTACAGACTGCAGTAAAACTGCGAGGGTTTAAAGATCCATCAAGGCAGAATGAGATGTTTTTGCCCAGTAGGGTTGATGATGACGCAACGCACAGAAGAATGCCCACTTCTGGTCAGACGAAGGAGGAGCCAGGCCCGGAGTCAACCCACAGTGTCTAGAGCCTCCAAGTGTCGCCAACACTTGCTGTTAACATCTCACCTGCCACCCTAAACCCTAACCCCCTAATTAGCACTGTCTCTTACTCCCCTCAAGAGACAGTGGGGGCTGTAGCATGGCACTTGGACACAGGCTGGGGTTTGATTAGCCTCGGTTGGGTCGCCAGGAGAAGGGTGTCTGTTGCAAGACCGAAACACCCAGTGACTCCAGGTAACAACCATAGATATAGAAACCTAGATACCTCATTGGCCTCTGCAGTTCATTGGAGCGACCGGTATCTCAATACAAGGCTCTTCCGCAGGGCTACTTGACTACTGGCCAATCACAGCGCGTTAACTACTGGCCAATCACAGCGCATCGAACTGACTAGTTGCTGCGCGGCTGACTCTTAAGCAAAGACCCGCCCCACCGCCCTCTGATTGGCCTACCGAACGTCCCCTTTTGTGACGTACGCGGAAGTTTCCAGCTTGCCCTGCTAAAGCGGAAGCACGGCCGAGATACGCACGTCTCAGAGCCGAATGAGGAGTCTACCTTCATATGTCTATGGTAACAACACTGATGATGTGTCCAAGTTTGTGCATCAGTAGATGTTTTTATTTACTATCCCTATTTTGGGTATGTCATCGTAGGTGTGTGTGTGTGTGTGTGTGTGTGTGTGTGTGTGTGTGTGTGTGTGTGTGTGTGTGTGTGTGTGTTTTTTAATAATTTGTTTTTTTACCGTAGGTCGACGTTCTTCAGGTGACTCATTCGGGCCAAGGTGGCCAGCTCCAGACTCTCCACTTTGTTGCCAGCCATGGCCAGTTTGTCCACCCCGCTCAAGCCCTCCAGCACAGCAGGGATGTTGGGGAAGTTATTGAAGGAAAGCCCCAGGCTGTTCAGCTGAGACAGGCCTCCCAGTTCCTCAGGCAGGGAGCTCAAGTGATTTCCATCCAGAGCGAGGATCTGTAGGCTTAAAAGACACAGACAGAAAAAGCTAGCCAACTTTATTTATGTATTTATTTTATTTGGCCACTGCTGCTTAGAATTCAATAAAAGGTTCAAGTATCTGCTTGTGGATAATGTGAAATTGCATTCATTTATTGCACATTACTACTGTTTCTCAATGTTGGTTCCGGGGACCACCAGCGGTCCTTATCGAACCTTACGGGTCTGTAACTCTAACAGTTAAAGGGATATTTCACTTTTTTTTTTAAAAAAGGGTAATTTCGTCTACTCAGGCTTTTGGGAGCACCCCGGACAGTTTTAAAGTTGCTTGATTCAGTATTTAGATATTTGATATTAATTTTATCAGACATGCCCCCTTTTCAATTACTTTTTTCATTTATTTTAAATATTTTTGGGGGAAAATTTAAAAAAATAAATATAATGAAAAAATGTAATATAATAAATGAAAAAGGTAATCGAAAAAATACAGCCCCCTCACGTATTAGGAGGGCAGGATGAGTCACCAGAACCAAGGTGTTTTTGATGAATCTAACATTAAAAAAATGTTAGATTCGTTAAAAATGGAGTTTGAAGTTATAATAGGTTTGTATAGGAAGGGGGCATGTCTGATAAAATGAATATCAAATGTCTAAATACTGAATCAAGCAACTTGTCTGGGGGCTCACGAAAGCCTGAGTAGACGATAAAATGACCCAAAACTTTTTTGAAAGTGAAATATCCCTTCAAATAAACACTGGGGATTTTACAGAGTAGATTAGGGTCCCAGAGAAAAAAACTAAAACTATCAAATGGGGGTCCGTGGCCTAAGGCTTATCAAACTAAGGCTTATCAAACCTTGAAAGGTTGACAATCATTTAACTACTGGAACAATCTATCTACACTGTAACAAAACTCAGGGGTGTACAAATGAAACTTACAGTAAGGGTCCATTTGTACACTCTTACAGTTACAGACCCATATGGGTCTATTTGGACACCTGGTGGTCCCTAGACCCAACGTTGAGAACCAGTGAGCTAGCCAACATAACCTCAAGCTTATGTGAAATTACATGAATTTATTGCATATTACACTATACATGAAAAGTGACGGCAGCATTAAAAGTGGCCTAGATTAGATGCTTAGATGATTTAATGTGGTTACATAATGAAACAGCTGAACTTTACACATTTCACTGACTCCATTAAAGCTGCCGTCCAGATGCAGACTACATTAATTTAGGTTATGAATGCAAAGATTTCTGAATGGTGAAAAAAAATCTTCAAATTTTCACAATTTTCTTTCAAAAATAGCAGATATACAAGCTCATAGCGCGGCACCGAGTGCTGCACTATGAGCTTGTACAGCAGATCAGCTATTTTTGAAAGAAAATTGTCCAAAGAAATCTTAAAATGACACACAGATGCGTTCCCGGTCTTAATAGGTTAAATAAATCTCTGTTTAGACATTACGAATAGCATAACAGTTTAAATATACATCAAATATTCACTGAAATGAAAAGGCAAACCAGGAATGAGCAGAACATAGTAATTTACGTACATCGGATAGACTGTTCCCTCCTTGTCACTTGCATCTAAATCTATATATTCTGATTATGATACTCTGTTTGCTCAATAACATGGGTCTCCCTGTATCTCCAGCTCTTTAATAAACAGAATTTTTCATTGCCAATTTCAGCCAATCAGGCGAGATCATTTTAAAGCATTCAAGTTACAATTTTGTCTGCTCACTTCTTTGTATCATCACATCCAATTTCACTTGTTTATCCTGTATCGTGTATGAGTTCTCTCTCCTGATTGGCTAAAATTGGTATCCCTTGCCTGAACATTAGTTTATGTTTACTAAAAGCTGGAGAGACAGGGAGACACCTGTTGCTGAGCAAGCACTAATATGATAATGATTACTATCAGAATATAGAGCTATTGAACACTTATTTTAACAGGAAATATCACTTACTGCACCTTTAAAACTACTTTTTGGGGAAACAATGGGAGAAAAACAAATCTTATATTGTATTATTCTATTGACAGTCTCTCTCTCACTGTCTTTCACAAAGTTTCACTGACACAAGTTTTACCTACTTGTGTCATGTACAATCTCTAACCACCCGGTTATTGCCAGTGTCCATTTAGGTAAATCAACAACTAACAGTCATAAAATAAAGTACAATAGGGGTAATTAAAAAAGGCATCAGCAGTAAGTAAATGGTAAATGTACGTAAATGACCAGCAGTGAAAATAAATAAATCATAATGAACAGACACACAGAGGACCTAATATTTAGAGTGAGTGTGCATGTTGGTGTACCGCACCTTTGCAGGTTGCCTATCTGCACAGGGACTGTGTGGAGACCATTGCAGGAGAGGTTGAGTTCCGTCAAGGTCCGAATCTCACACACAGACTCAGGAAACACACCCAGACGGTTGTGAGACAGGTTTAGGCTCTTCAGCTGGGAGAACCTGACATGAAATGAAGAAGGAAGAAAAAAGAAAACAAAGTTATCACGTTCTATTAGGATTAGTCAGATTAGAGTTTAGTTGTAAACCAACAATGATAAAAAAAAAGTGGAATGAGCCATCTATTCTTGTAAATGTATTCTCCTGAAATTCATTCATTGTCTCCGCCAGGCTGAAGGCGTGGACAAGACTATATTTTTTCCTCTGTCTTTCCGTCCGTCCGTGCGTGTGTTTGTCTGTGTACAGCTAATTTCTGGCACTGTTGGACTGATCGGCGTGAAACTGTGCACACACTCCCTAGCGGCGCATACGCTGGCAATCCAGCTTGACAGCTTGGTTCGACTCCCGATCCCGACGACTTTTGCTGTGTGTCACCCCCCATCTCTCTCCCCATTTCCTGTCAGCCTACTTTCGTATCAATAAAGGCAGAAAAAGCCCCCAAAAATATATTAAAAAAAATATATATATATATTATTATAGCGCCACCAAGAGGACGATTTTTTATTTAACACATTGGGTGCCAAAACCGTATATATACGGTTTTGGGAATACAACCATGGAGTGCCAAACTTTTTTTTCTTTTCTTCACAGCACCAGGAGATATAATTTTCCGAAGATTTAGACTCCAATCCACTTCCTGGTTAACTTATGACTTCAAAAGCCTGTATCTCGGCTCCTCAAAAATGGTTAAAAATCCTGGCACTCAGTGTACTCTGTTTTTAAAAAAACCTGGCACCCCATGTGTTAATATTACTCCTACATATGTTGTGCTAACATCATGCAAATCATTACACATAATCTCGACTATAGTCATGTGATCAAGACAGATGTGTCAGATTTTTCATATCCCATCGTGATTTGCTAAGATTGGCTTCAAAAGTTTTGAACAAAATGCCTGAAATCATGAACGCAACGTCCGATTGCCGTGAAACTTCACATTGGCCTGTTATAGCGCCACCAGGAGGCAGACTTTTGCAAAAAAAAAGTTGTGCTATTACTCCCTTTTGTCCAAGCATCATGCAAATCTGTACACGACACGTTATCTCTATAGTCATGTCATCAAGACGCACCTGTCTGATTTTTCATATTTCATCCTGATTGGCTAAGATTGACTTCTACAACCTGGCCTAGTGGAGACCTGTGCTCCGAGGAGCACATTTTTCTAGTTTACCTTTATTTCCTCAAAATCTGAGCGGGCTGTGTGATTTCACCAATCCCTTGAAACAATCATGGTACGAAGGTATGCAAATTGGCCAGTTGGCCACTTGCTGAAACTTGAAACCACTTTACTTTGAGCAATGGTGATGAGTGGGGCACAAGGCCTCTGATATTTGCATATTTGAATATTCATAGGCAATAGGTAATAGGTAGGTAATTTCAAGATGTGGGAGAAAGAGTGCTTCTAGCCCCTTTTCAGAGAATTTAGTTTTGACTTTTTAATGTGTTAAATAACATATTGATCGTACCATTTTAGCATGCTTTAAAACATGTCTAGAGGGGGACTTCAACTAACGCTAATTATGGTGCCTGGGTGAAAGCACCTGCCCACCACCACAGAGTCTAGGAATCCACCGCGGTGCAACACAATTGGCTTTGATCGGGGAGGGAAGCCAGACAAGGAGGATGATCTTTGTCGCTGCACATAGTATAGGCTGAGGTGGTGGTGGGAATGTTGTCCTCCCAGTGGGGGCTCCTCACTGGTAGGTGAGCCACTAGGGTACAACAGTTGCAACACAGAAATGTTTGGGGAGGAATTAATTGGCATAAAGAGGGGGTAAAAATAATACATAATTATATATATTTAAAATAATAATAATAATCCAACACTAATTGTTATGCTTGTTCTAGCCAGGATCATAGTTTTCAGTTTTCACACTCTGATGTGACTGATGTGAGGTTAAGTACTAGAAACCCATGTCTATCCCACAACGTGGAGTTATGGTACATTTAAAGCAGATACGTATCATCACTATGTCCCATCCTGAGAAGAGAGAAGAGGTGATTTACTGTACCTCCATGTCCGATCAAATCACTACAAATACCGTAGACCTTTTTTGAGAAGCCTGGATATGCTTGGGGAGATTTTATCATATACAAGACATTATTGCTTATGTTATGAATGTGGCAACGTTTATTCGTGAAATTAGAAATATTGGTTTTCTAAAGAGAGTGCATCAAAGAGGCATACTCTGCTGCAGGCTGAGAAGAAGAACATTTACATTTCAGTCTATAACATAACATATACAGTAGCAGCATATTGTTTATGCCTCTACCTGAGCCTCCTTCCTCTCTGTCATTACCTCCCTTCATTGTATTTTTAGAAACAGGATGTTTCTTTGGTCTGTGCTCTAGTATGGGTTGTGACTCATGGCGGCAGCCATCACTGTTCCTGGCAGCACATGACAACATGGATGACATGGGCGACACAGTGGACGCCTCTATGACGCTGTGTCCTCCTGTCCCTTCCATTCACCACCATGCATCACTTCATTCGTCACAACCCAGTCTGCTGGAAGGCTTTCACAGATGTGTGAACATGCAGTAGCATGTTATCATATGCTGTATTTCACATGTGTGTGAACATGCAGTAGCATTATTGCTCATGTTGTATTTGCAGAAATGAGAATAAACACTGTATGAGCTAACAACGAACTATTTCAAAATAAGTTAATCAAAATGTGTGTTTTTTCACTTAAGCTAACCCTACTATTTAGGATGTGTCATCATAATAATGATTTTAGAGATCCTTGTAAGTTATGAGATATAATGTCTCAATTGAGCCCCAGATGCTGGGCATTCTCTAGTCTAGAGCAACTGGTAGGTCTTTTTTTCAGTTGCTTCTGAAACTCCCGTTACGACAAACGTCTGTCACTATCAAATCACTGAGGACGCCTCAGACACAGCCTTGTGGTTAATCTTACGATAAATCATTGACATCTGATATCTACATTTGCTGCTCTAGTCTTTGTTTTTAGACAGTTTGCCCACTTGCTAGGATAGTATATTCCTTTTTACACACAGTAAAATTACACTTTCAGATTTAAAACACTGAGGTTTGGAGACAGTTGGACCCTCAGCTGGGGTGACACCAAAAGTAATCGGTACTACTTTTTCACAACCGAAAACCAAAAAAGGAGAATAGAGTGGAGTCAAGTTGTGCCAGTACCATGCAATGGTTATGAACCAATAGTCTCATCCACTGCACATTCCTACTGTATAAGAAAGAACTCTGCCAGGCAGACAGCCCACTGATATGCAGGGTTCTTAAAATATGGGTAAATACGGTTTCTTGTTTTTCTGGTGCGTCACCTGTGACATCACAAAGAAATCTCTGACACAAAGAATGTCTGATATACTCTCACTGCAGAGCCATTGGTGTCTTTGTTTCCTCTTCCCCTTGAACCAAGAGAAGCTCTCTCACAGCATCGTGCCGGAAAAGGGCCGAAAATGTGCGTGTGTCTACTCGGGTGTCGTGTTTCCATCACTGCCGATCAGAGCTGGAGCCAGTAAATACCAGTGACTACTGCACAGTCATTTGAATGAATGCCAATCGTAGCCTTTCCCACTAATGACAAATATTAGTGGGTGTACACTACATGTTTTTTTTTCCAGTGGGACAGGGGCTTGAGTGTTGGACTACAGGTCTGGTGCTAGTTTGGCAGGGTGGGTGGCAATGGTGGAAGAAATACTCAGACTTTTTACTTAAGTAAAAATAGTAATACCACAATATGAAACGTAAAGGCCTGTATTAATTAATATTAATTAATTAATTCAAATTGCACTTGGGTAAAAGTACAAAAGTATTGGCATCAAAATATACTATATACCAAAGTAAAAGTTCCAAATTTGTCGAACACTTTCTAAAATAGCCGATCTACAAGCTCACAGCGTGTTGCGATATGACACGTTGTGAGCTTGTGGATCTATAAAAGTATAAAATAAGGATTAATTTGTTAATGTATGTTTTGTAATAATAATGTAAATCTATAAAGTAGTAACTAAAGTTGTCAAATAATTGCAGTGGAGTAAAAAGTGAAAAATAATCTCCTTTGAAGTAGTAGTAGAAGTACTTCTACTACTACTTCTGCTTTTGAAGTAGGTGTTTCCATGCTTATATAGTGTCTTCTTCTTCCATCTGCCAAAGATCAGTCACAATTCCTCCTTGCATAGTCACTCTTAAGCCAGTACCATGCAGTGGACAGGAGTGTTGGGCTACAGGCCGGCTGCTAGTGTGTCTATACCTCAAGTGGATCTGGCAGGCTGTGTGGTGTTTCCATGTCAGACCATATTTCTCAGTCTCTTTTTACGCTATGTGCCAAACATCAACCACAATTCCTCCCTAATTGACTTTATATACACGACAATGCAATGCTAAGGTTTCTCAGATCTGGGAGAAAAGCTTTTCTTTTTTTATATATCCTATAATACATTGCAAAACCCAAAACCCCCCCAAAAAAACTCTCACTGTGTGGGACTAAACACAAAAACAACATATCAATTTCACTAACAACATAAGCCACAACGCGCATAATGACTTCGCGCAACCTGTAGGCCACTTCACACTGCTCAGCACACATCTGCCCCCTCGAAGCATAATTAATTGCGGCCAACACAAACTCACAACATTACGGTCGGCCATGTTGTTCCTTAGCGTCATCGCCGAACACCGCCCAGCGAGACCCAAACCGCGAGGCGGACCAAATTTCGTGTACACCATTTGTGTTACCTTTTATTTCCTCCGAGGTGGAAACTGGAAAGACTGGTGATGCGAGGTTAGTTCCCTTTAGCTCTCAGCACGCTGTGTGTGTGTGTGTGTGTGTGTGTGTGTGTGTGTGTGTGTGTGTGTGTGGACTACTGCACGCTTTTGTGGGTCTTTGCGAAATCCCGAAGTGGAGTTTATTGGTCATTGGAACGGTGATGCACGTCACCCCTTTGTCAAGTGGGTATTTTCAAACCCTGGAATGGATTTAGGGGAGCATCAGAGTGTTTGTGTTGGAGCGCCTCAGTGCGGCTGCAGAGTTCATGTGCAACCTCTTGCATGCGATGTTTCGCGGGGGTCCAAAAGGGTCCGCGATGTTTGGCGGGGGTCCCGACACTCCCAGGGGACCCGGGGGTCCCCCATATTGAATATCAGTGTTGCCACATTTGCGCCAGAAACAAGCAAACACCTTCATGAAAAAAAAAAAACAGCCGAAGGGGTCCGCCATGTTCCAGGGGGGTCCCAACACTCCCAGGGGGTCCGCGGACCACCCGAAGTGGAGTTTATTGGTCATTGGAACGGTGATGCACGTCACCCCTTTGTCAAGTGGGTATTTTCAAACCCTGGAATGGATTTAGGGGAGCATCAGAGTGTTTGTGTTGGAGCGCCTCAGTGCGGCTGCAGAGTTCATGTGCAACCTCTTGCATGCGATGTTTCGCGGGGGTCCAAAAGGGTCCGCGATGTTTGGCGGGGGTCCCGACACTCCCAGGGGACCCGGGGGTCCCCCATATTGAATATCAGTGTTGCCACATTTGCGCCAGAAACAAGCAAACACCTTCATGAAAAAAAAAAAAACAGCCGAAGGGGTCCGCCATGTTCCAGGGGGGTCCCAACACTCCCAGGGGGTCCGCGGACCACCAGGGGGTCCGCGGACCCCCACGTAAAAAAAAAATATAAACATTTTTTTCAAATTTTTTTTTTTTTTTTTTCACTTTTGGAAAGTTTTATCCCACCATTTTGGTACCCCAAAATAAGCGCGCCATCACAGCCCTAGAGCCCCGTGCGCGGCTGGGGTCGAGGGGGGCGTAGCCCCCCGAGACTCTAGTATATAACAAAATGTTTAGGCTATGTATTATACTGCACATTTTTTAATCATACAAATCTTTATTTTCAAGAGGGGAAAAAAAACTAAATTATTTACAGTTCAGCAAACTACTGTAACATTATAAATCATCGCATTCTTTTATGCATCAAATTAAAAGGAGTTTCGATATACAATAACTTTTTATAAGAACTTATGCGGCAAGCTTCCACTGTATTTGTTGTTTGTTGTTACTGGATATGAAACATGGTCACAGGCACATATTAGACTACTACGTACAGTATGAACAGTGAGCCAGGAGAGACCGCCTTCACCTTTTATGCTCCAGATAGATTGAACAATAATCAAGACTCTCTGAAACTGGTCCGGCTGGTCTCCATAGAGATGTTCAGGGTGCTATTGCTTGTGTAGCCCTCTAATGTTATCTGCATCTGTGATTTTAAGAGGTTTTGTATTGCTTTTATTGTTTTTATACGTACCACATGTTTGTATTATTGTAATAGCAATAGATTTGTAGTACTGTACATGCTGTAATCAGGGCATCCTTGAAAAAGAGAGCTTGCTCTCAATGGTCCTCACTGGGTAGGTGCAGAGAAGCTCCCCAAGTACAGTGGAATAGTTTTAAAAGGGCGCTCTGGTGGCAAGTTCTGCATATGACTGTATCTGTATACTCAAATTACGCCTGTTGGCGTTAACAGGGATGTTTACCTGGGCAGGTTGAGGAGGCCGCCAGGCCCCTGTAGGCTCATGAAGTTGTGTCTCAGGTTGAGGTGAGTGACGTCCTGGCTGTAGAACAGATACTCAGGTACTGCTTCCAGACTGTAGCAGGACAGATCCACCAGGCTTACTGTCTGAGACACCACCTTCACACGTGCACACACACGCGCGTGCACACACACACACACACACACACACACACACACACACACACACACACACACACACACACACACACACACACACACACACACACAAATAGTAGAGAACAACTTAGGACAGCAATTTATTAAATGCCATTTTTACTATTTTATTTTACATTTTCAACTTGCCGTCGCTATTAGGTGAACATTGGGACAACCAATAGACTCAGACAGTCCTTTGTGTCAGTAGCTATGAAGAAGTATGAGGCCCACGATGGTCGCTTGGTACGTTCAATAGACTAATTGCTCTGAAATCAACAGTTCAGTACAGTACGGACGGACACTATCTGACATGCTTACAGTACTGTGTGTGTTCTCTTGTGTGTCTTTGTCACCTGTAAACCTGTGATGTGACAAATACATATGATTGGGATTCTGAAGTGGTTAATGGTCCAGTACTTGCAACACTACAGTACCGGCTGGTTGCACGCACAGCAGTCTTGTGACTTTACAGTACATTCCACATCCTATCCAACAGGCACATCTTATCTGCATGTGCAGAATGTAGCTAAACCGCCTCGCTTTCATCCTCCCCAAAATAACACCAGCCATTACCACAGCCAGCCTGTTACATCTAAAGTACTATCACGTGAGGGTGTCGCCTGCCTCAAAAAATAATTGATCTACAAGCAATTTGAGCTTGTATATTATTTTTTGGCAAGCAACACTACAGCTACAGAGCATTGAATTAGGCTTATTACAGTTTTTTCCTGACCCAATAACATGTGGGCTAGTCTATGGTCCTGTTTTCCAATGGATCACTGTCTGAGCAACAATCCCTCACACGAGGCGCTTACTCAGCTGTGCATGAGAACATGTCACTGCTTTTAGACATGGAAAAGACACAACCTCAGAGATCAGTGGTGGAAGAAGTACTTAAGTGAAAGTAGCAACACCACAATTGTTATAACAATACTCTGTTACAGGTAAAAGGCCTGTATTAGAAATTTGATTTGAGTAAAAGTACAAAAGCATTGGCACCAAAATATACTTACAGTACCAAAGTAAAAGTACAGATTTTTTCTAAATGTGTCAAACATTTACTGATTATTACTTTTTTCCCCAAAACATTTCAGATTTTATAAAAAAGAAAAATAGCAGATCTACAAGCTCACAAAATGTTGCATCGCAATGTGTTGTGAGCTTGTAGATCTGCTATTTTTGAATAGTCAAAGTTCCTAAGTATAAAATACGGCTTAATTGGTTGTGTATGTGTGGTTTGTAAAAAAGTATCTAAATCTACAAAGTAACTTGCAACTAAAGTTTTCAAATTACTGCAGTACAATATTTACCTCTGAGGTGTAGAGAGTAGACACTTAAAGTATCATTTATTTTTATACTCAAGTACTTTAGTTTACTTGGCAAGCAAGTACTCGATTGAATGTACTTAATTACTTTCCAGTTCCGCTGCGACTCATCAGCTGGCAGCTTAAAAACAAGGGCCTAGATCACACCAGCTGATGTGAAAGTGGACAATGAAAGAGAGATAAAAAGGCAATTGAAACAAGATAGGGGTTAGGTAGTTCTGCTGCTTCAATTCCAGGTATTGACTTTCAGTGTGCGTGTGCGTGCGTGTGTGCGAGTGTGCGAGTGTGTGCGTGTGTGCACGTGTGTGTGTGTGTGTGTGTGTGTGTGTGTGTGTGTGTGTGTGTGTGTGTGTGTGTGTGTGTGTGTGTGTGAGAGCACAGTATGTGTAATAGAGAGGCAATGGGGGGTACAAAATATCAGTACGGGCTCCTCTTTCTAGTGTAAAGTCACAATCTGTTCAGATAGCAGCCCTTTAATCCATAGAGGACTCCATATGATAGAATGATAGAGGGAGAGAGAGAGAGAGAGGACAGACAGACAGACAGACAGACAGACAGACAGACAGACAGACAGACAGAGAGAGAGCATGAGGGAGAGCGTTTATATTTTCTGCTCAGTCTAGCATGAACTCTGCCCCAAATCCTCCAAAAGCCTTCTTCACTCATTATTAGCAATCTCCATAGAAACCTCTGATGTATGAGTATGTGCCGGCCTGTATTCAAAACATTTTTAGCTTGTAGATCGGCTATTTTTGTAGATCAGCTATTTTTGAATAGCCAACGTATGAATTTGGCTTAAACGGTATATGTTTTAGACTGTTAACTGACTGCTCTTACCCAGTGATCCATGTTAACTGACTGCTCTTACCCGGTGATCCATGTTAACTGACTGCTCTAACCCAGTGATCCATTTCAACTGACTGCTCTAACCTAGTGATCCACGTTAACTGACTGCTCTAACCCAGTGATCCACGTTAACTGACTGCTCTAACCCAGTGATCCATGTTAACTGACTGCTCTAACCTAATGACCCATGTTAACTGACTGCTCTAACCCAGTGATCCATGTTAACTGACTGCTCTAACCCAGTGATCCATGTTAACTGACTGCTCTAACCTAATGATCCATGTTAACTGACTGCTCTAACCCAGTGATCCATGTTAACTGACTGCTCTAACCTAATGATCCATGTTAACTGACTGCTCTAACCCAGTGATCCATGTTAACTGACTGCTCTAACCTAATGATCCATGTTAACTGACTGCTCTAACCCAGTGATCCATGTTAACTGACTGCTCTAACCCAGTGATCCATGTTAACTGACTGCTCTAACCCAGTGATCCATGTTAACTGACTGCTCTAACCCAGTGATCCATGTTAACTGACTGCTCTAACCCAGTGATCCATGTTAACTGACTGCTCTAACCCAGTGATCCATGTTAACTGACTGCTCTAACCCAGTGATCCATGTTAACTGACTGCTCTAACCCAGTGATCCATGTTAACTGACTGCTCTAACCCAGTCAAAGCATACTGTATATGCTTTGACTAATTTCATTTACAGTACGACAAATTTACAAATTTACAGCTTGCTGCTTAGGAGAAATTGATTCAAAAATATATTTTAAAGACATTTTAATCACAAACCCTGTGTAGCATTAGAAAACTGTGGAATAGTTGGATGGCCTGAGAGACTATGGGATCCATGCTAACTGACTGTTGGTTATTGTCCGTTATATTTCTATGCTGTTTATGCACTTTGGGCAACTCTGGTTGTTTTTATACATGCTTTATGAATGAAATTGACTCAGCTTGACTGCTCTAATCCAGTGAACCATGCCACTGTGGCAGAGACAGATCCTGGACTTAGCATGAATCTGCAACTAATTGGATTGTCCTTTTTTGTTCTGTTGCCCCTTCTCTTTCCTGGATCACTGTGTGCTTGGCTCACTGTCAACAGGGACTCTCTCTGAGGTTGACGGGGTGGAGCCGGGACACAATTCATTAATTAGGACATATGTTTCTCAATGTCGGGTCCAGGGACCACCAAGGATCCAAATGCATCCTCCCGGGTCTGTAACTCAGTTATTGTATTGGGGCTCCAGTACAGTGTTGTTCGTGATTGTCCGTTTTCTGAATTTCAGGCGCTAACACATTGCGCCCACAAAATGCGGCCTGTAAATAGCAAAATTGGCGTGGACACACCCGTCGTTAAACTAGTGCCCTGCAAGTGTACAAATGGAACCAAATGGCCGGACCGGACGTTGAGAACAGTGAATTAGGATAGCAGAGCTTTGCAGAAACTTTGAGTCTTTGACAGGACCAGACATGGTGTTCTGAAAGACACTCAACATTCAATCCAAATGCTAAATGATCTGGGGTCATTGTTGAGCCTCCTGTCATGTGCAGTTACAAGTCAACCATGAATTAATGACTACATGACTTGACAGTAAAGTCTAAAGCCTGAGTTATGCTGCGCTTAGTTGCACAATGCGAGTGGAAGTAAAAGTAGCAATAAAGTAAAAGACCTGTATTCAAAATTGTACTTGAGTAAAAATACAAACGTATTGGCATCAAAATAATACTTACAGTACCAAAGTAAAAGTATAGATCATTATATGCCCCATTTCACAGGTATTTTCAAAATAGCAGATCTACAAGCTCACAATGCATAGCATTTCGGCCGCTAGTATTGGTCTATTTCCGTCTATTTTCGAATAGATGACATATACAATACGGCTTCAATGGTTAATGTATGTTTTGTAATAGTAATCTATGCTATATCTACAAAGTAATTTGTAATTAATGTAGTGGAGTAAAAGGTACAATATTTGCCTCTGAGTTGTAGTGGAGTATATGGATGGTCTGGTGGATCAGGCAGTTTACAGGCTTCCTCCAGGTAGTTGAATTACACACTGGAGCAAAACTGTGCCTGAACAGACTTATAACCAGCTTGAGACTGTGTATATGCCACTCCTCTAATTATCAAAGTCAATTGCTTCAGGTGAAACTGCCTTTAATGGGCTGTCAGCTGAGACTTAACAATAGGCTCTGAAATTACTAACTATTTGAAAGCTAAACCAACTAAACAGCTAAACCAACTATAAGCTAAACCAAATATGATACAAACACTGATACTTTTGAGCAAAGTACAGCAACTTAAAGCTACCTGCTATTATAAGAAAACTATACTCAGGCTGTCTGGTGGATCAGGCAGTTTACAGGCTTCCTCCAGGTAGTTGAATTACACACTGGAGCAAAACTGTGCCTGAACAGACTTATAACCAGCTTGAGACTGTGTATATGCCACTCCTCTAATTATCAAAGTCAATTGCTTCAGGTGAAACTGCCTTTAATGGGCTGTCAGCTGAGACTTAACAATAGGCTCTGAAATTACTAACTATTTGAAAGCTAAACCAACTAAACAGCTAAACCAACTATAAGCTAAACCAAATATGATACAAACACTGATACTTTTGAGCAAAGTACAGCAACTTAAAGCTACCTGCTATTATAAGAAAACTATACTCAGGCTGTCTGGTGGATCAGGCAGTTTACAGGCTTCCTCCAGGTAGTTGAATTACACACTGGAGCAAAACTGTGCCTGAACAGACTTATAACCAGCTTGAGACTGTGTATATGCCACTCCTCTAATTATCAAAGTCAATTGCTTCAGGTGAAACTGCCTTTAATGGGCTGTCAGCTGAGACTTAACAATAGGCTCTGAAATTACTAACTATTTGAAAGCTAAACCAACTAAACAGCTAAACCAACTATAAGCTAAACCAAATATGATACAAACACTGATACTTTTGAGCAAAGTACAGCAACTTAAAGCTACCTGCTATTATAAGAAAACTATACTCAGGCTGTCTGGTGGATCAGGCAGTTTACAGGCTTCCTCCAGGTAGTTGAATTACACACTGGAGCAAAACTGTGCCTGAACAGACTTATAACCAGCTTGAGACTGTGTATATGCCACTCCTCTAATTATCAAAGTCAATTGCTTCAGGTGAAACTGCCTTTAATGGGCTGTCAGCTGAGACTTAACAATAGGCTCTGAAATTACTAACTATTTGAAAGCTAAACCAACTAAACAGCTAAACCAACTATAAGCTAAACCAAATATGATACAAACACTGATACTTTTGAGCAAAGTACAGCAACTTAAAGCTACCTGCTATTATAAGAAAACTATACTCAGGCTGTCTGGTGGATCAGGCAGTACTCAAGTAAAGTAAAAGTACCTCAAAGGTGTACGTAAGTTCAGTACTTGAGTACTTAGTTACTTTCCACCACTGCATAAGCAAGCAGTTCAATCAATGCCAGAAGCAAGTGAGAGCCTGTCTCTCCATGGAGCCAATCAGCTGCACTCAGAGAGAAGCTTTCCGATTGGAGGATTCAGCAGCCAGACACTACACTAAGGCAAGCGTCCTCTAAGATTCAAATCTCTGATCTCAGTACAAGCCCACAGGGACTAACCATGGAATCAGAACACACACACACAGACACAGACACACACACACACACACACAGACACAGACACACACACACACACACACACACACACACACACACACACACACACACACACACACACACACACACACACACACACACACACACACACACACACACACACACTTAGTCTCTTGCTTACTTTTGATGCTTGCCGATGCCATCGCTGGTAGTCGGCTAGTGTGTCAAAGTTGACAAAGTAGGTCTGGGCCTGTGGTCCCGCTGAGCTGAACATCAGACAATGTTGTCTTCTCTTCACCTCTTCTACCTTCACAAAAAAAAACAAAAAAAACATTGACATTGATGGTTACATCCTGACATCCAGTGTTGTTTACACTTTGTCAAGTCCTATCCTGCCCGTGGTCCCGCCCCTCTTCACACTCATTTGTTGCAGTTGCTTGGTTGGACAAAAATACTCTCTCTCCTTCCACTACCATTAAAAAAAATAGTTTTTCAGTTGCCTCGTGTTGATATTTAATGTATTTAATTCTTATTTTAAACTTGGCCTCAGTAAAAAGGAACATCTCGGGTACAGTATAGTGACTGGGCATAACATGTTTTTTTACCCCCAGAATTTGATATATATTTTTAAATTCACTCAGCATAAACTAGAAAAGTAAGCTACTCTGAGCACAGATCTGGTCAGGTCATGTCGGCTGTGTTGCGACATGTTTAAGCGCCACCCGAGGTCAATAAAAAAAAGTTATTCCTTGGCCTAGTGGTAGTGTGCGTGCAAAGTTTCACGGCAATCAGATCATGCGTTCATGATTTGTGTCATTTTGTGCAAAACGGCCAGTCCCGCAACCTTTAGAAGCCAATTGTGGCCATTCTGAATGGAATATAAAAAAGATGACAGATATGTCTTGATCACATGACTACAGAGATAATGTGTCCCGATTTGCATGAGGTTTGGACGAACTCTGTAGGAGTGACAGCAAAAGAATTGTTTTGCAAACATCTGCCTCATGGTGGCACTTTAACAGCCCAATATGACAAATCTGGAGATGAGCTGGTCACAGACGGACAGACAGCAGACAGACAGACTCACTGGAGTGAAAACATAATCCCTCAGCCTGGCGGAGATAACAACCGGAAGGAGGTGGAACCACGGCGGAACAAGGAGTAAGGAGCCTGCTGGTTGGTCGATCAGGGACCAAACATTTTTTTGTCCACCTACTGTAGGCCTATACCTTGGCTTCAGAACCAGCATAAAATATTCTGTCAATTCAGTCTGGCAAATTTCAGGATTACTAGAAACTGCCTTTAAACCGAGGCAGCTAAGATATACTTCCACTCAGTGGTTATTTCCCACATCACCTACTGTCCGACTGTTTGATAAGTTGGTCCAATACACACACTCTACAGCCACAAAACCACTGGAAACCTAATACAGTACAAACAAACAAGCACATAAAACTTTAGACAATTCGGTTTTCAATTTGCCATATTATAGTATAATTAGCTGGGAGAACCACATATACCGTAATACCATAAAAGTCTAGTTTAGTTTATAGGATTATGCATTCTTAACTCCCCCTTCATTGTCCAATTTAATCAACTTCAAATCTACAACAAACAGAGCTACTAGAGGTGCAGCTGGGGGGGGGCTACTGTATACTGGATGCCTTTCTAATCCTTGGTGCCATTGCTGCATTTGACAACTTTTCCCTGCAGATCAAGCAATCCGGTGTGGGGCAGGTACTGTAGCAGTGTAGGGGTAGCAGTGGAGGGAGCAATCATTATAAAATAAAACAAAGCTGACACATCCACTGGAGGGGACAGTAGGTGCATGACCAACGAAAATCACAGGCAATTCAAAAACAAAAGTCTGCACACTGTGGCTTACAGGGCTCCTAGTTAAAGCTTTATTTGATTAACGTTTCGACTTCTTAGATGAAACGTTAATCAAATAAAGCTTTAACTGAGAGCCCTTTAAGCCACAGTGTGCAGACTTTTATTTTTGAATTGCCAGCAATCATTGTAAAGCGTCACTTTTGGCCATTTGGCTGCACCTGACTCATCAGACATAGCTTTCAATGTCAATTGCTGAATGGGTGTGTAATGTTAATTGTTCTTGTTATTTGTTCTTAGGAAACCTATCCATATTCCCCTCTCATCCAGCCAACGACATCAGCACATTTGCCCGCCCGTCTACAAAGCAGCGGGCGTACGTAAATGCTTAAATTCTTTCCACGACATCTATTGTGAGGAAAACTTGAGAGCATATCCATTTCGGTTAGAACGAATAAAACTTTGTACTTGACACTTAAATCGATATAAAATCATTTTAGTGACAATGGTTAATTCCAAATATTATCAAAGTATTCTGTGGCACCTCTGGACTGGTGTCATGGCACCCTGATTATTTGAGAAACCCTGGTATAAATTGTATATGTTTTTATTATGCTAGGATGCCTAACACAAAGGCATAGATATGAAAGATATCGCAATACAATAAGGTGCACATTATTACAAGTCAAGGGTATACATTTGTTAAATACATTTGTACTGCATGATACACTCAGTGTGTACTGTACACGTACTGCAGGGCTTTCTCTCTGCAGCTGACGTGAATTGTACACAGCAGTCCATCCCAGCTGTGTTGTCGTATCCGCACCCAGCTGGGCGCCTGTGATCGTCCCTGAGAGGGAAGCGCCTGCAGGGCTGTTTATAAAGCCATCGTCCCCCTCAAGACCAGGGCCAGACCCATATATCAGTCTGGCCGATATATTGGCCATAATTTGACTTTATGGAAGATATAGGAAACTATGCAGCCGATGTGTCTTGAGTTTTTTTTTTTTTTTTTACCAATTTCAACCTGCATGGTATCCTTATTTTGGGCAACATGTTTTTGCATATATGCAAACATTTTGAAAGGTTTTCAAAATGTGTCCAGGCTTATTCTTTTTCTTTTTTTTTCACACTGTATATGTTTGTAAAAGTAAAATATCTCATATCTAAGTTTTTTCCGGAGTACTTCTTCCACCCACTGTCTCTCTCACCTTCCCGCCCACCAGTGGCAGGATGTGCATCTTCCCCGTCAAGCTGTCTTTGACGGAGGCCACGATCAGACAAGTACCACAGAGGATGACCTGCCGCTCGGCCCACTTGTGCAGCTGCGTCTTGCCCTTCCTGACGTTGAACACGCCTTTCAGCAGCGTCCGCTCCTGCTGGTCCGCGTTCACTGGACGCTCTGAGAAGAAGAATAGCCCACACACAACACACACACACACACACACACACACACACACACACACACAAAGATTTAGTCAAGTCAAGTCGTCTTTATTTATGTAGCACATTGAAAAACAGCAAGAGTAGAGCATAGAAAAGTTAATTAAAATATAATTTTAAATAAAACTAGAAAACGTTTTTTTTTTTGGGGGGGGGGGCTTTTCTGCCTTTATTATTGATAGGACAGTAGGCTGACAGGAAATGGGGAGAGAGAGATGGGGAGTGACATGCAGCAAAGGCCGTCGGGATCGGGACTGACTAAATTGTAGCCCAGGTGTGTGGGCCAGCAATGTTGTGTGGGCCAGCAATGTTGATGGAATAAGAAGAATCTGACAGATCCATCTTGATCACGGAATCATGGAAGCTTATGACTTTGACTCCACTACATTTCAAAGACAAATATTGTACTTTTGACTACATCCCTAGGAAAACAAACTAATAAAATAGTGAAAGTAGCAGGTCTACCAGCTCACAATGCATCTGAGCTTGAAGGTCTATTATTAGCCGCGAGCTGAAAGCGCTGCGGCTCTACAGACAGCCTCAGACATCGTCACTCGCGACACGACATGTTTTCGACATGTTTTCGACATGTTTTCGGGACACCTATTTGTCTATTGGCTGTCCTGGCTGTCCTTCACTACTTTACAGCCAATGGGGAGACACTACTTTAAAGCCCATGGACGGCCCATGGACGGCCAATGGACGGCCGTCATTCACAGCACCCGCCTCCCCTCGCAGCACCCCCCCCCCTCCGTCTCCATCTGTCCCTCTCCCAAGTCCCTCTCTCTCTCTCTCTCTCTCACACACACACACACACACACACACACACACACGCGCGCGCACGCTCTCTTTCTCTCTTTCTCTCTCTCTCTCTCTCTCTCTCTCTCTCTCTCTCTCTCTCTCTAACACACACACACCAGCTCCAGCGAAAAGTTTGTGGTTGCTTTGTTGATGTGTTAGCAACATGCTATGCTAACCGTAATAGTGAGAGGACAGAGTGAGAGGCTGAGAGTCATAAAGTCATTAAGTCATAAAAAGTCGGCCAGCGGAGAATCTTCTAATCATCTGTGACTTACAACAGCCGCAGGGCTTCAGTGTTGATTTAACTCTGAGGAGCAGTGGAAGTACTCAAATGTTTTACTTGAGTAAAAGTATTAATACTGCAATGTAGAAGTACTCTGTTACAAGTAAAAGTCCGCAATTCAAAATTTACATGAGTAAAAGTACAAAAGTGTTGGTATCCAAATGTATTTAAAGTACCAAAAGTAAAAGTACACAAATGTTTGAAAATAGCAGATCTACAAGCTCACAACGTGTCGCGATGCAACACTTTGTGAGCTTGTAGATCAGCTATTTTCAAATAGCCTTGGTATAAAATAGGGCTAAAGTGGTTAATGTATGTTTTATAATGTAATAATTTATATCTGCAAAGTAACTACTAACTCAAGTTTTCAAATAATTGTAGTGGAGCAAAAGTACAATATTTGCCTCTGAGATGTAGTGGAGTAGAAGTACAAGTACTGAAAACTGGAAATACCACAGTAAAGTGAAAAATACCTCAAAATTGTACTTAAATACAGTACTTGAGTACATGTTATGTAGTTACTTTACACCACTGATGACATGCCTGTCTAAGACAAGTCCCAGAGTATTCCTAAAACTGTATATATCTGTAGGCTATTTTTATTTAGTTATTATTGTCCATTTTATTTTCTTGCTTAATATTTTCTTTTCTTCATTATATCAATTATATGTAGAACCATCTGTGGTACAAGTTCCAACAACATTTCGCTGCTTGTATCTTTATGAGTCAGTAACAAATAAAGCTTCTTGAATTCTGCACAATCCTAATGTTGTAATTCACTGCAGAAGGACTTGTTTTGTACCACAATAGGTAGCCTAGTCCTATACCGGTTACTTATTTTTATTTGAATGTTAAGACATTTATGCTTGAATGACAGTGATTAGGCCATAACATGTTACAGCACTATACAAAAACAAGACATGACAAAGTCATAATATAGCCGCAAAATGTCATATTGAGGTATGCCATTTTTTGGCAGAGTTCTTCTACATTGCAGTATTGATACTTTAACTTGAGTAGTTGGGGGGGGACACACACACAATACAGCTGCTAATAATATGAATGTCAAATCATATTCAAAAGGACATATATATATTTTTTTAACATTTTTTTTTATTTTTTATGTTTTTTCAAAAAGTTTTTTTTTTTCATTTTTTTTTTAAATTTAAATTTCTCAACGGCAGATTGGGGCAAAAAAAGCGGCTAAATTATGACTAGTCATTTCTTGTTTTCACTATTTGTGAACGTTTCAGATTTTTTGTGAAACTTTCTCAATTTAAATACAGCAATACTTTGGTATTAAAAAGCACATGTACATCAGAATACTTGATTATTTTGCATGTACTTTTGAACACAAAACAAGTGCTTACTCCGGTACTTAAACTGAAGGACACATTTGAGAGTGCAACTCTGACTCAAGTATGCTACTCGGATTGAGTACTTTGTCCACCACTGGTAAGGACACACACACACACACACACACACACACACACACACACACACACACACACACACACACACACACACACACACACACACACACACACAATAATAAATTAAACTAATTATTAGCATATGCTCATGACATGAGTCATTTCCAAGCGGAGCAGGAGAGGTTTACAGAGCGTGAGGTCACCAACATCACTGGTTCTCAACGTGGGGTCCGGGGACCACCAGGTCTGTGCAGTAACTATTGGGCGTGTACAAATTGAACCAAATAGACCCTTTCAGGTCTGTAACTGTTGATTGCGTTCAAATGGAACCAAAAGGACCCCGTAATGGTTCCATTTGTACAATCCATTCGTTCCATTTTAGTTTGAATTAACAGCTATTTTCAAATAGCCCAGGTATAAAATAGGGCTAAAGTGGTTAATGTATGTTTTATAATGTAATCATTTATATCGGCAAAGTAACTAGTAACTAAAGTTTTCAAATAATTGTAGTGGAGTAAAAATACATAATTTGCCTTTGAGATGTAGTGGAGTAGAAGTAAAAGTACTGAAAACTGGAAATACTCCATTAAAGTGAAAGTACCTCAAAATTGTACTTAAGTACAGTACTTGAGTAAATGTACTTAGTTACTTTACGCCACTGGACAATTGCGTAATCTAAATTTACACCGGAACCCCAATCTACATTGTACAATCCTCAGGGCTTATGGAACCAATCCGTAAGGGTCCATTTGGTTTCTTTTGTACACAGTTACAGACCCAGAGGGGTCCATTTGGACTCCAGGTGGTCTCCAGACAGCAGTCACATACATGTACTACTATGTCATCATGAAGTCATCCATGTATTAGTCAGTTCATTAGAACGCCGTTTTCTAGAAATGTCCGTATACAGTTACTCTGAACTGGAGACCAGGGTTATTATAGTTATCTGAACTAAAACCAACAAAATAACCAAAACTAATTGAAAAAAAATCACACCCTGTGTGAAGGTAGCGGCGCCTTTGAATACATTATGTCATCGATATGTGTTTATAATGTGTTTATAGCCATGTGTCATGTGAAGCTTGACCAATCACTTTGTTGACGGGTCTGACCAATCAGAGCGTCGACGACAGATAAAGTTAAATTGAGGATCTAACTTTAAATAACTTACCTAGAAGGAGACTTTAGCCAAATAAAAATATATACAAAAAAAAACATGAGGAAATAAAAAATAAACCTTGACATCATAGTGATGTCATGAATAGTCCCCTTGCCTGACAAATCACAACCTTGACGGGCCTGACCAATCAGAACCTTGACGGGCCTGACCAATCAGAACCTTGACGGGCCTGACCAATCAGAACCTTAACGGACTCTTGGATTCTCGATCGTCTCTATCAAACCATTCTGTCATAACGGATGACTGGGTCCCGAACTCAGACTTTCTATACATTCACCCTTCATCTGTTCTTGTATCTTTCTCTTTCTATTCGTCATATTAACTTTAAATAACTTACCTAGACGGAGACTTTAGCCAAATGAATAATAAGATGAAGTCATTGTCATCGTTTATATAGACATCGAATTCTATATTCATGACATCATAGTGATGTCATGAATAGTGACCAATCACAACTTTGGCGCACCTGACCAATCAGAACGTTGACGCACCTGACCAATCAGAACGTTGGCGCACCTGACCAATCAGAACGTTGACGCAAAAGCCAGGCATAGAGGGCTAATATCCGCTCTATACCTAAAGGTATAGAGCGGCTAGCGCCGCTAACAAAGATTTTTTGGGGCTTTTTGGCCTACAATACACTAGAGACAGACAGGGAACAGGGAGATTGAGATGGGGAGAGACATGCAGAAAAGATCGTCAGGAACGGGATTCAAACCCTCGATACGCTGTCAAGCTACATTAGAGCCTAGGTGCCCGGACCGCAACGCCAGCGATCCGGACCAAAATAAATATTTTTGGTGGATATGAAATCTTATCTTCCGATGTTTTTAGCCATGCCAGTTTTAAAGACATGTTTTTGCAAAAATATTTAAAATTAAAAAAACATACTAAACTAAACAACTAAATTAGCAAACCTGCTTTGACAACTAATGAAAACTAAACTGAAATTGAAACCAAAAGTCCAATTAAAAATGCAAAACTGACCTGTTGACTTATAAACCTTTGGTTTGATTTCTTTACACTATTGGCATTGATTGATTGACATAAATGCATATACATGAACATAATTTGTATATATCTGTCGAAAGGATAAAACACAAAAAAGCTTAAGAGCCTATTTATATTACAGGATGGTTCGAACAGTAAAGACATTGGTTGTTATTGAAGGAAGGGACGTGTGTGTGTGTGTGTGTGTGTGTGTGTGTGTGTGTGTGTGTGTGTGTGTGTGTGTGTGTGTGCACGTGTTTGTGGACACGCATGCCGTGTAGTAGCTTGAAGCGGAAGACATTCCTTTCCTCTCCCCTCATTAGTTATTCATTAGTTAATTTGATTGGTTCAGGCAATGTCGCAATGCCATGGCCGATGCTCCATATCAGGACAGTTTCTCGTGCGATATCATCGTCAGATCGCTCACTCGCTGGCAGTCAGGATGAGATGTCACACTGAATGTCTGTACTGAGAGAGTGAGTGTGTGTGTGTGTGTGTGTGTGTGTGTGTGTGTGTGTGTGTGTGTGTGTGTGTGTGTGTGTGTGTGTGTGTGTGTGTGTGTGTGTGTGTGTGTGTGTGTGTGTGTGTGTTTGTGTGTGTGTGTGTGTGTGTGTGTCTGTCTGTCTCCCTACTGCTGCGCTCTCCCAGGTGCATCTGTCAGGTTGATGAATGAGTCAGGCTTTCGTCACATTAAATTTGCATTCTTTAGCTGTGGTCGGGTGATGCTGAAGGACACAACAGCGTTGTCCGTACTCAGACAGCCCTCCAATAAAATGAGGTTAATGGGATGGTCATGCCACTATAGAGAATACACAGCGTCAGTCTGTACTGTGCAATGCCGGAGCCAGGGTTTAGAAGTTGGCGTGGGTGGTTTGGGGGTTTAAGTAATTAGCCTTGGGAACCACTGGTTCCAGAACCAATAACCATAGGTCAGGAGCCTGTCTAATGTTTCTGGAGCGCCAGGCAGCATGATGTACAAGTTAGGGCCGGGGCGATATGACTTCAAATCACTATCACAGTTATTTCAAACGTTTGCCTCGATTACGATGAAAGATTATTAAAAAAAAAGGAATTAAACAATGAATGAAATAGCAGATCTACAAGTTTACGACGCACAGCAATTTATGCTACCTTTGTACCACACTACAACAAAGTATAATACAGGGTTAAGTGGTTAATCAGACTAATCGGTTTAGTCTATTATACAAAATCCATTGCAATGTTGATTCTTTGATAATAATAAATAAAAACTTGCTTATTCGATTAACCTACATCGATTAATGAATATAAACATCGGTTTCAATATTCTTTCTGCCCTAGTATAGGTACACTTACTGGACACGATGCTAGTATGTTACCCCAATCCAACCCTTGATGCTGAGTGCCAAGCAGGGAGGCATTGGGTACCATTTGTATAGTCTATGACTCGGCCAGGGATTGAGCCCCCAGCCTCCAGATCTCAGGGCGCACACTCTAACCACAAGGCCATTGAGCTTTCTCCACCCAGAAAAACGTCCACAAAGGAGTTTTATGGTACCTCACACTTGGCTCTATCTTTGCACTCATTTTTAACATTCCAGTATCTATTAATTATGCCAATAAACCATGCCTGTAGAATCAAGCTCTCATTAATAAGCCAATATGACTAGAATCGACATGCCGAAATGTCAACCCCCTGCGAGAATGTCTCCAGTGAAGGAGCCTCTAGTCTACATTGATTCCAATCACATCTTCAACTGTGGTTTTTATTTGTTCACTTATACAGTAGCATGTGTTTAATATATTTTTAAATTTCCAAGTTATTCATTGTAATTGTTATAAATACAGTAACCTAATATTTGCCATAATGTTATGTGTACAACACAATGTAGGCAATTATAGAATAAAGTGTGTGTGACAGTTCACTCATGTAACGAACCAGACCAGAACCAGACCAGAACCAAACCCCCTCTGCCGCTCCGTCATCATCATCATCATCATCATCCTCATCATCACTACCGCCCTTATCCACTCTCACTACCTGCCTGGAGGAGATAAAGGCGTGGATGAGTAACAACTTTCTGCAGCTAAACAGTTCCAAAACTGAAGTAATTCTTATAGGCACCCCACACCAGATAAAAACATCCCCCATAACCAGCATCACCTTCTCCGGACAGGACCTCCCCCTCTCACCGGTTGTCACAAACCTGGGAGTAAAAATGGACCCTCACCTTAACTTAGAGGCCCACGTCAAATACCTATGCAAAACATCCTTCTTTCACCTCAGAAACATTTCAAAACTCCGTCCCACACTCACGCTAGCAGATTCAGAAAAGCTTGTCCACGCCTTTGTCTCCTCCAGGTTGGACTATTGCAACGCACTTCTCATCGGGATCCCTAGCAAGAGCCTTCAAAGGCTCCAGTATATTCAGAACAGCGCTGCTAGGGCCCTGATGAGAGTGCGCAAACATGAGCACATCACACCAATCTTCCGTTCACTCCACTGGCTTCCCGTTGCTTCCGGACCCAATATATCCCTGTTGACACATCAGTGCATCCATGGCAACGCTCCCTCATACCTCAAGGACCTAGTCTCCCTACAACCCTCGACCCGCAACCTCCGCTCTTCAAACACCAACCTCCTCAACACCCGCAAGGCCAATCTACGCACCATGGGCGACCGGGCTTTCTGCTCGGTCGCCCCCGAACTGTGGAACGCCCTCCCTGTCCACCTGAGAGCACCACAGTCGGTCGACTGCTTTAAGAGAGGATTAAAGACCTACCTTTTTAGCAAAGCATTTTTTTTGCTGGTTTTACCTCTAGGCTTTATGCCCCATGTTTTAATTGTTTTGTTTTAATTTCTTAGTTGTTGTTTTCTTTTACTGGTGTGATGTTTCTGTTTTTATGCAATTGCTTTCTGTAAGCACTTTGAGATTTCTTGTAAATGTAAAGTGCGTTATAAATAAAATCCATTATTATTATTATTATGGTTCACTTGGAACCATGGTCCGGTTGTTTGATCCTCAACAGAGTTCGAAAATAAAATAATTGTCTACTCTTAGGAATCGTTAGGATTACCATTGATGATGTCATCTGTAGGTAATTTTTTTAACCATCTACATTCCACCTCTGAGACACGGAGCATGTCGACAGAAATGGCACTGTTCCTGGGTGTTTTGTACTGTCTGTTTGTGTATTCCCATGATGGGCTTTAGGTGCAAAGCCTATTTTAGAGTTCAGTGCCCATAACACACAGGGTGGACTGGAGCAAGGATAGTGAATTTGGACACACGCACGCAAGAGCACACGCACGCACACACGCGCGCACGCACGCACGCACGCACGCACGCACACACACACACACACACACACACACACACACACACACACACACACACACACACACACACACACACACACACACACACACACACACACACACACACACACACACACACACACACACACACACACACACACACACACACACACACACACACACACACAATGTTGTCTCTCCTTCTCTCCAGACAGTCTCCTCTTTCCATCACAATACACCATGGCTGGATATCTCAGAGCCTGTGGGAGTTCTTCTCTCTCTGTTTCTTTGAGGGGAAGCCCAAGTGTCAGACACTATCGATCCCCTCCAGCCAACCCATTTGCTGCCAGATGCACTGGGCTTGTTCATTATCATTGTTCTTGGCAGGGAAATGTCCAGCAGCAAGGCTTCCATTTCATTTGGATGTCCTTGTGAAGTGGATGTGAAGATGCAGAGAGAGAGAGAGAGAGAGAGAGAGAGAGAGAGAGAGAGAGAGAGAGAGAGAGAGAGAGAGAGAGAGAGAGAGAGAGAGAGAGAGAGAGAGAGAGAGAGAGAGAGAGAGAGAGGGGGGGGGGGCAGGCAGGGAGAGTATTTGGATACATTTTTGGGCCTTATATTCTAGGCTGTATCCAGCTATGATGTCACCGAGGTCCAGACCTCGGTAATTATTTTATATTAAAGAATACAAATCTGAGCTATAAACAATGAGGGGTTGCCAGCTGTGTGTGTGTGTGTGTGTGTGTGTGTGTGTGTGTGTGTGTGTGTGTGTGTGTGTGTGTGTGTGTGTGTGTGTGTGTGTGTGTGTGTGTGTGGTTTAAGTATTCCTCCACTGACTGACGTGAAGCTGACCGCCATCAAGCATGGAGTAGGCAGTAGAGTGTGTGCACAGTCACATCAGTGACAGAGTGACGTGAAGTGAAAGGAGATCGTTTTTCAACCTGACTCTATAAGCTATGGCTATTGTTTCCCCTGTCATTATGACAAGGATATTTATTGCATGACGTCACTCACAGACCGCATCCGTGATACATGATTAAGTCATTGTGTGGTTAGGGCCAGTAACTTGCGTGTAGTTAGTAAGCTTTTATTATGACATTTAGTTTGAGCTTGTTATACGTGTGGACTGTTGTGTTATAGAGCATAGCAGTGACGGCCATTTTGTGGTTCCATTGATAGAAAGGATAAGAAGAAGAAAGTTCGCACTCTGTTCTCAAGCTCCAAAAAACGTTTCATTTATGCAACGTTTCGACCTTCTAGGTCTTCATCAGGCAAGATGAAGACCTAGAAGGTCGAAACGTTGCATAAATAAAACGTTTTTTGGAGCTTGAGAACAGTGTGCAGACTTTCTTCTTCTTATCCTTGATTCTTCCCTTGATGTCCAGGTCTAAATGCAGGCGTGGGATGTGCACACAATTTTCTCTGTGACCTGTTCCATTGATAGAAAGCCCATTCATTTTCCCCATAGAGATTTCCAAAAAATATTTACATAAATGATTTTAAGCCTGGAACCAAGCCATCCAGGCTCCTGGTGAATCATGACCATAACATATTTGATTCTGTGTAGAAAAACGCATTTTAAAAAATGTATTAAATAGTTTATAATATAATTAAATATTCAAATAGACACAGAATCAAATGTTTTATGGCCATGATTCACCAGGAGCCTGGATGGCTTGGTTCCAGTCTTAAAATAATTAATAAGTATTTTCGGTAATTTCTATGGGAAAAATGTATGGGCTTTCTATTGGTAGAACCACACAATGGCCGCCAATGCTATGCTCTATTGTGTACGCCTGGTGCGTCATGATTGATTGATTGATGTACTTTATTTAGTAAGACATGAGAACAGTACATGACAGTACATAACAGTACATGGAAGTACAAATTCGCAATACAAGGTCTACTAAACTGGATAGCTCAGTTAAGCACGTAGCTTGTTTAAGATGAGATCCCCACGCACACAAATCATGATGACATATAAGAGACAGACAGATATACACACTACTATACAGAATGTCATACAATCAGTTTACAGGTTACTGGTATGAAGGGTGAGAAATATGTACAAAAAAAGAACGAGAGAGGGGGGGGGGGGGTAGGTTAGGTTAGGACATGGGGTAGGTTAGGACTTGGACAGGGGCCATTTTTGAATTGCAGCCTCCTGAAGGTGTATCTTTAGGGCATTTTTGAAAGTGAGTAGGGTTTTACACTCCTTTACTCCTTTTGGTAGGGCATTCCACATTTTAGATGAATAGCATGAGAAAGAGTTCATTCCCTTTGTTGTGCCAAATCTGGGTTGAACATGGTTTGTGGAGCTGCCTCTGGTGTTATGATCATGGACTTGATTAACATTTTGGAAGTATTTTGACAAATACAGGGGGATCCCAATGTTGTGGTGTATCTTGAAGACCAGGCCCATAGCAAGTTGCTGTACTCTGTCCTCAACCCTAAGCCATCCAATCCTAGCAAAATGGTCATGGGTTAGATGGGTTTTGTAATTGAGGCCAAGAAGTAGCCTTACAAGTTTGTTTTGGGATGTTTGGAGCCTTGTTTTTAGGGCCTTGGAGGTGTTGTGATACCATGAAGTGCATGCATAATCATAATGACCTTGTATGAGGGCCCCTACAAGAATCTTCAGAGTATTCTTACTGACTTTACGAACAAGCCTCCACATCCTCCGTGTTATTTTGTGGACCTTTTTGATCGTCTTTTCAGCGTTTTTGTCACCTGAGAGGTTTGCCTCCAAGATGGAACCCAGGCAGGTTAATTTCCTCCTTTCTTGTGATAACATTTTCACCCACTTTGATCGTGAAACTCTCAGCCTTTCTAAGGTTAGGGTTGGACCCAAAGAGGATGGATTCAGTTTTACCCAGGTGTAATGAGAGTTTGTTGTCGGAGAGCCAGATGCAGATCTTGTTGAGTTCAGTGCTGAGAGTTTTCTCAACCTGCAGCCTGTCCCTGTCCGAGACCAGCAGAGCCGAGTCATCTGCGAACAGGAACAGTTTGCAGTCGCAAGCTGAAGACATATCATTCACATATATCAGGAACAGTAGTGGTCCTAGTATGCTTCCTTGAGGAACACCACAAGTCACTGGGAGGGGAGGGGACTGGGTGCCGTTTACTTCCACCACTTGCTCCCTCCCTTCCAGGTAGGATCTCATCCATTTCACCGACGTGTCATCAAAGCCTATTGCTTTGAGCTTATTGATCATAATTGGGTGATTAACGGTGTCAAAAGCCTTCTGGAGGTCCAGCATGACCATGCCGCAATATTTGCCCTTGTCGACATCTTGTTTGATAGAGTCGTTCAAATAGAGAAGGCATGTGTCAGTGTCATGGCACACAGACCAGTCAGACATATTTACACGCAGCTTTAGGTAGCTGCATACTATGCCAGAACAATTGAAGTAAAGTAAGTTCTCTTCGGGAGGGCTCCGCAAAACCGAAAAAACATCTGACATGCATTTCATACTGCCACACAACACTTCAGTGTTCTGGAAGCCAGACCCGCCCACCACTGCTTGCACTGTTGATGGCAAGTTGACTGGCTCAACCAAACAGCGTGTACAGTACACTACAGTACAGCCAATACTGCTGGAACAGATGGTTAAATTATTACCTGGATATCGCGATGCGCTGTTGCTTTGTGACGGAGGTATGGAGGTTTTGCCCTAGGCTTTAATTAATTCAATTAAATAGCCTTAAAGGTAGGGTAAGTGATATTTTTGGGTTAAAACAAAAAGTATTTTTTTTAAAGGTTAAAGCACTATATTCTGATAGTAATCATTGCTATAGAGTGTTTGTTCAGTAACAGGAGTCTCCCCGTCTCTCCAGCTCTTTAATAAACAGAAAATACATTTTCTGGTAGGTGTCAAAATCTCAGCCAATCAGGAGAAAGTACCCATTTTTAAGCTTCATTTGTATAGTGTTTCAGTTCTAGTTTTGCCTGCTCATTTCTTAGTGTCATCACTTCCAATTCCACTTGTTTAATCTGTATCCCGATTGAGTTCTCTATCCTGATTGGATAAAATTGGAAATGAAACTGAAACTGAAACGAAAATGCATTTTCTGTTTTATAAAGAGCTGGAGAGACATGGAGACTCCTTATATGGACAGGACACTCTATAGTAACGAGCACTAGGGGTGTGCCGATACACTAATTTCACGAAACGATACGATACGATATTTGACTCACAACTTCGATACGATTTCGATACGATACGATACGCACTTTTTTTATTATGAAAATATATGGAGGAGAAAAAAAAAATGCAAACAAATAATTCTGTTTTTGCATTATTCAGACATGCAAACTTGTAGCTTTTCAGCTACAATAGCCGTTTTGAATCCAAATAGTATGACACCTGAACCGAAAAAAAAACATGTTGTCACTCTTTTCACTTCGGGGCTGTTTGCATGCCTGATTATTATGATTGTAAAAGAAAAAAAAAAAAATCGTTTTCAAAAACGATATTTTTTTTTCCCAAAACGATACATATCGTCGCGAAAACGTATCGCGATATATCGCGGGACGATATATCGGCACACCCCTAACGAGCACTATCAGAACATAGACCCATTTTGCAATTATTTGAATAATTGCAAATCACTTACCCTACCTTTAATTAATTTATCCCAACACACTTCTGTGTTACTCTTTTCACTTCGGGGCTGTTTGCATGCCTGATTATTATGATTGTAAAAGAAAAAAAAAAAAATCGTTTTCAAAAACGATATTTTTTTTTCCCAAAACGATACATATCGTCGCGAAAACGTATCGCGATATATCGCGGGACGATATATCGGCACACCCCTAACGAGCACTATCAGAACATAGACCCATTTTGCAATTATTTGAATAATTGCAAATCACTTACCCTACCTTTAATTAATTTATCCCAACACACTTCTGTGTTGCCACCCCTCTTGTACCCTACTGGCCCAATCCGCCAGTGAGGAGCCCCCAACGGGAGGACGTAACACCTCCCGTTAAAACAAAAGTGATTAAAAAGCAATTCTCACCAACTTGGATCGATGTGCCCTGCATGCTCCCAAACGTTTTTTTTTTCTTTTAAAAATGTATTCTCTTGTACTTTCATCAACTCAAATTCTACCAGATATTGTGTGATTCTTGCACCCGTCATATGAGACTGGTACTAAAACTGTTAGAATTGAAATAATTATCAAACCTTTGTGTGTGGGGGAAAATCCTCCTCGCTGTGTAAGCAGGAATGGACAGCATTGTACCCTCAACCTAGACTATGAGGAGCCAAGCTACAGTAGAATGCATAATAGGCTTCTTCTCACTGTGACCTGAAATGCAAATGAATGCATGAATGCATGCACATGAGTGTGCCGTAGTGCTACTGCTATTGTAATGGGACTAGACAGGGATATGCACTCACTACCCAACAGACCATGTTGTTGCGTTTGGGCAGAAACCGTATCTTTATATTTGAAGTTTAAATGAATACCCTACTTCGTCGCACAGGAATGTCGCGCTAATGTCGCAAAAATAGCAGATCTACAAGCTCAGTAAATTGCTGGTTTGTAGATCAGCTATCTTCACTATTTTTGTAGATTTTTGGAAAGTGAAAGTGGTGAAGTGTGTCTGTGGGTTTTATACAGTACATATTGAACCAATGAAAAGTATTAACAAGAGCTTGTGACTATATAATACATTAGATCCACTGGAACACAGGATCTTTTTTTCATTTCCTGAAAACTTTTGGACAAGCAAGTTTTCCACCTGACATTGACAAAGTGCTCTTGTTATTATTATCTGTGATACAACTGCATCATCAGAAATAAACACAGTTTGCGGCTACCGAGGTGCACCTTTAGGCCTTATGCATATTGGTGCACACACAAACACAAATTAACACCATAACATTGACATGCTGTAAAGTAACTACAACTTCCTCATATTCTAAAATCACTACTGCCATGGTTGTGACTGATTATATAATCACTAGTCCATTCACCCAATAGAAGACAACTCAGAGCCATATAAAGTCATAAACTTTCACCTAAAACAAACATAATTTGCCTCAAGGTCAGAGTGACCATTACAGTAGTTGCTAGGGAAACATGACTATCTCAATACCAAAGTCCAATCCACTCCAGTCTCCACTCCGTAATATCTCCAACAACCATTGGTCACTCCAGTCTCCACTCCGTAATATCTCCAACAACCATTGGTCACTCCAGTCTCCACTCCGTAAAATCTCCAACAACCATTGGTCACTAACCAGAAAGACCATAATATCTCCAACAACTAGAGGTCACTCAACAGAAAGCCAACCATCCTACCCAGTTGATGTCATATATTAATGTGAACCACTCTCACTGGTCATCATGTGGGTAAGGACATGACTGCAGGTGTTGTGTACTGTTTAACTCCAGTCTTGGTTGCAGGATGTTTTCAGCCAAGCTATGGGAGTTCTTTGGAGCAGGGCCACACAGACCATGCATACATGCACCTACAGTAAGATAATAATAAGGGTAATAATAATAATAATAATAATAATAATAATAATAATAATAATAATAATAATAATAATAATGGGCAAAATAAATTGTCAAAATTTCACAATATTGCAAACAATTGCAAAATATTACTACGCATTGCAATGTGAGCTTGTAGATTGGCTATTTTCATTTTTTCTGAAAACGTGAACATAAATAAGATAAATAAGAATAAAAATTAAGATAAACATTTTCATAAAATAATCTGTGACGCAACGCTTTGTGAGCTAGTAGATCTGCTATTTTTGGCAAGTACAGTGCAACTCAGGTCTGTTTTACTAAGTATAGACTAGAGGGTTTAAGTGGTTAGGCGGTTAACACCCTTGTTCTTTCATCTCAAGTGTGGCAGCAGTCAACCTCCTGTTGACAGCAGTGACATGTCACTTCTCTAGACATGCCAGCAGAGCGGGGGGCTTCAGCAGGTTAAACCTTGTTTCTTTATCGCTTTATCACATTAACCACTTAACCCCTAAATACTTCTTTGAGCAGGGTCCCTCAGGGGTCTATACTTGGTCCCCCCCCCTTTTTTGCATATACACCAAATATCTTTGATATTTAGTGCAACACGTTGTGAAATTGTAGACTGGCAATTTTATTGGCAAATGATTTACTATTGTGGGGCAAATGTTCGCCTATTATGACATGCCCAGATTAGGGATGCTAGGGATCATGTGATGAAGAGTAAAAGGAAACATCCAAAGAGAAGCAATGAAGCAATGAAGGAAGGAAGACGCGAGGGAGCTGAATTATTTGGGGGCAGTGGTGGGCTAAAGGTTAGAGGAGCACGCTTGTTAGAAGGTTCCCAGCTCGATACCCCAGGCCAGCAGGAAAAATCTGGGTGGGGTAGTGAATGGCCACCACTTAGCCCTCCCCCAACGCAGCTGAAGTGCCCGAGCAAGGCACTGAACCCCAGAGTACTCCAGTGTAGCTGTTCAGTGGCCAACGGTATAAGACTGGTGGTTGTAATGGTCAGATACAACAGCAGTGACAACACAGCAAGTGTGTGGGGAGGAATTAATTGACTAAGATGGGGAGCAAAAAATATATATAATAGTAATAATTACACTTAAACAGTATGAAATATTATTCATTGTGCTCATTCTGAGCAACTACAAGTTCCAACTAATTGGAGAAACCAAATTCTTCACTGTCATGTATAATCACATCTCAAATTATGTTTGCTGATGAATGCCCTCAGCAGACAGTAATTATCTAGAAAGTCTCTTAAATATGAATTTGCCACATTACCATGTCATCAATATAGACATTTATCTTTGTAGGAAGAAAACGGGTGCTCCAGACGTCTAAAACACAACTAGGGTTTTTTGTGGTCTTCTTTCTTCTTCTACTTGCTTCAAAGGATTTTCATTTCTTTCTAGTTGCAGCTATTTGTCCAGTTTTCCCACTCAGTCTGAAGGTTTTAGGTGCTTTTGAAGCTGTATCTCATACACATATTGGATCAAGTCATGGCATTTTGTGAGATTGGAGTGGGAGACAATGCTCCTAGTATCCCAAGGCTTGTTTAGCTCGCTAAAGATTGCCTAGATTATGCTAGCATGCAGTAGGGGGCCAGTGGAGGCGGAAACACAGTCTGATTTGATTCAGAGCTCTAAGAACACCAGGCCCTTTCTGGCAGCCACCAGTGTTGCCAGATTTTGCAAGATAAATAAGCAAGCAGGTCTATGAAAACAAGCCCAAAAGAAGTGACTAGGCACATGAGCGCGCACGCGCACACGCACACACACACACACACACACACACACACACACACACACACACACACACACACACACACACACACACACACACACACACACACACGGCTATTTGAAAATAACCGAGCTTGTAGACCTGTTATTTTCCAAAAAGTCGTGTTTTTTTCTTCTTTTTTTTAAAATCTTTGTAGGGGTCCCCTGGCACAATATATTTTCAAATGGGGATTCGCACGGACAAATACATATTAATTTGCTGGTCTTTGACATGAAAATGTTTGAGAACCACTGGTTTAAACAACATTAGGAAGCAAGCCCAAATAAGCAACTACACTTTAGAAAAAAGCCCAAAAGACTGCCAATATTTACAAGCGACCTTACGGAAAGACAAGCTGAAAGTTGCTTATAATAAGCAGACTTGGCAACACCAGCAGCCACTTCAAATCCCATCCGCCACCCGGAGACCTCCTCAGAGGTCTGCCTTCACTCTTTACTCGCAGAATCCTGATTCAACTGGATTTCATGCATGGAATTCAAGTCAGACATCAAAATAAGAAAAACTCTGCGAGAGCACAGATGGAAGAAAAGAGTAAAATCTGTGCAGAGTAGTTGATATATGCCAGGGGTAGGCAACCTTAGGCACGGGGGAGGGTGATCACTGGCAGACTAGCCTAAGTGTGAGAGAGAGGTTTTTTATTTTAAAATTAAATATAAAAAAAAAGTTTAGTCAGTTAAATTAAGTCCCCTCACATCTATATACAAAAGAAATCCTGCACATAATTCTACATTCATTCCTAACTCAGTCTGGGGAGGGAGTCTGAGAGATATGAGTGGGTTATTGAGAGTCTAATGATGCGATGAGAAAATATGGTTGTTATGTATAGCCTATGGACAATCAAAATCAGTTCGAAATATTTAATTTCGATGTGGTGTCACAATTAAACTTAATGTTGATTTGGCACACTGACTATCAAGAAAATGAATACATGGCACTTCATGTCAAAAAGGTTGCCCACCCCTGATATATGCTATATATGCTATTGTTCTAAGGCATCCGCATCCCTTAGAACAAAGGTTTTCAAACTTTTTCTGCCCAAGGGCCCAAGGCAAAATCTCAAGGCACACCTGTATTCATAGAGGAAACAGGCGATCTACAAGCTCACAACCATCGCAGTGTGACGCATTATAATGTCATGCCCAAAATGACAGGTTAAAAGTGGTTAAAATATGTTTTGGGTATAGAATTTGCCTCTAGATTGGCAAATGACCAGTCATCGTATCGATATCGGTAACACCGGCCATAAAAAAAGTAATATCTGTATCGAACCGGTTTTAGCCAATATTTTATTCTATAATATTCCGTCAGTAGGCCTAATACATCAGGTAATAAGAATGCATCTGCACCAAAAATCACACTTACTGTATAACAGGTATAAGGTAAACCCAACAGGAAACTTGTATTGCAATACCAGTATTGTTCGATTCGCCCATGTAATTAATCGGTAATCGGATATCGGCCAAAATTTTAATATTATGCATCCCTAGTTGTATTGTAATAATAATGTGTGGTTGTCACAAAAAACAGAAAAGGTGCACAGTTACACCATTGCAATGCGTTGTAGCTTGTAGATCTGTTCTTTTTTGCAAGCGACACCGCCGTACTACAAAGTATAAGTCAGGCTTAAGCCTCTCACTGAAGCGTGGAGCATGAAGAATCAGGGATGAGTGGCCGTCATCAGATTTCCAATGAAACAGAGAGAATTCTTAGGAGGATTAGCGAGTCATCTCAAATTAGGAGTAGTGGGTACAGAGACACAGAGAAGGTGTTCTGTGTCTGTTGATTTATCTGGGCCTCTCTCTCACATCCCCTCTTCTTTTCCAAAAAGTAAAACAGAGGGACTAAATTGGTAGATTATTTACTATAACCTTGCTCTCACTGAGCAGTAATTATAAATAAACCCTGAGATAGATCTGACAGGCGTCACATACACATACCTGGTCCCGATTCAGAAACTTAGGAGGATCCACACTGTTTATTTAGTTTTCATTCTCCCCACTGATAGGTCGGCTCCCACCGGATCAATAACGTATTAGGCATCTTAAAACCATCTGCTTGCAGATGATTAATTTCCCTCCACTCTGAGGGGACAGTGGTTCCTCTGAGAGCACAGTCTCAGGTCCTACAGCCAGTGGTGTAAAATGTTAGGTCAAAATGTGTGTCAAACCAGAAATAGGATTGTGTCAAAGGTTGTGTTAAACCGGACACTGGATCAAAATGTCTCAATAGAAAAGCAAGGGAACCAAATAGAACCACCCCAATTGTATACATTATATTGTATTCAAATATTCTAGATAACATACGGATTGGACAAAACAACATTTTATTCACAAAATAAGTTACATAATGCAGATTTAAGGCCAGAATTTTAGTATTTCTTCCCCCACTGCCTAGAGGCCAGAGATCTAAAGGCACGGCTCACCCAGGCAGCGGTGGAATGATGCCCGGTGGACCAGCGCCAAGCAGAGCTCCCAGCAGCCAGCCCCCCTGTGTGCTGCAGCTGCGTGGGCCAAAACCAGGCAAGCACTGGCCCTCAGGTCTCTCTGAAGCTCTGTTTTCACAAGCAGTGCACTTTATTAAGTCAGCATTTATTAATGTTTACTCTCTCCTCCATGTTTGTTTTCATCTCATCCTGACCGTCATAGTAGGTGGGCGTGCGCGGGCAGTTAGGGGTGTGGCTAGAGGGACGGGGGAGGAGGGGGTTGGGAGATTAGTTCCTTGAACAAATAGGAGAGAGGCTCTGAACACGGTACGTCGCCTTATCAACGTCCCTCTGGCCAGGATAGTAAACAAGGTCATAATGATGTGTGGTTACTAGCAATAAACTTCCTGGAAACATGGACACACACACACACACGTTTGTATTACTATACTTGTGAGAACATCAACATTTTAGGAATGTCGTTTTTTTATGTTTTTTCTTTTTATTTGCCATTTTTTACCCCAAGACGAAAATTGCCGATCTATAAGCTAAATATGTCATGCTGCGACACGTTGTGAAATTATAGAGCTGCTATTTTCTTGACATGAAAACGTTTCAGAACTACTGGAATACAGCATGTACACACAGAGCGATGCCATCAGGCGGGCTGTAATGTAATGCAGTGGGTCTCAAAGTGGGGTACTGGGGTCGTGGGGGGGTTCCAGGGGGTCCCCAGCAAAAGTAATTAATATAGCATCACAATTATTTTAACCACTTTAATCATTTAAACGTTGGCTATTTAAAAATAGCAGATCTACGAGCTCACAGTGAGCTTGTACGTCTGCTAGTTTTGAATTATTTTTTAAAAATATCGAAAATGTTTGCGAAATTTTTAATAATTTTGACATAAAAAAAAAAAACTTCTCTTCTTGGGGTCCCTGGCACCAACCCTTTTCAGATGGGGTCCGGGGCCAAATACATATCAATTTGTGGGTCCTTGACATGAAAAGGTTTGAGAACCACTGCTGTAATGAAATGTAATGTAATGGTGGTATTGTTTACAGCCAGGCTGTAGATCCCCTTATTTGCTTCGTCAGGATGTTACCCCTGACAACGCACGGCTGCTAGGCATGCAGGCACCTGGGACTGGCATCTCCGAACAAGGCTGTTCTGTTTGTGCACCTCAACAACACGCGCACACGCGCACACACACACACACACACACACACACACACACACACATACACACACACACACACACACACACACACGCACACACACACACACACACACCTCAACAACACATCAGAGCCCACCAACGTGCATCAACACTGTGGGTGGTATACAGCAATCAGCCAAAAGAGGTGTGACTGGAGAGCAGTGGTGGAAGAAGTACTCCGATCTTTTTTTTTTTTTTTACTTAAGTAGCAACGTGGAAATACTCTGTTAAAGCAAAAGACCTGTATTCAAATTTGTAAAATTTGGAAGATCAGCTATTTCAGAATAAGTATAAAATAGGGCATAATTGGTTAATGTATGTTTTGTAATAATAATCTAAATCTGAAATAGAACTTGTGTAACTTAGTTGTAAGTGGAGTAGAAGTATCGGAAAAATGGAAATACTCAAGTACAAGTACCTCAAACTAGTACTGAAGTATAATACTTGAGTAAATGTAGGCTACTATCCACCACTGCTGTGGGTGGTACACCAACCAGCCAAAAGAGGTGTGACTGCAGAGTCCTTGAATGTCAGGAGAGACAGGATCGGTAGGTAAAGGAAATACAGTAGTTTTAACAAGATAGACAAGATAAGATATACACAAGACACACAAGACACACAAGATAAGGTAGCTGTTGGTCACTTCCTCCCCGGCTCAACTGGGCACCTAACTGGCCATCCTCTTGGCTTCATTGGGATGCCCAGAGAGCCAGGGTACCAGCGTTGCCTGGACTCTGCTTCTGTTTTCCCACCAGCTGATAAAGGAGAGGGGAAGTCTCCCATTGGCCTGGCTAGCCTACAACCAATGTGGTCTGGCTACCGACAGCAGCCTAGCCTGTAGCCACAGCCAGCTCTCACTTGGTACTGGGCAAACAACGCCTCCGCTTTCACTTGAAAAACTAGGACTAAGAAGAAGACTGATGGTCTCTCTGAGAGGCCTGAGTGGTAAACACTTAAGCCTGAGAGTCTGAGAGTTGACCAATTACGCTTGAAACCCACAGGGCGCGCCAGAGCACGGACGACGATTTAACTGTTCCCATGTTAATGAATGACCGGCCGCGAGTACGGACACGCACAGGGATTCATTTTTCCGCTCCGGGCGGAAAGAACGTTTTTCCGTGCACAAGACAAAACAAAAATCTGCGTGCACTCTCATTGAAACGCATTGACCAGACGTCCCACTGTGGTCAGGTTTGGAGAGAACAGTCGCGCACATGTGCTCTCTCTAACCCTGGAGCACATGTGTGTGTCTTCATCTGCCAGAGAGTACACTATGACTGTCTCAGCAGCAGCACCAGTTTGTTTATCAGGAAAGGTATGGGTACCGTATGTCCCCACAACTGGAATACGAGAAACAGACATTGTAACATCTGAAACAAAACCAAACCAACCACGTCATTACAAAGGTTTAAAGTCATCAAGTGACTTCATTGTGGAATAAAAATTACTCTCTAAATGACTCTGCACTCTTGAGAGTGCAGAGTCAAATATCTATAGGTTCTAATACTACCAGCTTATAGCCATTAATAGCCTTCCGCTCGTGCAATGATTGACGTGTCCTGTACACTGCACGTTACATAAGCCAGAGAGTAGTAGCAAGCGCCCTACCTCCTAACAGTGTATAGTACTGTGGTTCGCGTCTGCAGATTCCCAGTGATTTACGACCAGTCGTGGCAATGATGTCGACCACCAAACCATCCATACCTCAGAGGGAAGAATCCTTCGTCCAACCTGAACCTGCCGTGTTTGTGTTGACCAAGCTCATTGATGGCTTGTATAGTGACATACTCTGTTAATCGGGTATTTTATGCTTAAAATAGATTTGGGGAGTTAGACTAACAATTACTGTGGGAAAAGATTCAGGTTGGGGTTAGGTTTATGATTAGGCATTTAAAGGTTAGGTTTAGGGGTTAGGGCTGGAATTGGCACCGAAAACAGCTGAAAACAGCATGCACTACACACAAACGTGTGTGTGTGCATTTGCGTTCACATGTGCGTTTGATGTGTTTTACAATCTGTATTTCAAACAAAGATATCAGTGCATACAATGAGACAAGGTCCGTCTGTGTTAAATTCAGGATCACAGGTACTTCAATGACCTTGTGTAAGTTGAAACGTTGTGATCCAACTCTTTTAGGAGCTTAAAGCGGAACTATGTAACTTGTTTTTTAAATAGAATTTAATTTTGTCCAATCTGTATCCAATATGGTAGAGTATGTTAATACAATATAACTCACACAATTGGGGTGGTTATATGTTGTCTCCCTGCTCTTCTATTGAGACCATTTAGATTGTGTCAAAGGTCATGTGTCTCACCTAGACACAGGATCTGACACGACTTTTGACCTGATGGTCAAGATTCAATTTATCCCCTGAGCAAGCAGGCAGGCTGTATTAGCACAATGGTAAGACTTTTTGCAATTGCGCAAGAAACCGGGTTCAAATCTGGGGTAGAGGAGGAAAGTTACATAGGGCAGCTTTAAGAAGAAGTTGTGCGGACATTTTTCTCTATCGTTTAAGTGTCTTTTTTATCCAGCACTCTTCGCAGTTTTTGGATGTGCGTGCACCACCTGGACTGCATCAAGTTCAGTACCACAGTCATGATGGCAGCAGTGACAGTTGGTAAGCAAGCAGCCTGCAGGAAGAGGCAGGGCGACCACAGGAGGAAGGGATGGTGGATTGCTCATCATGTGGTTATTATTACGTATCGTTGTTTGTGCAGTGCTTTATGCCAGTGGTTCTCAAACAGTCTCATGTCCAGGGCCCCAACTTGATGTGTATTTGGCCACAGACCCCCATTTAACCACTATACTTAGTAAAAATGGATCTACTTCTGAGTTGCACTGGTGCACTCTTTTTCCCCTGTACATCAAATCTCTTTGCCAAAAATAGCCAATCTACAACGTGTCACATTGCGACGCGTTGTGAGCTTGAAATCTACTATTTTGGCGAATATTCCCCCCAGTTACAAATATTTTGTGCTAGAGACCCCCAACCATAATAGAAGATTTGTGTTAAACATTTAATGTATTCCAAATGTGTGATTTTTTTCCTAAATTTTTCGAAAAGAGCAGATATACAAGCTTAACTCATCGCAATGTATCACATTGCGATGAGTTAAGACCTTGTGGATCGTCTATTTTCGAATAGCTGAAATATAAAATAGGTTAAAGTTGTTAAACTGTTCCTCGTTTAGCTGGAAGCCCCCTTGAACCCTCTCAAGAACCCCTGAGGGTCCCCGAGCCACTTTGAGAAATACTGCGTTAAGCCAGGTTTGCACAAACCTTTTCAGCAATGACCCAGAACTACTGCAAAAATGCTTAATGTATTGACAAAAGGCTTTAGCAATTTTGCACTCAAACAAGTCAGTGACGAGTGAAACCAAATTAGGTTTTTCAAGTTACCCCTACATAGGTACAGAAGCAATAACAAATACAAGTAAATAACATGATTATCAGCTAATTTGGTTAGAATTAGAGCACACAGTTAGAACATTTAACTAAAACTCTTTTGTCATAACTTGTCTCATGTAATTGCAATGCCCCTCTAATTGTTACACACAATTTGTACACAATTTTGTGAACAAATAGATATATTCTGTGACCCAAGTATGAGTCGGAACCCACAGTTTGTGCACTAACTCTCTAAGTTTGAGGTAATGAAGGTTACCCATGTTGTCACAGGAATTACTCAGAGGCAAGCCTTCACCCTGTCCAGTGTCCACGAGGAAGATGATTCTCATCACTCGGCTTGGTTAGACTCAGAGCTGATGTATGTTCAGACCGATGACAGCATAATATGTCAAATGTGACGTGTGGAAAATGAATTAAGCTGGTCTGCGATCTCTGACAGTTACAGTAGAGAATAAGAAAAGACCTGCATCAATGCAAAACAAATATATAATTCAAAGCCTTCAATCCCTGGCTCTTGCACAAACAGATTACAGTACGAGAATCAACCACAGCCTTATCATTAGAAATTAAAAGGTAAGCAAACATGGCTTATCTGAAAAGTGGCAACAAAGAACTTAAGAAGACTGTTTAACCTGCAGGAGAGACAGTCTATTTTTGTTAAATTGTACTTTGTCATATGAATATAACACTTTGAAATAAGTGCTAAGTCCACACCAAGAAACACGTTTCAATTTTTTACAACACAATACGTCACTTTGCCAAAAAGAACAGATCTAGGCGCTAACAACGCATCACATCACAACGTATACTTGACATTAGGCTTGACAGTCCGTACTCAGTACTCACCACTATAGAAGCGTATCATGCAACTGAGGTCTGAATTGGCTGCCTCTCTCTGCACGCGTACAGGGTCCTCATAGCCCACCGCTGTCAGGTAGTCGTACACCATCCGAAGAGGACACTCACAAGAGTCCAGCCTCCTACAGGATGAAGGGAATAGTGATGTATGGTGATACTGCATCCATCACTGCAATAATATGATCATTTCCTTCCACTCTGTCTTAATCGTACACATAAACACGCACTTACAGGGGTACGGCTCATCTTTCATCAACTCAGCTACAAAGCTAATCTTTCATTCGAGCGGAGTAGCAGAGTCCAGCATTTGAAGTTGAGTGAAAAATTAGTAGAGACGCATCATAAATCTCTTGGATGATTTGTAGTGGTGGTGGGTGACTTTCAGCATCAATGAACCACTCAATGTTTAACCATTTTGATAAAAAAAAAAGTGATGCCTGTACGAGCAGTGTGTCTGCAAATGGATATCCACAATTTACGTAATTTTTGCATTTTCTCCCTGGTGCGAAGACTCGTACAGGACAAGCTAACAGGACAAGCTAACAGAGAGTACCACGGCCGAATAAATATCTGCCAGAAAAATAACAAATAAACTGAATATCCAAAACTTGCTACAAAAATGGATACACCATATTTATGATTTCGGGACATGGCTCCTCGGTGTGTCTGTCCAGAGCTAATCTCGTAAACCATTGCACCGATCAGCGACAAATCGTTGCAATGGTCTTTTTTAAAAACATATTAGCAGATCTACAAGCTCACAGCGCGTCAATTCGGGCGGCGCTGCAAGCTTGTACATCTGCTATTTTTGAAGTTTTTTGAAAATCTTTCACTTAGATTTTTTTTTTACATAAATCTTCTCTTCTGGGGGTCCCTGGCAAAACATTTTCAGATGGGGGTCAAATATCATTGTCATTGACATGAAAAAAATTGAGAACCACTGTCCTGATGACTGACATCATAGACTGGCCACATGACGCACGAGATGCACGTAGAAGAATTACTGTTATAAGACCCTGTCTTATATTTTTTGGGAAGCACTTCCCAAAGGTTATTAAAACCTTTCTGACAGTCAGTAAAGAGAAAATGAAAGACAAACTAAGCTCAAGTCACATGTGGTAAATGCAATGGGTAGTAACATAGCATCAAGGTCCCACTGCACGTTGCCATGTGCACTTGTAGATCGGCAATTTTTGTGTGACACTGTTTTACGAGGAAGTATTAATAAACATGGTTTAAGTGGTTAATTTAGTTGATTGTTAGTTGATTCAGTGGTTAATTTAGTCAATTATTTAACATTTTTTTACATTGATACTTTGATATATAATAAATAAAATAAATAATGGAGAAAAGAAAAAAACGACATTCTCAATTATTCGATTACATCGATTAAATCGATACAATAGAACTTAGAAAAGAATCGATAGTTGCAGCACTATTTACAGTGGGCAGATTCCAGGAGGCAGCCATAGAGTCGGCTGTCCACCATTCACACCAGCGGTTATGCTTAAAGACCAAAGATAGGCCCCATATTTATTCACAACATCTCTCCCCTCATAGCAGCCCAGTGGGAAGCCATAACATCTCTGTCAAGTTACCATGCCTCTTCATCCTTCCTCAGGCTGGGAGGTATATTATGCACTGAATTATGGTAAACATGTTTCTTAGTGGCGTAGCAAATATTAAAGAGAAGATATTAAAGGACCTGACTCAATCTAGCATCCATAAATTCACAAAACTGTGTGCAAGTGAGTGTTGCAGTTAAACAGCATGGGATGCATTTTTTATTTCATCAACTGGCAGACATTTTATGCTTCAATGATTAACACATGAAACAATGTTGCAGGTTCTTATCACAAATACATAGAGTGATTGAAGTTCAAATGAGAGAGGGAGGGAGGGGGAGAGAGAGAGAGAGAGAGAGAGAGCGAGAGAGAGAGAGAGAGAGAGAGAGAGAGAGAGAGAGAGAGAGAGAGAGAGAGAGAGAGAGAGAGAGAGAGAGAGAGATGGACTACGACACAGTAACAGTAGAGAATGTAGCCTAATCATGAGCAAAGCTAAGAGGAGACTAAATTGTGCAGCCAGATTACAGCTCTGAATGCATTATCTTAAGGGTGCTTCACAATCAACTGTCATGTGCTACTCTTTCTGGACACAATCAGTCTGCTTTGTGTCTGCCGAGGCGGGCATCACTGTTCTGTGGAGTATAGTCAGGGGTGAAACAAGTTAATAATTAAAATAATGATGCTTATCATTGCTATGTAATTTGTTTGTGTAGCATGACTCTGATGCACATTTTCTTCTAGCTCTTGCAGCTAAAAACAAATGAGGGATCATTGCAACGTGAGGTTCAAAATCTTAGCAAACAAACACAAAAATGTCAGCATCTGAAAGACATGGCGTCGTCTTAAAAGACTGCGAGATTTGAATCAGATTTGAATATTAATTTTGATCTAGGTGTCTGGGACTAACAGATTTCTCATGTCTGTTAATTTATAATTAATATTAACTGCCACCTCTGCAACTGTTTAATATGCTGCTTATCACTGCTGACTTCGCCTTCAAGGTTCAAACTGTAATCAGGGAACAGAGTTCCTATTAGTTGATAATGGCTGATTTTGGCTTTTAAAACTGTTAATTAAATTTAACCATTAGTTGATAATGGTTGGTCTTCGGCCGTTCATTATTTTTATTACATTTAAATCCTCCCGGACAGACAGTCCAGCAGAAGGTCGTTGAAGTGTTTTTGTTATATTGACCAAACCAGTGGTTCTCAAAGTGGGGTCCAGGGACCCTCAGGGTTCCTTGAGGGGATCCAAGTGGACCCGTACAGGTTTGTATCTTTGAGAGTTATGGAGGTCCTTGAAATTAATAGAGAACCACTGGCCTAAACCAATGAATTACCTGCAGTACTAAAAAGCCTGCTGATAGCAATGGCCCCACCAAAATAATTGCTTTATGTTCACTAGGTGGTTCTTTAACCTATAGTTAACTACTGTACCTTTGACAAAACATTTTCAGCTCACCATTCTTGGTCTTTGTCAATGTGCCTTTGACCAAAGTTATCAGCTCATCACTAAATCACACACAAAATGGCTGATATTTAGTTGACACAAAACATTGAATGTTATTTGGATAGAATGTTGTTTAGACAGATGCTAGGTTCATTGTTTACCTGGTATCCTAGTCTCTTGAGGCACTACACTGTTCTCTAAGCATTCTATTTACAGTATGTCTCTATTATTATAATGTTTTTAATTTTTTATTTTGGGGCTTTTTATGCCTTTATTGATAGTATAGTAGGTTGACAGGAAATGGGGGGAGAGAGATGGGGAGTGACACGCAGGAAAGGCCGTCGCGTCAAGACTCGAACCCGCAACGCGCTGTCAGTCTACATTGAGCCTAGGTGCCCGGACCGCTACGCCAGCTGTCCGGGGCATGTCTCTATTATTATTAACAACACAAATCTTGTCCCTGGCACAAAATGGTGGGCGTCTAAATACATATTAACCACTTAAACCCCAGCATCCTCATTCTGGGGGGGGGGGGGGGGGGGGTCTGAGTCTGTAGTGTAGCTCATTGGTTCTCAAAGTGGGGTCCGGGGACCCCCAGGGGTACTTGAGGGGGTTCCAGGGGGTCCCCAGCTAAATGATGGACAGGAACCAAATGGTCCCTTATGGGTCTGTAACTCCGAGAGAGTTAAATCTCAGAGTTAAATTAACATTGGTTTTACAATGTGAATTGGGGTCCCAGAGGTATAAATGCCATTAAATGGGGGTCCGTAGCCTAATGCATGTCAAACTGGGGGTCCTTGGAATTAAAATGGTTGAGAATCACAGCTAGAGAGCCGTAAAAACCTTCTCTTATTGGGGTCCCTGGCTTATCTTTTCAAATGGGGGTCCGCGGGGTAATAAGTGTCAATTAGGGGGTCCTTGACATGAAAAAGTTTGAGAACCACTAGCGTAGCTCACTGTGGTCAGTACCTGAGCAGGTCTCCGTGCAGCTGAATGTAGAGGGCCTCTCCATCCCTCTGGGCACACAGCTCCTCCACGGTGGTTCTGGTGGTGCAGAGCACCAGCTGGAGGTCTGCCTGAGGGGTGGAGGGGGTCTGGGGGGGCCCAGAGGCTGGTGGCTGAGGGTCTACCGCACCCCCATACAGACACACACAGCCACGTTGGGGATCCCCCTTAAGCCAGTCCCGCTCCCGCGATCCAAAGCGGGTCTTTCTGGTCACGCAGCCCCGGCTTCCGTTCCTCTTCATGTTGCGCTGCACAATATGGAGACACGATCATTCTAACAAGACTGACATTAGATGAAACAGAGCAATAGAACCAGGGGTTCCCAAACATTTCAGCTTGAGACCCAAAGGATACATTTGGTGTCTCCTTAGCACCCAAATGTACAACAATACTGTGAATGAATCACTTAAGCCCTATTTCAAACATTGTGAAAATAGCAGCCTTACAAGCTCACAACGCATCGCACGTGAGCGATAGATCTGCTATTTTAGTTAGTTTCTTTTAATTCATGGATTTTGTTTAACAATTCTGAAATTCTTATGAAGAGTTAGACTTCCTGTTCTAATTTCTGAAGAAAAACATTTTTTTTTGTTTTGTTTTATTTTTTCCAATATCGTAAAAAAGCGGATATTTACTGGTGACCGTAAAAATGGTTGCGTGACCCAAAACTGGGTCCCGAGACTCCCGACCCATTGTTTGGGAACCACTGAAATACTGTAGATCTAAAATGTTCCATGTAGGACTTTTCTGTTTTCTGGAGATTTCATGTGCCCAATTCAATGGGACATGCCTGGTCCCCCACCTGACACCCCCCTCCCCTACCCTACCCTCGCCAGACTCATATCGTCACTTTTTTCCCCCATAAATGAATGCCCTGCAGAAATGGCTGATCTACAAGCTCAACATGTGTCACCATGTAATGCACTGTGAGCTTGTAGATCAGCTATTTTAGCTTTTTGGGATAATTGTTGAACATTTTCACATAATTATTATTATTATTATTATTATTATTATTATTATTATTATGACATGCCAAAAATGGAGATGGCAGTTTGAAAGTTATTAAGTCTGTCTGTGGGTTTTATGAATATTTAACCAAATTATTAACAAGAGCTTATGACTAAATAATAACATTAATAACATTTTTTTTTAATAAAATAATGGTTCTGCACATACGGTACAGTAAAGGTTTCCGCCTGACAGCAACTATATGAAGAATGTATTTGTAAAAGCAATCCTCAAATTAATCAATACATTTGAAGACCCACTCCAAATTCCAGACTTAAGATGATAGAACCCATTTGTTTTTTACAAAGGGCAACAATGCCCTACATTTATGTGTTCATGCCATTAGTGTCCAGGCGGCTATTACAGAGGAAGGCACACAGGCATTATACTCCCACGATGCTGTGCTTCCCGTCAACCGACTCAGGCAGACATCTGCAGCCATCCCCACCACAGCCACTGGTAGAGACTCAGACAACAGTGCTTGGGCTGCGTGTGTACAAATACACACTGTCTCATTTGTGTTTGTTTTTAAGACACATACTGTACACACATTTGAATTCAAGATTTAGGCTACATAATCACTTGAATCTCACTTGTTCTCTAATGTGTCATAATTAACGTTATACCATTTGACACACGCCACTGGAATCTAGCATTGTTGGTTTACCATCAGAGTTTATAAAGTCTTAACAGCAGTAAGTATAAAAATATATCTAAAATGAGCAATTATCATCATTATTATTTTTAGATTTGCCATAAGCCTATGTTGGGCATGTTTCAGTTAGAGCGTTATAACCTAGTAATAAAGTGTCAATCAGTAACTCAATTCATAATAGAGCCATAGATGAACAAGGATGGATGGATATTCATCCCAATGATGTCACATCATGATGTAACGTTACCTACTGTATGAGCCGTACTGTATACGTCAGTGATCCTCAAACCTTTTCATTTCAACGGCCCCCAGATTGATATTCATAAGGCCACGGAACCCCATTTCATACGATTTATATCTCTACTGGGACACGAATCTACACTGTAAAATCCTAAGCGTTTATTTAACTCTGAGAGTGTACAGATAAAACCAAATGCACAAGTCCATTTGGTTCCATCCACACTCTGAGTTACAGACCTGTAAGGGTAGGGTACATTTGGATCCTAACTATCAATCATTTAGCTGGGGACCCCCTGGAACCCCCCTCAAGAACCCCTGGGGGTCCCCAGACCACTGGTATAATATGTGGCTGTCAACTAGTGTAAACACAGTCAAACCATGGCAACATGGTCAGAAAGCCCTGTATACATTTTGGCCATTTGAAAATAGCGGATCTACAAGCTCACAATGTGTAGCGATGCAAGGCATTGTGAGCTTGTAGATCTGCTATTTTCAAAAGATTTTTTATTAATTTTATACATTTGAAAAATTGTGAAATGGGGACCTTCTGCATAATGAGTACTTTCTACTGTTGGTACTTTAAGTACATTTTTTTAATCAATAGCCTACTTTAGTAGTTACTTTTACTGAAGTAAAATGTTTAATTCCGGACTTTAACTTGTAAAAGAGTATTTCTATATTGCAGCATTGATACTTTTACTAAAGTACAAAATGTGTGAGTACTTTTTCCACCATTGCAGGCAGCTAACCAGAGTTAAATCATTAACCAAAGGACGTCAATCATCAATGACGCTTTTACACGGGGTGGAAATATGCGGTTTCACGTCACGTCTCATTATGCACTTGGAAATGTTTGAATCTCTGACAGCATAACAATGACATAAAATAGGTTAAACATTCTCTATTATATTAGTGCAGGGACCCCCAGTGGTCCTTGAAGGGGGTTCCAGGGGGTTCCCAGCTAAATTAGTTTATAGCATCAAAATCAGTGTGACCCTATTTTACAACCCGGCTATTCAATAGCCGATCTACAAGCTCACTTGCCTTGTATGTAGAATTTTCGAAATATTTTTCAACATTAATAATAAATAATGATCAACAATTTTGAACATGTTTTAACAACACAGATTCTATGGCTGCCCCAGTGCCCTTGCGGTTAGGTAGGCTGAGCTCCACATCTTTTCAAATGGGGGTCCTTCCTTGGACAAATACACATCAATTTTGGGGGGTCCTGACATGACAATGTTTGAGAACCACTGTATTATAGCCTATTAGGCTATGCATTATGTTAAAATCATAAATAGGCCTGTCACAATTATTACATAATCGCAATTATTTGAGATAATCACAATTATTTTGCTTAATCGTCATAATCGTTAAAAGGTTCATATATTTCCCCCAAATAGCTGATCTAAAAGCTTACAACACGTGACGTGTTGTAAGCTTGTAGATCAGCTATTCCCTCTATGATTTTTTAAAGTATAAAATTATTAAACGTGTCAGTAATTTCTGTGTATATTTAAGTTGTTTGTCATAATCTTTGTGATTACGAAGCCTAAAAACCAAACGGAAATTAAAATTGTATTCATGATATTATGTTCCAATAATGCTTGACGAAAACACATTTAAATCGTTCATCGCAATTATTTGTGTGACGATTAATCGTCAACTTAGATTTGTAATCGTGACACAGCCCTAATCATAACCTGCCTTAGTTATAGCCTACACCACAAATATTCTCTATATGGCTGCCCCGTGGTGCCCCTGGTTAGGTAGGCTACACATCTTTTCAAATGGGGGTCCTTGGACAAATACATATCATTTTTGGGGGGGGTCCCTGACATGACAATGTTTGAGAACCACTGTATTATATAGTACAGGCTGTGTATTTGTGTTATATATATATCAGAACCTGCCTTTAGTACGCGGATTCCCGTTGCAGCAGCAGCAGCACCACCACCACCATGGGCTGCTCCTCCCGGACCTGCAGTCTTATCCAACCCGTCCTGGTGAAGCACCGGCTCCGGCTGCAGGGTGTCGGTGCAACAAGCCCCCTTGTCACCACCACCGCCTCCCTTTTTCACGTCCGATCGGCTGTTTGACACCATGATCGCTGTGTTCTGCTCGTCCTCCATCGCCATGGATGCTGCCTGTGTTTTTTTAAACTACGATACAGTCACAATGCGCGTCGTCGTGACACTGACACACCACCACGACTGATAAATTCCAATAGACGCAGCTGGAAAATGTCATTGTGTTTCGATGCACCGAAGCCATAGCGGAGACTGACTCTCTCTCTGGGGCTGTCAGATAGGCCTACGGTACAGAGCTGATCAATAAACATTAAAGGGGCAGGGACTGTGGAGCTGATCAATAAACATTAAAGGGGCAGGGTTGTTCTTATTCATTGGGCACTGCCCAGTCATTTCAGGGGGAGAGGCTTGCTTGCTAAATTGAGCATGGAATTTTATAACCTCCAGTTTATGAGTTGACATCATATTATGCTTTTGTTACTGTATATTTAAGTAATTATTACACTGAGGGTGTGCGTTATCGTGATTACTGGCACGCCAGCGATGCGGTCAGGAACGTGGCGAAGCAGAGTCCCGCAAGCATGAAGCATCACTGAAGTGTACTTACCATACCAACAGTTAGGCCTACCATCAAGGTCCGGGTACATAAGACCCATAAAAATAAAACATATCAAAATGTATTCATAATGCGGGACATGTCTCTCTCAACATAACCTTTCTGCGAGTGTTATCTCTGTTATCCTGGAAATGCATGGCAGACAGACAGACCCAGTTTACTCAGCCACGCTGGAGAACTTTTCTCAGAACGGACACGGAAACAAAACAGAACCGTTAACTCAATGTCATTGTATTTAAGATATTCGATAAAAAATACAAATATCTTTAATGCCAGATTTAGCTACTACGGCCGCAAACGTCCCATGCAAACTGCTAGCATAGCCACTTAGCCGGCTATGTTCTGTGAAACTCCATCTGATAGTCCAGCTGATTTTCATATGTATTAGCTGTGCTGTCGTGCTGGTTTGAAGCACGGGTAGATAGCTATGTCAACCAATCAGATTGCTTTGTCGGAACTACCTGTTGTAAATTCTTATTTTGAAGGTGAAATTACACTTTTGGGGTAGAAGTGAGTGAACCATGGTTCTAATTTCATTTTGGAGAAATGCTGAATCAACAGGCTATGCATTCCTGCATCCTTCCTGCAATCTTAGAGGTATTAAATAACTGTACTAGGCCTAATTCAAATAATGAACTAAAGTTTCATAACTTGGGGTTATGCTACTTGATATATAAAGCATTCAAATACATTTAAGTGCCCTTTGCCCTAGCTACACAGTCTATTTCTATGGTGGAAGCATTTACTAGGCTATACATAAATTCCAACTTTAAAATAAAGATGGCTGGTTGACTACTTCTCAAAATGCAAAAAGATGCTCTTTCAAGGGCATCTTCCTCAGTTTGAGAATGTGCCTCATTACAATTTAGGCATTTAGCAGTTTTGTTATCATAATGCAAGAGAACTGATAAATATGAACATACAATTTATTATGTACAATCACATACACCTGTGATACAACCTGTCTGAATGGCACATGACACCCAAAGTACACAAGAAACCACTAGAATTTGTGTTTGACCTTTTTTTTATTATTCTCTTGATCATTTTCTCCAACCCAAAGACAATACACAGCATAAGTTGAAAATATCCCATTTAATAGTTTACAGCCTCTCATCTTTAATCACTATCATTTATATTTTCAGTCCAGACATTCACATCCACTTTGAAGACATGGACCACTGATTCAGTTCAGCATGTCAACTTGACTGGAAAAAAGTCAACTCCTGTAAGGCCCTCACAAATCTGATCGGTTATTACTGTATATTATTGTACAGTCAGGGTGGATCTGGGGGTTACATACAGATTTTTATTTCCAAAGTACAATGGATGTTTTTTTTTTTATTCGACTGGGGTATTGGACATGGTGGCCAGTTACCTGCTCCTCCAAAGCCTTGCCCCAACATGTCATTGACCTGGCCAAATACGGACAAAACAAAAAACAAAATATTATCTCTAAATGACTCCTGTGCGCTTTACCACTGAAAAGAAATAAGAAAAAAAGTGCGCTTTAAGTGAATAACTTCCAATGGTACAACTGTCAGCCCCAACCAATCAAGATGGTGCGGTGGATTCACTAATTTGATGTTTTCCATTTCTTGTATTTGAAAAAAAGATGATTACGTCAAGAGTAGAAATAAAATTATTTACATCGGTTCTCACATGCAGTTCAGAAGCTGAGTTGAAATTGCAGCCAAAATTGTCATGTCCTACCATGTTAAAAGTGAAGACATGTCCACACACTTACCATCCCACTCAGACAAAGATGTATATTTACACAGACAAGCACTCAGTTTCTCTCTCAGACACTCGACACACACACACACACACACACACACACAAAATTAAATTTCACTTCAAAAGCTGATCACACTGCTGAGGGATATTTGTCTCCATGTCTGTTCTTCTTTATCATGTTCTTTTTCATTGATACAATTAGAACTGTATTGGTCACTGTATTGTTAACATAACAGTTGATCAAATATGATTAATATGAACACATATGGTGGAAAGTACAGTACAAACAACAAACAAAATGAAACAAAAACAAACAAAAACTATAACATTCAAGACAAGGGGTTATGAAACTTCTTTCCCCATCCTGCAAACCTTCTATTTCAAACATCTCCCCCTTGTGGAAAATGGTGTGTAGTACAGGTAACATGCTGGTTCATCTCCCCCAGGAAAAAGGTAAAGATAGCACTGCAATAATTTATATCAAAGCCCTCTTAAAAAACAAATGTACACCAATGAAGGGCAGCAGACAGCGGTGGGGCTACGTTATCACATGCACGTCTGTTCTGACTGCCATGTGGGTTTGGATAAATAGGAGAAAGAGGTTTCCTATACTTCCCTGAACTGTTTATAAGTGTGTTGTCTCTTCTCAGCCGATATTCACAAAGGCAAACCCCACCTTCCACGGGACTAGAGTCTACGAAGAGAAGACCACCTCAACAAAACAGTGAGAAAGCCGAAAGACACGTCTCTCTCTCACACACAAGTTTGTATTACTATGCTTGTGAGAACATCATTTTAGGACGGCATTGAAAATAGCCGGAAAATAGGAGAAAAATAGCCGATTTACAAGCTCATGGCGTATCGCAGCGAGCTTGTAGATCGGCTATTTTTTGGTGTGGGACACCAGTGCGCAACTATGTATAATTCAGGCATAACTCTAACCCCAACCCCTAAACCTAACTTCTAAAATGTCTCATCCTCAAATCTGAATATTTGCTTAATTGTAAAAATATTTTTCAACTATAAAAACAATCATTTCTCCTTTAAGGACCAGGAAAATGTCCCTCACAAGTATAGTAATACAAATATACACACACACACACAAAATGACTTTGACAATGAGTAGCAAGAGAAGTAGAGAATGAAAGCAGGCCAAAAGCATGCCCGTTATGGTCCAGTCCCAAGTAGTCACCATAATGCTGCATCATTCATAAACAAAACAATAGAACCTCACACTGATGATTATGATAGCTGACAACCCCATACTATTCTGCTTCAAATTTAAACCACTGACCTAAACAAATCACAAAATTTAACACTCCCTCACTGTGGCACAAACAGTGTCCTGTTCTTGTTGATTTCTGATACAAGTGCATGGCACCATGTGGAAGGTGCTATATGACGGATAAAAAAAAAGATCATCAGGTGCGCACACACACATGACCTGCATTTACAAGACTAAAAGAGGCCAATGAAAAGGATTCACTCCCCAAAGATGATATGTGCTGTAGGGCATTCAATAAGTCAATTATAGGTCTGACAGCATTAATTACATATAATCACTTTTTAGTCAATAATGCAGAGGGATGCACTGCAGATACTGTATACTCGACGTATGAACGTGGCGTGCGTAGGGGAACGAAAACAAAAAGGATGCGTGCGCAGGGGAACAAAAACAAAAAGGATGCGTGTGCAGGGGAACAAAAACTAAAAGGATGCCTTTCTGAGGGACAGGGAAGATGACAAGGTGCCATGTCAGACATTAAACCGGATTCATACTTTGTTGCACGTCCCAAATGGTACACCTACAAGCTCACATGATGTTGCAGCTTGTAGTTCTGCCATTTCTGATATGCAAGCATAAATTAGGCTTTTACACAGCACTGTGCTCAGGTTTCAGTAGTACAGTACATCACTCAGACAAACTCAAACCCTCGACTGAACATTTAAAACAACCCCGATAGCAGCCAGCAGCCAACCAACTCACCCACCAAACAAGAAAAAAACAAAACATGATATAACCAATCTCAAAGAATATGAAGTGATTAAATGCAGCCCATTTGTAATCTCTCAAGATTATTTTCTTTATATATACACAGTATGTATAAAATTAGTCCCTAGCTAATCTTTGCAAGTCTTCACATGGATGTTTTTTGTATTTTATTTAATTTGATCAGCTTTTTATGTTTTACAATTATATACAATGTACAGGCAGCAGATCATATAGCTTTTACAATGAGTATGTGATGATACAGGGAAGTCTTTTTTTTATAGACTATGATGTGGCCTAGATCTATTCAGACAATTTACATTGTGAATAATTGGAAGTTTTTAGAAAATGGTTGGTATCTAAAAAAAGGATGAAAGATAGTACAAGAGACAAAAGTGTAAAAGCCCTCAATATGTACAGAAAAAAAGCCAATATAGCATTTGTCAACAGAAAAAAGTTAAACTGAACGAAAAATAATTTCCTCCATATACACATACCATACTGTAGCTCAAAAATATTTCCAAAGCTAAATAGTATCTCTGATTTGGTCACAAAAGTTAGAGTGAAGCATAGTGAATATTAAGTATACAGCCCGATTGAACATCTGACGATCTGAACACAAACAGCTTATAGGGCTGCTAAGCCCGTTAACCACTTGAACCCTAGCATCCCTATTCTGGAGGGAACATTCGCCAAAAATATGCAGATCTACAAGCTCACTACGCATCGTCACGCCTCGTGAGCTTGTAGATCAGCTTTTTTTGGCAAAGAAACTTGGTGTAAACAAAAAAGAGCACACCAAGTATAGGAGCAACTCGAATCCAGATTAGAATGTGTCTGGTTTAAGTGGTTAAGTGATGATACTGTAGGCTTCTTTTTCATACAGATGTCCCACTTTGATTGTAATCAAATGACTTCTTGAACACAGCTGTCCATCTCAGTGTGCTGTTTGCGAATTAACAGAAAAGAGGACAAAAAAAACAGCGAGGTATTAAGGTTTGCCCCCCACCCATCCCTGTCCCTCCCCTGACGGCGTGGTCGGAATTCTGATTTGGAGAAATATGTGAAACTAAGAAATCATTACCAACGGTCACCACAGAAGCTAGCTCAGTCACTGTACCTCAAACTAATAACGATCCAAGTGAATACAGGTGCTCCTTTCACAAACAAAGATATGAGAAGAAAAGAAAAAAATCTTAAAGCAACAATTCCCTTTACTAAGAACATTTACACTTTTGATTGTTTTGAACATGCAAACTTGGTATAGGGTAGACTGACATTAGCTGCCGTGATAAACCTTAGTCATCAATGCTTAGGCCTTTTATTTTTTCCCCAGACTGTCATTATTGAACATTTTAAACAGGTAAAATCACCACTTCAAAATGTTTACACCAAGGAGGAAAAACCTCACTGATGCAGTGATGCTGTAGTGTGTATGAGTAGAAGAAAGCTGATGGTGGCGTGAAGCATCGTAAGTTAACATTTCCGTTAAAAACACAATTATGATTTCCTTAGAAGAAATTTCTAGTATATAACATGAAGTTAAATGTAAGGAGGTTTGTGCACCCATACACAATTTAAAATGAGAGCAAGTTAGTGACATCGTTATTATTACCCCAGGCAAGTGGATATTGGTGGTGGTTTATAGTTTTCTACAGTAAGTCAAGGTGTACTTAAAAGTGAAAATGTTCTACTAAAAGTGAAATATTGCTTTAAATCCATCCAGCCCATCATCTTCTAATAGTATTTTCCCAGGATATCATCCTCAAAATGCACTCGACACAATTAGACTCTTACAAACCCACTTTGTATAGGAGGGTGTTCTTATTTAGTTGTCAGAAAGGCACATCACTTTGATATCAGGCATATTATTTAAGTTAAATCACTTAAGAAAAATCAAAAAAACAAAAACAAAAACATCACAAAAATAGTGCCAACACAATGACCTCAATGGAGCGTCATAACGAAGACTCAAGGAGAGAGAGAGAAAAAAAAAAGCATTCAGTGCATGTAACTACATTCATAATAGACTTCATTTACATGTACGTGCAGGGTGACTAAGTCCAACCAAGTTAAATAAAACTGAAAGTTTGTCTAAACTACAAGCTGTGTTGTGTTGATATCTTACGCCTGCGGAGAGCATTTAGATGCAGGAAACGTGAACGCAGATCTTGAGGGGGTTAATCCAATTAACAATTTCCATAATGAAACAGATGCATTTCTGACCAGGATATATATCCTTCAAAATGGATCAAACTAGCTATTAACCGTTCGCTTTGCTGAATAAATGCACAAAGAGAAGCTACTTGTTGATTCATTTTAGGAAAGGGGCCTGCACGTGGAATAGAACATCCTCTTAAAGGTAGCCACAACTGATCCAACTAATGTTTATTTTGCCATCATGACAGCAAAACTGAGTATTTCCTATAAACACGGGATGCAGCAGAGACCTAATGTCAGAACCAGGAAAGCCCCACCAAGCTAGAGTCAAATGTTAAAGTGATCCTAGTAACACTCAAACAGGCTTCAAACCAAACTGATGCAAATGACAATGAATACAAATCTCTGACAAGTAAAGTCTCAAGTTCATGCCCAAACTTCCAGATGGTATTTGATGTTTCAAACATTTTCCTGCTGCTAGAACGTGAGGACCAAGACTATGGGTGTAAAATCAGAATATGAAACCAGTTATGACCAATAAAATATAGTGCTGGAGCAACCTTCTGGGATATACATAAAAGACGTCTTTAAATCAGTTTATTGGCTACAGAAACTGAGGGGTGCCTACTGAAAGATGCACCTTTAACAGTGGAGCGTGGTGCAGATTGTAGTCAAGTTAGATTTGAATTAGTGGACTATCCAACTTCAATTAATGACAAAATTAAAACCACAAATCAAAGAAAACGGTGAATTACACATGCTCATACAGTGGCCAAAAGTTCTTTACAGTGGCTCAGCGAGGTGGAACGTACCACAGTGTGGTTTGCGTATAAGCAATTGTGAGTGGCGGTGGGGTATGGGGTTGGGCCAAAAAGCAAACAGATTTCAAAGCCAACAGATCAAAGCTAAACCGATTAAGAAGATCAGGTAAGTCCATGGATATTTGTTTCAGATTTTTCTGGTGACGCCAATAATCATTATGGTCTTCATAACATCTGTTTTTTTCCCTCCCCCCCGTGTTACGTTCCACTGCTTCCCATGCAACTCGAGGGCAGCGGTCTGCGGTGATGTCACAGGGGGATCCGTTTTGAAGAAAAGGAGGGAGGTGAAAAGGAAAATCGTTTTCTCATAGTTCCCCTGGCAGGGCATTTTAGGAGCGAGATGGCAGCTCACATCACTGCCAGGACTGAGGAGGGAAGTTATTAACCTCAGCCAGGTCTTGCACAGCCGAGCCTTTGTGGGTATACGTCAGCTTGACCCTCATTCGTAGCTGTTGCTGAAATATCATCAGGATGATGCATGTTTATGTCAATGAAAACACAACTGAAAGAATTAGGACTGCAACTACCGATTATCTTCTTAGTGATTATTCTATCGATTACTTTTTCTATGAATAGAATAGCGAGTTGCTTTCTATACATTTTTTAAATATACAGCAACAAATTTATTAACCACTTAAGCGTTATTTTATACTTTGTCGCCTACTGGTGTCATATAACGATAGTGAAAATAACACAAGCTTGTAGATCAGTTACTTTTGTAACTTGGTCTATAATGGCATGCCCAAAATAGGGATTGATAGTGAATCGATTTTTATCAAATCATCGATAATCGATTAAATCGATTAGTTCGACTAACTGTTGCAGTCCTAGAAAAAACTTCACACAAATTATTCCTCGTCAGCGGGTAACCCTTGTCAGGAACTGGGTTTCAAAAGTAGTGTTGAGTACACTTAAGCATTGGTTCTCAAAGTGGTGACATAGTGTCACAATCATTTTAACTACTTCATCCGTTGGCTATTCAAAAACAGCAGATCTACAAGATTGGAAATGTTTTATACATTTAGAATTTCTTTTAACAAATCTTCTCTTCTAGGGGGTCCTTGGCACGAAAAAATTTGAGAAACCCTGCACTAAAGAGTAAACTGACAGAGTCAACCTGTAAACAACAAACAAAAACATAACCTACCTTCTGTGGGTTGAGAACTCTGATGACCTGTGTGACACTCCCCTGGTTGAGAGCTGGGACAACATTACTGCTAGGGGACAGCAGCTGCAGCTGGAATGTCTGAGCAACAAAGAGCGCACATTAAAGCCTATTCATAGATTCATCTGAGTTATGAAACCCCGTCAACCAAATTTGTAATTATATCCAACAGCTCAGTCAATTTACATTGTAATGGCAAAATATACCACTCTGACCTTGGACATTTTAGTTGAGTAGGGCTGGGGCAATATGACTTCAAATCAGTCTCATGATTATTTCAAACTTTTGCCTCAATTACAATTAACGAACAATTATGAAATATATATAGTGAACATAGCCCATCTACAAGCTCATATTGTGAGCTTGTGCTCACAATGTGAGTTTGTAGATTTGCCATTTTCGCTATTTTTGTACGCCACCACCATTGTACAACAAAGTATAATATACATGTGGTTATAATATACATGGGTCTAATGGATTTTGTCAATTATTAAAAAATCGAATAAAATGTTTTCGTGTCCATGCATTGATTGATGCATGTAAGAAATATTTAAAATAATAATAAAAACAACTGCTCCTCGATAATTCAATTAACCTTCATGAGCAAGATTAAGAGAGTTATTGGTTCTAAATATCGGTTATGATATATTTTCAGTTAATACTGATTACGCTGCTTTACCTTTGGTACTGCAGCCTGAAAAACAAAGTCTGTCATGTCAGCCTCGGTGGTGTTGGAGGCATGGATGGTGATGACTGCTATGTTTGGATTGGGGTTGGCCCTCTCAAATGTGAATTCTATTTTCAGACCATTCTTGTTGTATGCCGTCATAGGTGGGATAGCTACAGAAAACAAACAAACAAATAAAAACATTGAAAACCAGCATGATATTCAGCATTAAAATGTCAGACATTCAGGGGTAATGATTGACCACCAAATGCACCAATGGGCTTTGTTGCAGAATGACAATACCACAAACTGCTTATGGGAGAGGATGACTGAGTAAATTCATGAGAAGCTGAAAAATTGCTCTTTTCAACAACAACGCGTAACCCAGAACCTTCCGGAACCTAGCTAGCACTTTGAGATTTGAGACTTATGTAAAGTTCAAAACAAATAAAATGCATAACAAATAAAAAGCTTTATTATTATAATAATTATTATCATCATTAGTAGTAGTACATGAAACTTTCCAGAACCTTTGTTTAAATTTCCAATAAAATAGCCAATCTCTCACACGTCGCAAACTCGCAATGTGGCACATTGTGAGCTTGTAGATCACCTTTTTTAGAAACATTTTGAAAGTATAACTCTTGAGTTCTGGATTCAACTCAGGGTTATTACCACCTCCTGAGCAGGCCCCAAATTAGGTTCTGAGAACCTTATCTGACGCCATAGCACGCAATTACATATCCAGAACCTATGAAATAGGTATCGCACGGCACGGCACTAGTTCATGTAGACCAGGGGTTTTCAACTGATTGTAAAGGAGGGACCACCACCCTGACTAAGAATCAACCTGGGGACCTAAAGAATCACTGTTTCTCAACCAATGGTCCACAAGAGTACTAGTGGTCTATGGCATAATTAGGCCTGCAGGTGGTCCATGGAAAAAAATATTAAAATGTAAATACATGAAGAAAATACCCTTGTTAAATGTATAACAATGTTAAAATAATAGTCCATCAAATATAAGAAAATATTTATTTAATTTCAAGCTTTTTCTCCCACACCACGCATATTAATTATGCGTGGTGTGGGAGAAAAAGCTTGAAATTAAATAATGTTACGGGCCTGATTTAATTTGTTGCACGAATTCGTTGTACTACTACGATACTACACAATTATATCAAGCCGAGGCATTATCTAACTGAAATATGCAAGTGGTCTAGAGCTCAGAAAAAGATTGAGAACCACTGATCTATTCCTATCCCACGGTTAACCTCATTCAAATTCTCATACTTTATCCAACATTCCATTAAACTCATGTTAACTGATATACTGATTTGTATCTCATGTATGAGACACATGCGATTATGGGCACATGCGATTATTATTTCCTAATATGATGACTCAATGAGGCAATCCGGTACACTTCCTCTTCTTTTCTAACTTTCTAACTCCCTTTTCTGTAGCATTTCTTGACCTCCGACTTCCCAGTAACTGACAACATGGACGTGTCATCATAGGTCATTTAGTGCACTGTTCCGTGGAAGAAAAACATTTTTATAAAAACTCCTCACTTTCCTACATTACTAAATGCATGGTCAGGGACCACATGCAATAACTTCGGACCACCTGTTGAAAACCCCTGATGTAGACGAAAAGAGCCTGAGGAGAGTATGGGATGGCACTATGTAGGTGACTCTCACCTGTGGCTGCAATATCATTAAACAAGGACTGTGAGGATAGGCCATCCAGGAGGAAGGGGGGCTGGGAGGTGGGCCCAGAGGGTACAGGAGCAGGGGCTGCTGGACCACCTGGGGAGGGCAGAACAACACACCAGGGTTCAACAGTGCACAAAGACAGATGTACACAAACTCCACTTATATCAGTAGTTCTCAAACATTTTCATGTCAAGGATCCCCAAATTGATAATAGCTGCAGACCACCATTTGAAATGATTTTGTGCCAAGGATACAAATTAGATTTGTTTTTTAAAGGCGATCTACAAGCTCACAATGTGTCACAGTGCGATGCTTTGAGAGCTTGTAGATCACCAAAATATAAAGTAAGACTTGAGTGTTTAAAAGGTTCCTCATTTTGCTGGGAACCCCTCTCAAGGACCCCAGTTTGAAAACCACTGCCTTATATCATAATTGCGGGGAAGGTTTTACATAAATGTAAAAAAAATAACTATGAAAATCACAACACTGACACCTAAAGGCACTAAAATGTAATAGGCTGGAGTTCTTTAAAATCAAGCTCTAGCTACACTTTTGATAAAATCTTGTACTATGATTAAATTGTAACAGTATTTAGTCTACAGTAAGCATCAAAATTACCATATCATTGATTATTGAATTGTGAGTATTCAGCAAAGCAATCACAACAGGACTTTTGCCAGATGTATTGTGCATATTGTAAAGAATATTTTGGTTTGTGATTCTATGCCTGACTCAAAACAAAAGGAGGAAGCAGTAGCACCATTCAACAGAAAGGTGAAAAGGGGAGATTTTCCAGACCCACTCCCCACAAGATCTTGTATTTTGTTTGTTTAATGTCTTGTTGAAGCTTAGCCATGAAAATCCTTAACGCCAATGCCGTCAGAGACTATAAATGCATGCTTCTACATGCATTGGGCAATAAGGAAGGATGCAGTGACAGGGCTCAAAATTTTGAAATGTTATCTGTGCGACAGCTTAATATAATTGGGAGCATTTATATTAGTGCAAATAATTCTTCTAGTGTGACCAAAACAAGCGGTCCTTTTGCACCAGAAAAACTAATGTTTTTTGTGAGCTGACAGTAGCTCTTGACTGATGTTTTTATTGACAAAAAAGACACAGTATGAGAGCTCTGGTGCTCTGTAGCATCGATAGTTTGCTCACTGGCACAACAGAGATTTCATTGAGTGCTGCTGGAGCCTAGCAGCTGGGCCAACATGCCAGTGGTTTCTGTGCGAGCTCGCATTCAAGATGGGAAATTAAATGAGTCGTTTGCTGAGAGAAACATTGTGATGAGATGCAGGGCTGCTCACACCATGTGAACACCTGTGGGTATGTGTGTGCGTGTGTGTGTGTGTGTGTGTGTGTGTGTGTGTGTGTGTGTGTGTGTGTGTGTGTGTGTGTGTGTGTGTGTGTGTATCAAGAGTTTTTCCTCTACATAGACGAGAGAATAGGAGAACACATGGCTGGTATCGATAGTGTGACAAATAAGTATTGAAACTGGTGCAAATGTATGAAGCATATTGAAAGATATATATTTCACTCAAACTTGCTGATGCACACATTAGTGAGTATACGCATTGGCCAATGTAACGTATATACTGTATACAGTAAAACCTTCCACTACACCAGCGGACTGACAGCCATGTTTTCCTCCTCTCTTCTCAATATGTTGCTACTGAGGCTATACTGACATGGCCAAAATGGTGAAGCCAGCGTTAATGTGGCGAACAGAGAGATAAAGCCAGGTCTCCTACCAGACAGTGAGAGGTCCCCCAGCAGATCAAGCAACTCTCCTCCAGCTGAAGCCGGCTTGGTGGGCAGCGTGGTCTGGATAACTGGTACCACATCATTACCACCCAACAGGTCCAACAAATCATTAGCCTGGAGAACCAAGAACAAAAAAAAACGTAAACACCCACAATGAATTACCCAACAATTTTTCAACAAACACAATTATAAGTAATAAAGTAATAATAATCAGAAAACTCTACATTTGTAATCGTTTTCATTCAAGCAAATGTGGTGTCATTTTGAGTGTTACCATGTTTACAAAAAACTTGTAATTTGAATTAAATTATGATTATGATTAGGCAGACAGATTTCCCATTATTCTATGGCCCTCTGCTGACCATGACATTTTGTCTTTGAATGCTGACTTTTAGTTTGTATATAATAAATTAATAAAATATGCTAAATCAAAATGTATTTGGGTAGCAGCTGCTCATGTGGTGACTCTGCCTCAGGACTGTATGCACAATCATGCAGTATCCTTTAAGAAAGTATGCACATGCAGTATGCTTTGGCTGGACTCAAACATGCGCTTCAGCCAATGAAACTAATAGCAAGCCGATTTCCCATTTCCCCATGTTGTCTTGCGGGTGGTGGGCAGTGCTGGCATGAGTGCCGATTTTCCAGTGTGTAGTTGGTTTGACTTACATGGGAGTGTTGGCTAACTGATAGAAAACTACAAGCGAAATGGCCACCAAGAGGGGTCAACGCACTGCGCTTCTGTCCTATTGGTTGGTGCCCCGTCAAGGTTCATCAATATTGAACCCGACACTTCAAAGCCGCCGGGTCCCTGCACATGTGTGAGTCCAGCTTAAGAAAGTCCCTGGAATTATTCTTACCTGGTTGGTTGGCTGAGTGATAGGGGGTGGATGTTTCACATCCAACACCGAGGGCTCTGTCTCCCCGTTGGTCTGCACAATCTCTGTGGGGCCATTAGAAGACGTTTTCTCCATAATGGGCATTCGCTCTAGTAGAGCTGGCCTACAGAGGGACAGGAACAGATGAATGGAAAGAGGCAGAAGTTGATGTGTCAGTCCCGTTTATTAGAGGTTTAATGGCCATGATTGGAATACGAAACAGAAGGCGATGCTCCCTCACCTCATGTGGTCATATTTTTTGAAAAGTGCATTGTACTCCACGGCTCTCTGCTGCAGTTCCACATCGATGCTACTGCCATATATTGACACCACTTTTTTGATTCGGCTGAAAAAAGAAATTAGAATGTCAGTAAAAAAGTATTTCCTGCCTTACAGCGAATGGATAATGGGTTATAATATAATAACTTCATTAATATAGCCTTTTTTCCAAACTGAAAATTTAAATTACAAGGTACTTTACAACAGTGGTTCTTTGAGTGGGGTCTGGGGACCCTCGGGGTGCTTGAGGGGGTTCCAAGGGGTCCCCAGCAAAATTAGGAACGGTTGAAACATTTAAGCCTGTATTTCGGCTATTTGAAAAGAGCCGATCTACAAGGTCACAATGTGTCGCGATGTGAGCTCTTAGATCTGCTAGCTTAGAAAAATGTTGATAAATCTTCTCTTATGGGGGTGTCACTGGCACGAAATCTTTTCAATGGGGGCCAAATACTTATCAATTTGGGGGTTCTTGAGATGAGGATTATAGAGCTTTACATCTTGTTGCTTTACAACAAGATGAATGAAAAGCAAATAGTCATTTAAAATATAAAAGATAACTCAAATTCAAGCAAGATACAGATTCAAGGGGTAAAGGCACTTCCATAAAGTGTGGTTTTAAGAGCGATTAAAAAGATGCCACTAAAGTCACTAGTCCCATCACAAGCAGATTGGCTACTTGCGAGACTATGCATCACTGAAATGTTATCACGTCCACTCTATCAAGGTGTGTGTGACTGTGCACTGTTCACCTGAACACTTTCATTTGTACCTTGATACAACTGGAAACATTAAAATGAATGCTAGAAGTCCACACTTACTTCACACTGCTGAAGCGAGTGGACAGCTTCATGATTGCAGTAAGAGAGTAACCTCGGGTAACAGGAGTGGACAGGTTGGACACCAGTAGTCCTTCCAACACATCCAGAACCTCATCTTCTGTTACCTAGAGCACAGAGACAAAACGGAAACACATCACTACTGATGAAGGTCTGCTGGTACATTGCTTGGGTGGCAGGGTTTTTCTTAACACTCCCAAAGTATTGTTTGTGGTTGAAGCATGATGTTGGCAGGCGTGGGTTGCAAATTTAAACAGTGGGAGATTTTTTGTGTGTCCGATACCAGAGGGCTGTTAACGTCAGTGTGTCAGTTTTGAAAGTGGGTTTGTCATGGGCCTGCCTGATATTTCAGTAGGCTATCACAGACAGGGAAATTAATGTGTTTATTTCTTATTTTGGCTGGGATTCTGAAAGTGTACCTGAATGGGTTCTTCTTCTTCACACTGCCCAGACACCAGCAAGTCTCCATATTCTCCTATGCACCAAGATGACACCTGCACTAGGGGTTGCTACAGAACACAGAGAAACACATTTGTACTTTTTAATCTTTTATCACAAACACACACACACACACACACACACACACACACACACACACACTGCATGAAAAAAAAAACTACGATTTAAGAAATGAAGCACACATTATGTGAACATGGCTGAAAGCTCTGACCTGCGAAATATCATCCAGCAGGGCTTTGTAAAGCCTCTGTACTGTGTAGGCGTGCATCTCCACACTGTTGGTGATGAGCTGGATGAGGTTAGGAACTGAATCGTCTCGCACGTAGCTCCCTGCCTGTGGGACATCAGGAAAGATTGCAGGATACTGTAGAGCAGGGGTAGGCAACTGAGATAAGCCTAGGGCCAATATCACTCCCAGACATTCCATCGCGGGCCGGGCCTCCGCGCGAACATGTGCGTGCACATGTGCGTGCACAACGCGGGCGCGTGCACAACACGAAATTTTTCGGGTCTAATTCGGGTCTAACTCGGTCTAATTCGGGTCTAATTTGGGTCTAATTCGGTTCTGTTTGACCAATATAAATAAACATTTTTTCCGGTTTAAATATCAGCACAGGCGATTTTTCTGGTGATTTTTTTTTCTTCTCCATTTTCCTCTAATCTAGCTATAAAATGTTATAAATCCTTTAAAATGCATCGTGTTTATGAGTGCATGATTTCAAAAGTGGGTTCAGGTTCTATGAAATAAGTATTTATAATTATTTTAACATTAATTTTTAATACTTTTTTTATAACACTTTTCAGTAAATCATTCATACTGTATCTTTCTGTATTTGGATATAATAGCGGCCTATATGTGAGACTATCGGTCTGATACTGTATAAAAATAAAATCCCTCCCCCCCCAAAAAAAAAACAAAAAATATTTTTCTAAAAAAAAAAAAAAAAAAAATGTTTTTTTTTTTTTTAATTCTCAAAATTATCTCACGGGCCAGATATTATTTCTGGGGGGCCAATTTCGGCCCGCGGGCCGCCTGTTGCCGACCCCTGCTGTAGAGGACCAGCGTATGACAATTGCTTTGGCAATGTAAACGTATGTTTCTCATGCCAATAAAGCTCCTTTGAATTGAATTGAAAATTGTATGCTTAAATATGTATGCACAGGTCTACTTCAGAATTCATGTTGAATTTGTTGGATAGGGCTGTTGGATTGACTGATCTTGCAGCAGTTTTGCGCCAGCGAAGGAGAGACTGTTAGCTGTTTAGCCCCTTTTCAACCAAAGTGTTCACAGACTTTTAGGAACTTATTATTATTAAGTACAGAGGGGAACTATAACCCCTGGAGCCAAAATGGAGCTAGGTTAAGCAGTCGAAAAGGATAACATTTCCTGAATTTAAGGCAACATTCCTGTGGTCAAAAAGGGGTCCTATGGCATCAAAGCCCAGTGCATTAGTGTTGTCACAAAGGTATACATACTGTCGTCAGGACTCTCATGATGGTGTCAATGTGCCATCTTTTCGAGGGAGCATACCTGGAACACAGAATATACAGTGGTTAGCTATTGCCCAACTATTGATACACCGTAAATGAGAATAAGGTAAATGTTGTCAACAATCAGAAAAAGGATCACTAATTTAATCCTCATAGTGTTTTTTCTTTAAAACCGTGAAAAATACTTTTCATTGCAAAAATTATAAATATGAACTTAAAAGTATACTATGTTAGTTCCATTGATCCAAGCTGGAACACAATTGATTGATTATTAAAATAAACATGCTCTGAAAATGCACACGGCCCACCCATCTGACCACTTAGCTGCTGTGTTAAGTGGTCAGATCGAACGCTTTTGCAGTTTTCAAGTGGGCCCTGATCCAGAAAAGGTTGGGAACCATTGATTTAATGGATTACTGCCAGGGTCTTAGCTCTTCCTCAGACAAAGGAAACTATACAGAGAAACGCCTTCAAATACCTACTCAGCCAGGTCACCTGACAGATCAACTGACCCCATTTAGGCTCCTATTCACTTACTACATTATATGCTGTATATGATATGCAATGCAGCGTTTTTGTTGTTTTCTCTGGCATTTTTCAGCTTGTTATATAATATTTTGCTCTTCCATCGCTGTGGTATTGTTCATTGCCTTTAAGACTAGCAAAGGCGCCTTATAATACGAGGAGCCTACTAGGGTCAGGTGATCCGTCAGGTGACCTGGCCCAGTAGGTATTTTAAGGTGTGTCTGTAGTTTCCTTTGTCTCAAGGCTATGTAAAACGGGAACAGAAACGTGCCGCGTGCCATTGACGCACCAGGGGAGGCAAACCGGAGCCAGAAGTTTGATGGAACGCATTGAAGTCAGTGAGAGCCGGGTGGACAAGTGTATGAATAAACATTATTATTTAATGATTGTCAAATAACCAGTTTAGGATAATAAGAGAAGAGATATCATACTTTGTTCGATGTGTACACTATATGTTATTGAGGTATCTAAAGAGCACAGAGTTAGGTTTCTGACTGGGCAGTATGAGTTGTCATGAGAATTGGTTGACAGGTTGTCAGTTGATAGTCTCCTGATAACAGTCCTTCCTTACTGCAGTGCACAGTAATAAACTTACTCTGTGCTCTATAAATACCTCAAACTTCTATAGTGTGCAGATCGAAAAACAAGGCAGCCGAATGTGTGATAGCTTTTATTTTACTGACCTATTATTTTACAAAGGTCACAATCATTCGAATATATTTATTCATACGCTTGTCCATTCCATCGAACATTCGGCTCTAGTTTGCCTCCCAGTGCAACGGCTCTGCCAGCTGGAATTGCTGGGCCAAGAAAGTAGCCTTTCCTTCTTTACATAGTCTTGTTTTGTCTTGTCTGACTAAGAATCAATGGTGGTAATCTGTTAAATGATATGATCCAGCATGCACATTTTAAGTAGTCAGGCTACTGGTGTTCATTCACCTCACAATACACTGACAGTTATGTCATTCTATATCTGATTAATGCTTCTAATCATCCACAACTCACCCCTCAAAGTACTGACAGACAAAACGTAACGTTGATAAGTTCTTTCACAATGACATTTAGGGTTGGGTACCGAAATTCGGTTCCAAGTAGAAACCGATAAGGAAATGGTCGGTACCGGGTACCCAGACAAAATATGTAATTTCAGTTCTGCATATCGGTTCCTAGAAGCGGCTAAAAGCCGTTCAAACAAAGGCGTTTAGAAGTGCTACACAGAACAGCACAATACAAAAATCACAAATCCGGTAAAACACTGTTGTATGGAGAAGTATACATCCGTTGCGTCTCACTCGGTAACACACCGTCGTATGGTCGGAGGAGCTGCTGCTGCTCTCTGAGTGCAGCTGCCTGCATTCCTCCCCGCACCCTCCCCCTCCCCTCTCCTCTCCTCTCACACAACACCGTCTCAACTTTGTAAGCTTTGTTGTTCTCATTAGAATCCACATGTCAGAGGGGTTAACATTAATAGGATGACCAGCGCTGTACAAGAGCCTGTGCTGCGCAAAATAATTAACACCAGCTGTAAACGATTCTGTCTATGTGTGTGTGTGTGTGTGTGTGTGTGTGTGTGTGTGTGTGTGTGTGTGTGTGTGTGTGTGTGTCTTTTTGAAATGAAACTGAAAGTAACTTCTCCAAAAGAAAGGAATGGCAGGCCTAATATTATTAATGCATTTTGGCTGTGTGCAATAATGCAACTGCCTTTTGTTAGGTTATTGAATATTTGTTTTCATTTCTTGCATTCATATTTATATCATTTGCAATAATTCAACTGTATGGCATGCTAATGTTTTAAATAACTGATCTCAATGCACACAGTGCACACACATGCACAAGTCTCTTACTTCTCTGCAGCTAGGAAGACTCCTGAAGCGCAGTCCGCTTTGAATTCTGGGTCACATGAGTCCAGGAAGTAGAGCAGCTCCTTCATCATGCCTCGAATGTTGTTGCCATTCACCAAAGCAAAGCTCAGCTCCATTGCACGCCTGAGACGGGAATGAAAAGGGACAGCGGGGTAAGCTCAAAACTCACCACGATGTGACACATAGCAAGCTTGTAGATACCGGTAGTCTATTTTAGCTATTTTTGGAAACTGTTCAACATATAAAATTATGTTTTAACCATAGTACATATTGGTTAAGTTTATTGTCATTGTCATCATATCGTCGTTATGTAATTTGACATATCTGCCCAGTGTAATTGTTATCGTTAATTGCAATTATTTGTACAATGTCAACTGAAATGTCATGATCGCGATAGCCCTATTTGTACATCAGTCTTCTGTGATTCTCACCTCTTGATGGACACGTCCAGGTCTTTTAAACAATCCACGATGGTGCTCCGATGCCTCTGCACAGCGTTATGGTCTGTTTGTACCGTCTTCAGTAGGGACGTCAATGCCACATATCTAAAATGGGCACGTCACAAAATGGAACCGTCACAACAAAGCGAGAGCTGGGTATTTGTGCTTCTTAAGTGTCGAGGTGGCAAAGATATTTGAAAGGCTTTAAAAGTGACTTACCTAATATTTTTGTCGTTGTTAAGAAGGAAGCGTCCCAGTATGTTAATTGCCAACACCTGCAAAACAGAAAAAATGCTTTTACCATGTGAAACATTTTTGAGGAACACCACCAACTTTCTAACTTATTGTCATTTATTAGTCATAGGGGTGGCATGTCTATAAATATATACTGTAGGTCTCTGCCATTTGAGAACCTTAGTCGCAATGCATACTGGTAAATGTAGGCACTGATGGCAAGGCAATATGAGCAGAAATAAATGGTTCCTCCATCAATATAGATTAGAAAAATTGACCCTTTTATTGCTGCACTTGCCTACAAGGGGCATCAGCAATGATTGCATATTCACAAAAACATATTGAACATTTTAACAGAACATACATTTTGGTAAAGGGGATACAAATTAACTCACCCTCAGTCCACTCTCTGATTTGATGTCCATTATAGTGAGAACAGTCTCATAAAGGATTGCATTGCCTACATTTTTACTTGTCTCTGTATTGGTTGCAACCTAGAAGAATGAAAACAATTCATGAGTCAGATTTATCATTCAGTTAGAGAGGCTTTCAACCACAACGTCAAACTTAAACTCTAACCTGTGCAAGGATATCGTTCATCGCTTCACTCGAATCGTCATCACTCTTGCCAAGAATTCGCAGTAGTCTCAATATCCGCACCTGAGATTTGCAGAAAGTGTCAAGCGCTAGCAGGCTAGATTAAACAAATCATATAGCCTCCAGTCAAGCACAAATTAAATGTTTTAAGTCTTACCTGCAGGAAGGGATCACTGATGCCAGACACATCATGCTCAGGAGAGTATCCGGACATGATTAGGTTCTTCAGAATTCTCACCAACTGTGGAACCAGCTACAAGAAGGTGAACAACAGGAGAGAAGAGGTGTCAAAAGCCTTTGTCTCTCTAAACCTCCAAGGAATGTTCTGCAGGCAGGTATTTTTAGCAGTTGGGTAAATATGTTTTGAGGCTTAGGGGAGATTATATTTTTGTAGAATTGACAACTCATACTGTAATTTCACTATTGTATGAAAGCACGTAACTTGCTGAGGTTAATGAATCGAAACCTTGATTGTAATTAACATTGGGTTAGACTGTTTCTCTTTTGGGAACAGAATCTGTCAAACTGGATCGGGCTGTAATAATGCTGCTGTATTCATAAAAAGAGCAAGATTATACAAGAGTTTGGTACGCTTGCCGCATGATATGGATGTAATCTTCATATTGGCGTTTCATTAATTGCAAGAGCAAAAATGGAAACAACTTTTTTCCCTTTATATACGGTATAGTATTTTGAGATACATAAAAGGTATACTACATTCAGAAGTTTTCAGATATTTCAGATATTATATTGACATTATCTGAAAACTGTCTATGCTGTCCAAAAACAGGTTTTCATGATAAACAAGAAAAAAAAATCTCCCCACCACCACCCCAAAAGCCTCAACATTCCATTTTAATGCTTTGCTGGCCAAACTCTTGTGAATAATCAACTAAAAACATCACAAATAAACAATCCTATGACATTCATTGACATTACACATAGGATATCCTCTGACAACGACAGATAAAGTATAGATTATCTGTGCCTGGTGAAAACTCCTTGTGTGTGATCAATTTACCCATCACATCCTTTAATTACAAACGGTGATCAAATGAGGTACATAGAAGAGGAACAATGAAACCGTGACAATAGTGAGACATAAATCTGACAAATGGACCAAAATAAATAAAACATCTTTACATAACCCTAAAAGAACACAAACATAATGATCACTGTAAAAGCCAAGGAGATTAAAAGAAAAAGATAACATAAGGAATGACATTACTGGACACAGGTTTGATTACATCTATGGTGACTGTGTGGGGGTGATTACTCGTTACAGCATGCACCAGCTATGGAATCAGAATGTACTCTTACCTTCTCATTCTAACACAATGCAGGGGTTGTAACAAAGACAAATGACAGAAAAAATATGAGGTAGATGTTAGGGAGGGGAAAACTGGAAATCATTCACTTTCAGAGAGCTTAAAGTAAGGTTTTCGATCATGAGAACATGAGGTGGGCCTTCTGGTGCAAAGATCTTTTTTGTCACAGCTAGGGGGGGAGAGGTAGAATAGCAGTTGAGAAACAGGGAAAGAGACAGTGGAAGGAGATAAAGACTGAGACATACTTTGAATGTAGAGGATAGATACCTTGGGGCCAAGAATGCAATCCAAGGCTCAAAAAAGTAAAAACAAATCTGTCTTATCTATACTGAGAGGGAAATGCATAAGCAGAAAGAGAGAGAATGGCATGTGGTGTGACCATAAGACAAATGTTTCCTTAATTCCCTGCATCCTTTTCAAATAATTACGTTTCATTTGAATCCTTACCTTTCTGAAGTGGGAGAGCATGTCAGGACTTCTTTCACACATTTCAGTGAGTAGGACAACAGATGTGTGGAGAACACCTGAGGGAACAAAGCAGAGAACTTCAGGATCGAAGTAACGCTATCATTTCGGGGCAAGGTGTATTCACATCCGTGTGTCGTGCAGTTTCATTTGTCTCCTTTCACTGAAATTTCTTGCCTGTCTTAAAAGGACAATACCGGTTTGACATGATTAGCCCATTGACTACGAATCAGTTTACTTGACATTACTGGCAACCATTTTCCGAAGCACTGTAGTTTGTTGATTTTCAAATTGTATTCCATCACAAAACTGAATGATGGTGATATGGTGGTCCTTAACTGTGCTATCCAAGATCCATATCATATATTGAAGGAAGTTGGCTGTGGTATTGAAAGGACGATTAATAAATAAGTTGAACCAAGTAAGGTGACTAGAGGTACAGATGGGCAAGAAAGTGACCTCATAAATATGGATAGGCCTGCAGTAAAAAAAAACATAGGTTACACAACAGTACATAAAAGCAGCCTCTAGTGAACATGAGTGATTGCTGGGCCTGTCTCAGAAATAGTATTTGTGCAAAATTTCAACCTGAAATTTTACATATTGGTGTCAATTTATTTTGCAAATACTGGTACAATCTGCAAGTTTTCTTCTTTGGCTGCATTTAGACACAGCAGTGTTGAGAGACGGGTGAACATGGAAACGAAGAGGAATGACATGCAACACAGGTCAGTTGGAATCAAATCAGTGACAAGGTGATTTATGTGGCTGACATACAAACACATGCTTGAACCGAGAAAAATTATGTTGCTTCTGCTCTCAGACAGACAGATAGATATATCACACTTTATTTAAATCTAAATGTATAGCCAATTCTTCAAGTCACAAAAATGATTACATGCATAAATAATGAACCATTCACGCACATAAATGGTTGCATACCAAAGTAAAGGGTTAAACCTGATGAAAGACCTCCAGTTCGAGGGTTAACTGGTGCACTCGCCAACAACTACTCATTGCAGTGTTTCCTCCAATCCCCATGAAGGCTCTAATGAAATCGCCTCCCAAAAATAGCCGATCTACAAGCTCAACAGGAGTCGTTGTAGATCAGCTATTTTCCGTGTGTGCACGACAGTGCATAAATTAGGCTTCAGGACCACCTTTTTAGTCAGCTGTACCGGTATCTCTGCTGTATGTCAAAATTGAAAAGCCATCAGTGATAAATATGAATGCGTATAGTATCTGCAACGGTGTCACAAATCACTTTGACAAGAGCGCGGCTATTTCCTCACTGTCAAAATATCCCTATTTGCCTCTGATATGTCTATTCATTGTGGGGTACAGACAAGGCCCAGAGCTTATGACAGACTCATTAATTCTACTGCCCTCAGTAAAGGACACCACAAAGGGGATATCAGCTGCATAGCCATTCTCTGCAAGGCACGATGAGAGACAGAAAACAACAGTGAAAGTGTGCATTTGTGCAGGACAGGGACACAGCCACCACAAACCGTTGGACACTGGCAGTCCCTTTAGACTCACCATGGTTCTTCTCGCTCAGCAGGTTTTTTGTAGCTGGAAGGAACATTTCCATCAGTTCTGGAACCTTCCTGATGACATGAACTGCACACAACGCCGCCTGTAAACAACATTTAAATGTATTCCAAACAATCAATGAGTGCCATCCTCCGAGCAATATTTCACTTTGGTAACACTATTCTAGTTTTTAAGACACGTGACTTGGTGAAGCCAAAATCTGCTTTTATTTATGTGTCCAGATAACATATCACTCACTCAGTTCAGTATAGAGGAGCCAATAATCATATTACTAAACACAAAGGAATCACAGTGATGCTTGTACTTGCAGATTTTATTCGCCCACTTGTGAACATGTGCAGGCTATGAGTCATGCTTCCCAAAAAGAGAGCTTATTTGACTAAAGTCATGTTAAACACCACCCCTGCACAATTTGCTTTGAGGAGTGCATGGTCATCCAATTTAAGAAAAAACATGACAATAACAGGGGGCACTACAATATTAACTTTTCATGCGTGGGGGGTGAGGTGAGACGTACTTTTTTCCTCAGGTAAGAGTTGGATGTTTTGAGCAGCTTCTCCACTTCTCCAGCCAGGTCACGGCACATCTCTGAGGAACCCATACAGCCCAGGGTACACAAGGCCAGGCCCTGGACGTATTGTGTGCTGTGATTCAGATCACTGGGGTAGGAAAGGAGAGATAAATAAGCCAGGGAGTTATGTAGATAAAGAAGGGAAGATATGGTAGGGAACAGAAAGGAGAGGAAAGAGAGCTATTGTTCTTCAGAGGAAAGGTTTTGATAAAGATGTTAGTGGGCTTGGCAGGTTTTGGGGTGGCGCCCAAGTTGCCATCAGTGCACACTGCAAGATCTGTGGAAGGAACAGAATACCAACTATGTGTAATCGGTTTCTACAACCACACCTCTTATGTTCACTCTCCCACATTACAAGCAAGCAAGCATTCCGGCAGTGGCTCAGGAGGTAGAGTGGCCGCCTGGGAATCGGAAGGTCCCCGGTTCAATCCCCGGCGCCCCCTGTGTTAGTGTCGAAGTGTCCTTGAGCAAGATTGGTGCCTTGCATGGTTTCCTTCCATTGTCGGTGAGTGAAATGTATGTGTGAACGGGTGAATGTAATGCACCTTGTAAAGCAATTTACCAACTGCACAATTTACCAATTATTACAGATAAAGGAATATGCAATAAATTCATTGAAAGGCTGGCTTCCTCTTACTTCTTGATGCAATTTGTCATTAGTAGATGGACATCCTGCCTCTCGTCCAACAGTAGCATGGCTCCCAAGTAGCCTATCCGCTTGTCAGTGAACTTCTGGGATGCAATCAGCTTCAGGCATTCCAACTGGAAAATAGCACATCAGATAATTAGACAGGCTTTCCTCACATGATCAAATCTAGCAAAATACCACATTGCAGTGCAATGTGGTTATTATGAGTACATAAACACACCTGCCCAAAGTGTGCTGGGTAGCCCAACATGTGCATATAAAGAAGCTTTGCCACATTTCTACAGCGGTATGTGTTGTCTTCCTCTCTGAAGGACGAACGTATGGCTGCGCACTCTTTCTGGATCATCTCACGCTCCTCTGCCTGGGTCCGAGCTGTCCGGATGGTCCGGATCAGCTCCCGCAGTCTGATCGGAGCTGGCATCCTCTGAAAATGCAGAGAAAGGAAAAAGGTTGGCACCCATGACCTTGGCAGCAACACTGGACCATAGACAAGAGAATCACTAATGAATCGCTTACAATAAAAAAATGTCACATCAAGGCAATGCAGATTGTAGACATGACATATTGTTAGAACAGGACAAAAAAACAATAAACAATGCATTTAAAAAAACAGCATCATCCACTTATAGAAACTATGGGAAGTGATCCAATTAATCCCAGCTACAGTGCTATCTAAGGGCCTGCTTTATTTTTGTAATTCTAAAAAGTCAGAAAATAGTAGACAAATTATGTTTTTGCACAGCAACAGCACAAATTTGTTATAACGATGCCACCCTAATTATGTCCTGCCACACAACAGCAGCACAACAAACAAACAACCGTTTTGGAAGTAACACCAAGTCATCCTTCCAACTGGAGCCCTTCCAAGAAACCTATTATTTTGGAGATGTGGTGATCAAACATGGAGTGTATCAACAAGAATCATAAAAATGTTCAAATCATACAATGTTCTCACCTAAAATTATAAACAAGTAGAAAGTTGAACAACATAGTATCAAACATAAGACATGACAAACAACAAGTACCGACTACCGAGTGTGAAGTTGAATGAGTGAGTGTGCGTGTCTGCAGAAGTAGGGCTACATTATATGGTAGAAGCAAGTGGAGATGCAATGAAGATACTCTAAGGTTTAAAACCATATTAGCCAACTGTTTTATGAGCAATAGGGTATACGTAGTTAGTAAGATCCAATCTGCAAATATTTCAACCAAAACAAAGAGGGTAGCCATTTTTGACAGTATCTGTGGAGAGGGAATGGAGAACGACAGGTGAAATTCTATTCCTTACAGAGGCGCTACTAACCAGCACCAAGGCTTCCATGTATTAGAAGACTATTAAATATTAATATGCAGGACAGGACATGCATGGTGGCTAGATTAAATTATCTTGCATCTCTACATTTAACCAGATTAAGGGAAATAACAAAGCTATTTACAAAAATGAACAAAAGGCAGAAAGACAAGAAAAATTGTTTTGCCATTGCTTTTTTCTAACAGCTAGAATGTCATATTATAAATCAAGAGGCAGTCAATGATTTCTGGTGAAACATTAGGACAATATTAGAGATGCACTGTAGACATGTTGTACACAAGTGTGTATATAAGTTGGAATAGGCATCACATTTAAATTTAAATTAAGTTGTCCAGAAAGTTAATGTGATGCGCTGTGAGCTTGTATATCAGCTATTTTCGCTATTACAAGCCACCATTGAACAATGAAGTATAATACAGCGCTCAAGTGATTAATCGACTAATTGATTTACTCACTTCTAAAAAACATATCACTGATAAAAAAAAATGCTTCTTGATTATTTGATTACATGAGCAAGCTTTTAACCCATTTTGGGCGGGAACCTCTATTTGTAACTATACCTTTCAGGCATAGTTACAAATATGTACAGTATATAGCAATATATTTGTTTGTAATTTTGGAATACATATTTGAAGTTTTTCAGAAAACTTAGGTCAGGATTTAGAAGGCGTTTTTAGAATCGGCCTCAGGTCTAAATGGGTTAAAGGACCACTTCACACATTTTCAATCCATCTTCATATAATTGGTCCTCACTAATACTCATTATAGGATTTTGTTCTACTCTGTCTCAGAGAAGGGCTGTGGACAGTTCAGAAACTTGCCTAACAATGACATCATCGATGGGGAATCCAAGCGAATATAAACGGCAGGCTCTCTCTTCCTGGAAAGTTAGCATGCTATAATAGAAGCCAATGTTCTGGCATTCATAAAAAGTCAAATAAAAAACAATTACATCTCGTTTGAAATGACCAAAGTCACTGAGTGAGTAGACAAAATCATAATGAGCATTAGTGAGGACCAATTATATCAACGGCTGAAAATGGGTGAAGTGGTCCTTTAAGTCGGTTATTGGTTCTAAATGACAGTTTCTATATATTTTCAGTTAATTGCCCAGCCCTACCCTGTCCTACATCATACTCACGATGCCATGACCAGGCAAAATTATTACCGGTGGCTCTCCATAAAGTGGTACTTCATGGCTTCCCATTTCACAGAAGCCTTTTATCTAGTAGCATGCAGCACATAATTAAGCTGCAACAGCAAGTGGGACTATGGTAATTACTTGCTGAACAAAGCCATTTTTTCCATCCAACCAGCTCAGAGCTGAAGTGGATGTTGGTAGAGGGAAAGAAGAATGCACTTGTTAAATGGAAAGAGCATGCGGTTGTTACGTAGACAGAAATATTCTGTCTCTTGTCTTTAAAGTGAAACACATGAGAAATCTTATCATGTGACAATCTAGTGGTTGGCACTGTGTTCTAACTGTTCATCCATGCAAACTTCTTAATGTAAGCTTGTTTTGTAATACACTTTTCAAACAAACAAACACATTTTGAGAACCATCTTCCACAGCCGATCAAAGTGATTTAAGTTGTTTAAAGTTTAACTTTTAACTTATTTTAACAACTATTGCTAATTTGCTCCTTCTCTTTATCAACTAAGCTTGGCAACTACAACACACAAGATTCCAGCATGACATGTCTCTTAGCTTCTCCTTCGAATCCAAAGCAAAATCATATTGACACATTTTCAGGAACATTCAAGCTACTGAGGAGAATAAATAAGTGAAGCGAGCGAGGAAAGGCCTGGTTGCTAAACCACTGATCTGTTGAAAAAGTAAGAAGAATCCATAATGATCAAAGTGGAATGGGTCTGTCTGTGTGTGTGAGTGCGCGCACACGCATGCGTTGGGAAGGGGGTCTAAAGAAACCAGGGAACTTTCAACTATTGCTATTCCATCCACATTTCAGTTACCTGAGGTGAGTGTTGACCAGTCTCCCTCCTTGCCACTTGCTGTGCTCATAATCAAGTATGTACATATCAGATATGGTAAATACAGCCTCCACTGAGAGCTTAGTAAAAACTGATTAAATTTCAATTCATCATTGCGATAACTCGCACAGCGACATAATTAAGTCCTCTACTACCGAACTACACAAAAGGCTTTTTTTTTTTCACTTTGCAAGTTATCAAATTCTGCAACAGGTAGCAAAACTATAATGGAGAGGCTGACTACAGTAAGGTGGATTAGGAAAAACCATAGGTGGGGGGGCGCCTGAGCTTGTTCAATGGTTGCCAGCAAGAGCCAAGAAAATATCACCAAGGTCAGCCTTCCTCATTCTACAAGGACAAAAAGAGCACTGTTCTATTGTAGCTTCACATTTCATAATTCAAGTCTTCAACAGCTGTACTATCTTTATGGGTCAGTTGATCAAACCAGATGAGTATCTGTCAACAAGCATTAATATGATGACAATTTTGGCAACATACCGTACAGTACTGATCACTAATGATCAGTCTTGATTGGATGCAACTCACATTGCTCATATCAACATCATAATGCCCTTTATACTTATACAAATAGCAAAAATAGCCCATCTGCAAGCTCACTGGCCTGTAGATCTGCTATGTTTGAAAACTGTTTTTTTTTGTAAAGTAATTTAACTTTCCAAAATTAGGGCTGCAACAGTTAAAATTAAATTAAATGATTTAAAGAAAATAACCAATAATCAACTTTAATAAAATACATTTCTAGGCTTGAGTACCAACAGATAGTGTTCAATTGAATACATAAACACATTAAACAGACAAAAACAATAGGGATGCCAGGGACTCACTGTTATGTTAGGTGGTTAACTATTTTCTTACACAATGAGGTAAATTACAAACCATAAGACAGACGGTTTGTGCTAGATTGGGCAATATCATTCATTTGCATTTCCTAACAGGGAAAGTATTCTGCACTAGTAGCTGTAAAATGTTCCTAACAAGCTTGTCTTCTCTCCTGAGGTTTGATGAGGCAGGCTACATTGGCTTGCTGATCCTGACAACCAGTAGCAAGGGGAGAAAAAACATGTCCCCTCCCTCCCTCCCTGTCTTCAGCAGTCTACTTGTAGAGTCACGGGTATTAGAGGGCAAGTGTCAAGAGAGTAAATCATAAGCAAGAAATGGTTTTGTTCAAGGTCAATAAAAATTATGAGCATTTTCAACAAGATTTCCCTGGGGTAAAATGCGGCACTAATGTTTGTTTAGAGAGAATATTACACATTTTCCTACAATATGTTCCGGGTCATTGATCAGTTTGCCACTTGTTTTGTTGTTAGTGCTCAGCTGAGCACTTAGGGAGACATTTTAATCATAACCATTATCAAAGGACTAGGACACTATCTGTTTTCAACAGCTCTTCAAGTGCTCTGCGCCGAGTACGGTAGCTGTAAACAGCAGTCTGGTCCATAAAATAAAAAGACTGAAAATGCTGTCAAATCTAACAATATGTAACTTGTTCAACAAAACATTTATAATGACATAGTTATACATTTGACAGGGTGCATTTGTATTACCGGTAGTCGGTAACACAGCCTTCCTATAAACTTTCTTTCAAAACTAAATAGAAACAATGTCTATATGTGCACTGTCTGCAGCTTGTTCATGTTTTGATGTAGTCTGATGAAAAAACAAATGCAGCTTGAGCATGCCCTCACTTACAGGATAACCCGTTTTAAATGCAGTCTAGGTGAGTTAAAATGGAAATAACTGGCATACTATGTATGTGAACTATATTCCAATGCATAAAAGGCTTGCGCACACTCCGCACAGGCAAACGTTTAGGCTTAATAAGTAGAACAGTTGTGACACACTCTCTCCTCATAATCCAACTCTCCTAGATGTGGCCAAAAATATTGGTACCCTTCCTAATAAAATAAACTCCATTTTATTTCAATTACGTTGAAACTACTACTACTACATACATAGTACTAGTATGTATGCATAGAATATTACAGAATCTTCGCGTTTGAATTAAGGTATTTAAAATAAAACAAAACAGATGAAAATGTCAGACCAAAATATTGGTATTCATAATAATGTAATATTTTGTAGCACAGGCAATAACTGCAATCAAGCACTTTCTCTGAATAAGATCTCAGTTCTCAGGTATGGTGGGTGCCAACTGCAACTTTCAGCTCTTTCCACAAAATGTGTCCTGATCTGAAATTCTTTGAACATTTAATGTGCAATGGGATTCAGATCATGACTCAGAGCACACCAATTCAGCATGGACTTCTCATCCATTCTTGGGTGCTTTTTGATGGATGATTCAGGTAATTATACTGCTGGAACACCCATGACCTGTGACAAGAAAGCTTTCTGAAAATGGGGTGCAAGTTCTGCTCAAAATGCCTTGAAAGTGTTTTATTATTATGCCCTGCAGATTCAAGGCACACAGTGACTACGGCAGCAAAGCAACCCCAAAATAATGATGTGATTTATCAAAAAGCTCAAATTTTGTATTTTGTTTCATCCGTTTGAAGTACATTCTCGCAGAAGTGTGTGGCTTGTCAACAGAGACTAGAACAGTCCAGTCTGGCTTTTTTGGGTCTCCCTTTTGGAAGTGGGTGGGTCTTCTACCATGGAGCCCATTTTCATTCAGAGTCAGACAGCGATGGATGGTGTGACTTTAAACTGTTGTACTGTACCTTGAAGGTCAGCTTGGATCTGTTCTATAGTTTTACTCTTGTTACCACGTCCCCTTGTCAGGGATCACAGGAACATCAAGCTCCTTGGAGATAGTAACCTTTACATCCACCATGTTTGGCTTCTAAGCTCCTCACACCGCTTTTCCTTGTTCATGTTCAATGTGATACACACAGTGGAACAAAAACAGCAGTGTGTAATTTTCTCTTTTTAAACTGGCTGCATGAGTGATTTTAAGAAGAATTATAGGAACATTAAAAGAACACCTGTAAGAACTAAAACAGAATGTATCATTGGAATCGTTTTGTTCTGTTGCAAACAAAAGAAAGACAGATAAATACAATAAACACTTTTCAGCGCGAATAGTGCATCATTTTAATAACATGCAAGGGCACAAATATGTTTTGGCCATCGTGCAGGCAAGTCCTGCATAAATGCAGAGTATAAATGACAAACTGCTTATTTCTTACGCAAAGAATAATGAATTCAATGTAAGTACAATCACAGTTAGAATTACAGAGTACTAACAATGTTTAAATATACTATAAATATTGTTAGGAGAAGATATCTTCCCTGTTTGGATAGTCTGGGTAACTTAAAGAGAACAGCAAAATAATTCCAACCCAATGACCAATAATCAAGCTATAGTATAAAGTTATCAAAGCTGATCCTATGAGTATGGTCTAGTTTTCCTTCCATATTAGAGAAATCTAAACCATGAATATAACCCGAAGATTTTATGAGGAGGATGTTGCGATAGTTTGGGCTACATTTGTTTGGGACTGTCCCCTCATAACAGATTAGTTTTCATGTTCATAGTTATGTTTTTTTTCCACCCACTCTGAATTAGTTATTTCCTCAAAGGTTATAAGCACCTCTCTGGCAAGGACATGATGATTAAACATGTAGCCTAATCTATTAGTCTATTACTTTACCGGAGGACAGCCCTAGATTAGTCAACACTGGGGGGAAAAACTCATTAAGTCAGACAACTGTAAGGCCAAGAGTTTCTTAATTTGGCCAGTGAGGTAAAACCTGCTCAACTGACAGTGAATATGAGACCAACTTGATGGATTGAATAACAGGTCTCAAGTATGTACACATTCTTTTAAATGGTAAATGTTTTTACATTCAGTTGATAATATATTCACTTCTCAAATCATGGAATTCAAGGGTGTTCAGAAAGTCATTCTCGCCTTTGGAGTGTATCAGTCGTCTGGCTTTCCAATTATTATTTTTTCCAGTTATTCCTGTTGACAGAATTAGAACTGTCTACAACAAGGGAATAACATGTTTTGAGGTTTATTATTCCTTTAGCATGGGACACATGACCAACAAGCAACGGCCATCGTTTACAAAGATATTTGAATCAAAACTCTACTCATGACTATTCCAATAAAACTCAACAAATCTGTAACAAAAAAAAACTCAATACCTATACGCCTGCATACAAGAGAATCAGCACAATAGCTCAGCTCCAACATGTCACTCACCTGCCTACACTTCCTCCTAGCGAGCATTGAGGACTTCCTTACCAATCGGAGATTTAAGTTAATGACACCCAAGAAAGACAACACATCTTCTGAGACTGCAGCTAAACAAAAGCTTAAACCGGTATGGTACATAATACTGCCCAGTACCGGTGGAGAGACGTCAGCGACACAATATCAACATAAACGCCAGAAACTACTGCCAATCCCAAAAGTAAACGATGCTAACGTTAGCTTCCTTGACCACCTTGACAGGAAGCTTTTCTTCTCAGCAGAGAGAATGTGATGGAGGTTTAGGTTACAATCCGGTGACTCTGCCAAAAGTTATTCACCCATCCTAGACATATTTCACCAGCCTAGTGTAGTTCATGCAAACGATGTCTTACCTGGGCTTGACAGGCAGATTGGCTAAACGTCTGGTCAGGTTGAAGGAAAACGTTAAAGGGCTGGCGGTTACTATGTGTGCTTAAAGTCCAAAGAGGCCAACGCACTGACAGACAGAAAGAAAAGAGGCCGTTTCACACTGTGGTCATCCTGACACCTGAACCTGGTCGTCGATTGATCCTGACATGATGCAGCTTGAGGCCTCCTATAAGTAAGGATTAGCCAGCTAGCCTAGCATGGTTATGATGATTCCCATAAACACCAACGTTAGCCTGCTAGCTTAGCCTGCTAGCCTCTTCTTCTTCTTAACCCGTGTACAACTCAACCGACCCCCAAAAACTACTGACAGACGGGGGACCAGCAACGACCGGTCGGTTGCTTACTTGCGTTATAGGTAGCCAACGGGAAAGCAGGGCACGGGCAGTTGGCGTAGTGCGTTGTCACATGAATAAACTGCGTCTCGGTGGCGTTAATGTCAGAGCAACAACGACCACATCATCATCATCATCATCAACCACCACGTACATACAGCACACAACTCAGACGGCTAGCACTGGCTTTGGACAAGCGACGCGTCTGTATGAGTGGTTGGCTGGTAACCGGAAAGCTCGCCCCAAAACACGCTCGCCCCCCCAGTGGTTCTTGTATTTGTTTTACTGAATATAAGGTTAGAAATAAGTTTAGGGGTTGGGCATAGTTTTACTGACGTTAAGTTTAATTTTGGCACCGTTTACTTACTTTTAGGAATAAGGTTAGATTTTAGTTTAGGCATAGAAGTTTACTGAAGTTACGTTTGAGAATATCAGGTGGCGACCGTTCCGAGGTCGCCGGATTTGCCTCGGGGCAACTGTGTTTTGGGGCGAGCGTTTTTGGTATTCGGTTAGCTTGGTGCTAATGCTAACCGCCGTTAGCCTAGCTGACAGAACAGAACAGACAACCAACCAACCGCCGTCAAGGGGTTGCACTGACACACCGACCCACCGGGGCTGTGACACTTCCTATGCGGCGCCGCACGCACCGCTAACAACCACTCCGACCCGCCCGACGAATACGCAACGTGTCGTATTATTATTAGTACAGTTTAGCAATTTCACGCCCGCGAATATTTTTGTTTTCTTAGGATTTTATATATACTTACTACTAGCCGTAACGATACCAGAAAGTGGCTGGAATCTTCTCTCTATTAGCAATGGAGGGAGGAGGAACGGACCAGTAGACATTCAAAATGGCTGCCGCTCCAGCCTCGGCACATCTACCGCAGGCGGAGGGATACGACTGACATCTCTCGCCACCCGTTGGGGCGCTTTCCGCGGTACCTGTGGAAAGCCTTGGTTTCTATTCACTCCTCGGTGGTTGTATCCGGTCTAGAGCCCGCCTACTACATCCGGTAACTTGACACACACACACACACACACACACACACACACACACACACACACACACACACACACACACACACACACACACACACACACACACACACACACACACACACACACACACACACGCACACACACACACACACACACACACACACTCTCAATTCAATTCAATTCAATTGAGCTTTATTGGCATGAGAAAACATACGTTTACATTGCAAAGCAAGTGTCAAAATATAACAAAAACAGTTGAAAATGGGGAAAGTATGTATAGTTGGAGGGGTAGAGCAGTGGTGTGTTCTACCGTGTTACGCGTAGTGTGACCTGTAGAAAATGTTGGTAGCCATCTACTAACCATTTCATCCATTGAAATCCCCAAGTCCACACGCATGTCGTGACGTGCAGGGAATGACTATCGTATCCCTCAAAAAAAAACTAGAACATTGGGGTACAGTATTGTGTAAACAGAGCTATGTCACATTACGTCGTTGTATAGACCCCTTAACAGACGACGTCATACTGGCTGCGTGCAGCCAGTATGCGCGCAACGAAACCCATTATATCAGGTCTCGTTAGGACGCGTCTCACTAGCCAACACACACAAGAGGGGGTTGGGGTGTGCTGAAACCAGTGCACCCCGAAACAGGTTGGGAATTGATTGCGTGAAACAATCACCTGTGCGTCCAGGCTCAATGTTAGTAAACAAATAATTGGTCTATACATGAGCGCCAAAGTCTGACGTCATTTACGCATCCTACCTGGGTCACGTTTATTTTCCCCATTCAGAATTCCCATAGCCTTGTTAAATATCGCGTCAAATAATAATTGTGTTCCAAAAATAAACAAATGAGCCCGCGGTTTGACACATATATGAAGCATTAACTGACGGTGAGAAAACGCTAATGTTACTGCTAGGGGTGTGCCGATACACTAATTTCACGAAACGATACGATACGATATTTGGCTCACAACTTCGATACGATTTCGATACGATACGATACGCACTTTTTTTATTATGAAAATATATGGAGGAGAAAAAAAGAAAATGCAAACAAATAATTCTGTTTTTGCATTATTCAGACATGCAAACTTGTAGCTTTTCAGCTACAACGCCGTTTTGAATCCAAATAGTATGACACCTGACCCGAAAAAAAAACATGTTGTCACTCTTTTCACTTCGGGGCCGTTTGCATGCCTGATTATTATGATTGTAAAAAAATAAAAAAATAAAATAAAATAAAATTTTTCAAAAACAATATTTTTTTTCCCCAAAACGATACATATCGTCGCGAAAACGTATCGCGATATATCGCGGGACGATATATCGGCACACCCCTAGTTACTGCCTCCGAATTTGTTTCATTTTTGTCAGAAACAGATCAAATATGAGTGACTGACTATCGAGAGCCACCTCCCTGACAAAATCGCCTGGACAGTTTGTTTATTTTTGGACCATTCTTTTGAGACGATTCTAAGATGACCCAATGTTATTCTCCATAGAGAAATTACTTCCGTGAACCAGGGGATGAACGAGTGACTTCAGGACTTCGGTACTCTATATACAGGGTATAAGGCTTATTGAAACAAATAGCAGCAATCTTTTGCAGTCACTTTGGGACAAATTCCAGCATTTTTTCTCAAAACTCCACACACACCCACCGTTTCCGTATCCGCTCTAGAGCGGATGTGCACAGCGCGCTAAGTGAATTGAGCCCAGTCTGCTGTACCTCCGCCGTTCGACGGGGTCGCGCGGCGCAGATCTACAAGCTCACTGCGCGACGCAGAGGCCACTTGTCCCGAGCTTGTAGATCTGCTGTTTTTCTACCTTCGTACGGCGAAGTTTATTGTCCCAAAGGTTCACGCCGCGGACGGAACTCTGCATAGCTAGCTAGCTGCCTGCTGCCTCCCTGTGGGACTTGACCGTTTTTCAGGCTTTGCTTTTTTTTATACCTCTGAAGCTTTTTCTTCTCCACCGTTTTCTCTTCAGAGAACTACACTTTGCTATGCTATATTTCACTGGACAACATGGGTAATCACAGTGTTCTTTTTATATCAGCGAAATAGAGGACTAGTTACTGTATTGCTTTGCTGCATATTGTATTATGGTTTCATTGCTTAGACAATAATAAGCTGGTTCTTCTTTCTTTAACATGTTTTTTTATTGCGTTGCACCGAACGAGGAGAGCTAGCTAGGCTAGTTTTACGCTAGCTGATGATGATGGGTTCGGCTGAGAACATTATTTCCATTGGTACCAAATCGAGTTTTGATTAATTGATTGCTTATTATTAATATAATGAATCTGATCACTGCATTATCAATGCCATCGATTTCACAGGACTTGGATAGTTTTATTAATGTATATATTTTTTTCTTATCGCACCACTGCGGATGAATATTTTAATTTTCCTATAAACGTCGTGCTGCGGTCCGTATAGCTCACTCGTGGCAGCCAGTGATGACGACTACCATGTTATTGGTTCAGTGCGGTTTGCGGGCCCCACCTAGTGGACACTTGGCGAAGTGACGACAAATGCACAGGAATGTAGGCTCTGTGATGATGCAGGTACACAGAACAGTGGTGTAAAGTAACAAGTACATTTACTCAAGTACTGTACTTAAGTACACTTTTGAGACATTTTTATTTTACTGGAGTATTTCCAATTTTTTATTATTTATACTTCTACTCCACTACATCTCAGAGGCAAATATTGTACTTTTACTCCACTACAATTATTTGAAACCTTTAGTTACTATTTACTTTGTTGATTTTGATTATCATTACAAAACCTGCGTTACCCACTTCAGCCATTCTGGCCATTTGGAAATAGCCGATCTACAAGCTCAGATCGGCTATTTTATGTGTCGCGATGCAACACAATGTGAGCTTGTAGATCAGCTATTTTCAAAAGATTTGTATACATAGAGGCATTCTGCGTAATGAGTACCTTCTACTTTTGGTACTTTAAGTACATTTTGATACCAATACTTTTGTACTTTTACTTTTTAAGTCAATTTAGAATTCAGGACTTTTACTTGTATTTCTACATTGCAGTATTGATACTTTTACTTAAGTAAAAGAAATTCAGTACTTCTTCCACCACTGCACACAACACTTTGCAACACACGTGACTGATGCAAGAACTAGGGCAGGTGCCCATTTCAGATTTTGGACAGGGGACAGCAAGGTTCACTCTGTTAGCGCAACGTGGTCCTGTAATAATGGGATTCTTACGGGTGTGATCATGTGGAAATCCAGTTTTCAAGCCAATTATATACACACAGCCCCAATGTTAAGCCAAGACCAAATGGGGGGTTTAATAACAGTGGCTTATAATGGTTAAGATGGAAATGTGACAACCTGAGGTTGGGTTCTTTCACAGCTGGAAACAAACTTCAAAAAACACTTGTCACATTGTGTTCCTACAGTTGTGCAGTTGCAGTTTGCTAGTTCAGAATCAGAATGGTTCTGTTTAAAGAACGTATTAGGTTGTGTGGTTAAATATTTAGAAGCACCCCATGTATTTACAAATATCTGCTTTTTACTTAGTTTGTTGAACCATGTTGACAACGCTGTTATTTATCACACCACCTGTTCTATTTATATGTAGGCCTTAAACTTCATCGTCTGCCTTCATTCTCATTTTTTCACATCACAGTATTGTTGTTTTTAGAGTCTAAAGAATGTAGTGTCACCAGAAATAATGTGTAAAATGGAGCAATCATATATGCACCTCATTTCGTAGCACACTACTGCAATAATAGTCTGATCTGTCCATCTCTACTATATGATAGTACTGAATGGATTTATATTTGTCCTCATGTGCTGATTTCCACTGCCTTTATCCAATTGTTTGACCCCTCCAAAATAGGCTTACTAGATGGACCTGCTTGCAGGACACAATAGCTTCTTTTTTTTTAAATCTAGGGCTAAATAAAATGAATATAAGGATCTATGGCCATGTTTATTTAATTTTGTGTGTTTGTTTTTGCATTATGCTCGTTTTTAAAACTATTCATCTAGATCTGATTGTGTTTGTTACCACCCTGATGACGGGGCCTTGGAGAACAGAGCCCCTGGTTCCAGGTGGTCCCCACTCCCCAGCTAATTGATTGATAGTTAGGAATAGGAACCAAGTGGACCCTTATCGGTCTATAACTCTGAGAGGGTACATTGTCAATTACTCTTCAGACTGACGTTATGGGTCTGTAACTCTGAGAGGGCACAAATGGAACCAAATGGACCCGTAGGGGTCCATTTGTGTTTGCATTAAGGGGGGTCCGTGACGGATATATTGGTATCGGATATCGGCCAATTATCTAAAAATATCCGAATTAATATATCGGATCGGATCGGAATTGAAAAAACCTGTATCGGTGCATCTCTAGTCCGTGGTCCATTATGCATGCATGTTAAACTGGGGGGTCCAGACTGAAGTGTGAAGCTTCAGTCCACTCAGAGAGTGGGCGGGACTCTATGGTCTGGATCCAGGCACATACTTGGGGTCTATGGTCTATGGTCTGGATCCAGGCTAGGGTCCTGAAGAAGTTTGCGAATCACTGCCAGTGTTGCCAAGTCCGCTTATTTACCGCAACTGTTGGCGTTTTTTTCCCAGAGTTTGGGATTGGTTTAAAAACGCGGTGGCTTCCTTGGCAAATCTAACAAGCCAACATGTGCTATAATTCCCCATAAGTTTGTGGAGGAGTGTGAGTCACATTGACTGACAGAATTGGTCTGGTGTCAACTTATTAAGCCCCTGGCTCAAGTATGTGTGTAATGTCATAATAAATAACCAAAACATAAATGATTATTATAGCCCTACATAGTAATTATAATGATATATGTATCTAATATTTTTTTATTAGGAATATATGGCCATATTTTTTGGGCTTGTTTTTCAAGGTGCGATGTGGCTTATTCTCTAGCAAGATTTGGCTTGTTTTTGGAGGTCGGTTGGCCTATTTCTCTCGCGAGACCAACACTGATCACTGCTGTACTACATATCCCACAATACATTGCGTCGTGCTTTTTTACGTGAGAGATCAGCTGATACCGTTGCGTCATTGCGTGGCTGCAGTGCGTTTGGTGGCTGCGGTCCGTTGGCAGAGCGACAGAAGGAAGGCTCGTCTGCGCTCGGGGCTGCTCGGTGTCTGCTGGCAGCAGCCTATCATTATCCCCATCATTTACAACATGCATTGATCCAACGAACGGACGGTGGCTTCTTTTTCTGTCGGCGAGGATGTGACTGTACTATTAGATTTATATATATATATATATTTTGGAGGGGGGGTCGTCCGTGTATGTATTTTTCTATTCTCAAGGATGGATCATGGACCCGACCCGTTTATTCATTGCTGCTTGAGTAGCCAGAGAGACCATTTGGTTGTTGTGTGATCGTCCTCCTCTTCTCTGTGGGATCAGACACCGGGTCATCAGGGCTGCAATCTGGATTTTAGACGGAGATTCGAGTTCTTGTATCGGGAGTGGGGGAGTCATAATATTATGTCAAGGCGAAAACAGACCAACCCCTTCAAAGTTAATTGTAGGTATCATCACAGGTATTGTATATTGCATTTTTAAAACGTTTTATTAGATGTCATTATGATTTGACTTATTATAACATGGTAATTGTGAGTTTTTGTTTCCCCCACTCGAGTGTTTGTCGCAAATATCCCATATGAATGAATGATTTGCTTCTCAAAACGGTGTATTTTGATCGTTTTGATTTGAATGGCATCTGATGTCAGAGGGACATCATCTAAAATGTGTTTTGTTTTGACAGTTGGAAATCATCGTTGCTGTTTTTGCTTTGTTAAGACTTTGTAAGAAAATGAATCATAACTGGACAGTAGTAGCAGTCAGCCGTTTATTGTCTTGACAGCTGATGGATGGATGTGACTTTAATCACGTTTCTAGTTGTCAGAGCTGAGGTGACGAGTGCTAACTTGATGTGACATGATGCGGGGTCCCAGTAATGTAAGGGTTTGATTCAGATCATTATGGCACTGGCAGGTATGTTATTCTCTGTCTCTGAATTGTAATTCAATTCCAATTCAAAGGAGCATAAGAAAACATACGTTTACTCTTTGCCAAAGCAAGTGTCAAAATAAAAACAGTTTAAGAAAATGAAGAAAGTTGGAGGGGGCCTTGTGTTAAACAGAGCTATGTCACGTTGTGTTTTTGTATTCATGTTTTACATACAGTGTGTAAAGATTTTTTAAACAAATGGCCGCAATCTTTTGCAGTCACTTTGGGACAATTTTCTCAAAACTATTTAAATAGTATACAAAAAACGAGTTGGATTGCATTCATAAGAAATGTTCTGGCGTACATTGTTTTTTCTTCAGCTCTCCTGTCAGTCAGACAATTGTTTGTCATCATGGGATCATGCATTATTTGTGTGCACTTGAATTAATTTATGTCAGACAGGATCTTGATATGGTTCTGATCAGAAACAGTACGTTGTAAGGCCTGTGATCAAAGGGAGAGGAGCTTAAACTTTTTTACTTTGTTGATGTCATCCATTGGGAGCTACCCTAACATCAGTAGAGTTGTTAAGAGGGTAACAGGATAGGTGGGCACTAGGGACATCTGGGCATCTCGATGTAAAATTGGCTATTTTGTCCCCAAAATGTAAAAGAAATAAGTAAAGTATACATGATTAGAACATGCTTAAACATTCGACAATTAAGGTCTAATATTTCTACAATTGCTACAAAACCTGTATATCCAGGCATTTTGGGGCATAAACAAGAAGTTGAAGAATAAAATTAATAATTAATAATTAATGATGTACCGTGCATGTTTACATCATGTGTAATTTATATTACATAAGACCATTTTTCAAATATTAAATTTTTAACATTCTGGACAAACTTTTACATTGAGGTGCCCAGATGCCCCTAGTGCCCACCTATCCTGTATTGGTGAGGGGTGATACATGAGACACACAGTTGTTATGACACATTACTAAATACCTGGGCTAGATGCACTCTTTTCCTGTAACAGTTTCATGTACATTTTTAGATCCTTTTTTTAGATGTATTTTTGTAAGAAATGCATCGTTTGTTGTTGCTGTCTAAGCTTTGTATACCTTTGTATACCTGACATTGCTGCTGCTACATCTTCAACTTCACTTTACAGTGTCACATCACACGTTTACAGGTGTAAAGGAGCGGGTGAAATCCTTAAGTGCAAGCTACGCACAAATTGCAGTTACATTTTAAACAAGAATAGGACTTAAAAAACACATATAATAGTGAAATCCTCAATTTTAATGTATCCATTTGTCACTCTGAAGGCCAGTCCACACCATCAACCATTATCCTCAAATGGCACAAGTCTGGTCATTTGGTGGTGTGGACTGGTCAGTTACACCAGCGAGACCGCCGCAACGGTCTCTAAAACGGTTTTGATGCAAGGAGTTGCATTGGTCTGGACTGGCCTTGAGAGTGTACAAATGTAACAAGAGTTAAATTAACACTGAGGATTTAAATTTTGTTGTTGGTTTTCCTCAGCACTGGCTATCAACATTCCCTGGTCCTATTTGGTACACAGCATGCAGACAGTGTTGAGATGCCTTTCTCAAGCCAGCAGGGAGGATTGTACACTACACTAAAACCTACTGAAGTTATCTGTGCTTCAGATCTGTTTTCTAAACATAGTTTGTTTAAAGGTGGGGTCTGAAATACATGTTGCAGCCGTTGCCTCAGTAATCCCTACGAGCTAATAAGATCAACTGTTAGTGTAACGGTTGTACGTATGTAGTAGGAGCCCAAGACCCTTCAGTTGACCCAGTAATGTCAGGCAAGTGGCAAAATACTACACGCTTAATTCTACATTTAACTTTGAGAAAACATAGCATTGGCTCTAACTGGAACGTTAATTATTATTTATTTTTTTGTAAATGGTATTTTCTTCAGCTAAGGCATTGATTTAGTTTTACCTGTCTGTCTTCGCTTATCTGGTATGAAATGAATGCACATTGCTGGCCCCACGAGACAGACAGACCAGACAGACAGACTGACAGACCAGACAGGCAAGGAGACAGTCTGACAGGCAGGCTGGCTGACACACACGCACTCTGTGTGTGTGTGTGTGTGTGTGTGTGTGTGTGTGTGTGTGTGTGTGTGTGTGTGTGTGTGTGTGTGTGTGTGTGTGTGTGTGTGTGTGTGTGTGTGTGTGTGTGTGTGTGTGTGTGTGTGTGTGTGTGTGTGTGTGTGAGTGAGCGCACACACAGTTCAAGACATAAGAATAAGTCCTGTTTCTCTCTGTTCTGTCTTTTCCTACCTACTAGCTACTTGTGATACTAGGTTGCCATAGAACAAACCACCTAGGCAGAATCACAAAATCAAAGCTATATAGCTTTATATTACTACCATTACATAAAAAGATATAGATACATGTTTTTGTTTTTCTAACAATGAAGACTTTGAAGATTCCTCAGACAGCAGTAGTTTGCAGGTTATTTCCCAACATGAGTTTTGAATCAGTGTTTTATTTGCAGCTCAGATGAACAGCGAGTTTTGATCACCAGCTATTTTGAAAAAGAAAGACCCCTGGTTTTATTTTGTTAATTTGACTTGTGCGGCCCCCATTCAGGGCGTGGCCATTGAGTATTAGGCCAGTAGGCCAATTGCTTGGACCCCGGAAGTGCTGCTTGCAACGCCTTCACCCTTGACTAGACTGGGATCAGTTCACTTTGTAGGTTGCTGATCCGGTCTGGGTCTAGAGCGGATACAGGAACTGTGTGTGTGTGTGTGTGTGTGTGTGTGTGTGTGTGTGTGTGTGTGTGTGTGTGTGTGTGTGTGTGTGTGTGTGTGTGTGTGTGTGTGTGTGTGTGTGTGTGTGTGTGTGTGTGTGTGTGTGTGTGTGTGTGTGTGTGTGTGTGTGTGTGTGTGTGTGTGTGTGTGTGTGTGTGCGCGCGCAAATGACCGGAAATGGAAGGCCGGCTTCACACTGGTTAATATTCTGAATGAAAACCACTCTCCACTGGTAACTGTGGAAAGCCTGGTGACTTTAGGTTGCACTCAACACACTGCCCTCCCATGGGTCATCAGCAATACACCTGCCAAATGTGAAGTTGAGCGGATGAACTGTTCTTGAGCTATGCGAAAGACAGACAGACACACAGAGATTCCTTGAATTTATAGATATTCTACGCTCGGTTTATTTTGTCATTTCTGTCAAGTAGTCTGTCAAAACGTCACTGGCGCATAGCAACTTGGCCGCGCTCGAAGATGCATATCGTTTCCCCAAAACTCACTGTTGCAGCCCAGTGAGATTCTGGAATGCTTTTTACTATGGGATTGTCATGTGCCTCCAGCGTAATAGTGTGGTGTTGGGGCAGAGTGAAAAACACAGTATTCAACAGCTCATTTTTATGTGGACTTGTCTAGGAGGAGAGTAGGTTTCGAGTCAAGATGCTGTCTTGATGAAAGATTCTTCCACGTTGAGGGGAGGCATTCTGTACCCAAAAAAGAAAAGAAATTTGTTGTTCGGCCTTCTCCGTTTTCCTGAAATACCAGGCAGGCTGTCAATTAGGCAAAGTGAGAAATGATGTGGGAGACTTGGATGATCCAATGTCTGTTCCGCCACCATTCCCATGCTCCTCAACGCTACACAGTGTCTGTGCATGGATGGAAGACAGGGGCCCCAGCACTTCCTGGAGATTCAGACAGTGTTGTGTGTCTGTCTGTCTGTCTGTCTGTCTGTGTGTCTCTCTCTCTCTCTCTGTGTGTGTGTGTGTGTGTGTGTGTGTGTGTGTGTGTGTGTGTGTGTGTGTGTGTGTGTGTGTTTTGGAGGGGACGGCCGGTGGGGAAGGGGGGGTGGGGTTGAATTCAACAGGACCCCCATTGCTTGGTGTTTGAGCAGAGTTTTGGCATTCTGTCTTTTGTCTGTTTTGTTTTGCCCCCCCCCTCCCCTCCTCCTTTTCTCCCTCTTGTGTGTCTGTTGGCTGATGAGTTTGTCTCTTTGTCTGGATTCAGTCAGACAGTGCGTCACCTCCTGCCTACAGACACACAGACTCTGAGATAACATCAGAGTGGCAGAGACTGAGGGAGGTGGAGGGGTTGGGGGGGGGGGGGGGGGGGGGGGGTGGCGAGGAGAGACAGATGTACAGACAGAGCCTAGCGGTGGGGGGATGGGTATCTCTCACACATCAATCATTGGCTGTGTGCCGTGAAGCCAGCCTGTTGTAGTAGTTCATAGTTCAACACTCCGACCCACTCTACCCAATGCTAATGAGTGCCTGGATTACTATGGGAAAAGTGCCCAAACTGTGTTCACATACCGACCCTCTGCAAGCAGTTAATAGTAGAATGATGGCTGTAGAATGTAGTCGCTGGTGTGCGTTTGAATGAAAAATACAGCTCCTCCAGATTATAGCTCTTCCTCCCTCCAATACATAGGGGTTTGTGTGTGTGTGTGTGTGTGTGTGTGTGTGTGTGTGTGTGTGTGTGTGTGTGTGTGTGTGTGTGTGTGTGTGTGTGTGTGTGTGTGTGTGTGTGTGTGTGTGTGTGTGTGTGTGTGTGTGTGTGTGTGTGTGTGTGTGTGTGTGTGCGCGCATTTGAGTGAGAGAGAAGACCGTGTGTGCGTTACCTCAGGATTGCAACAGAGGCTGTAATTACTTCTGTCAGTCTCAGGTAACTGAAGTCAGAATGTGTCTCCCATCTCTGATCTCTGTAACTGGAAAGAACGCGTGAAGGAGAAACCCTCGCTAGAAGAGGTACTCGCGCCCTGTTTGTATATATGGCTGTTGGCTGTTAAACTCTAGTGTTTGCTTGAGCAGTTTCTATTTTATTCACTGTTTATTATTATTATGTTACTATGACAAATAATAACGTTAGCTTTTATTTTTTTTACCTTGTCCTACAGCAGAGATACTGCAGAAGCATAGAGAGGATCTCTGTGCAAGGGGTTAAATCAACCACATATGGGCTGCTTTGGTATGAGGCATTATCCTCCCCCTCAGAGCTGCTGGTATAGATATAGAAACAATCAGTGCTGCGAACAAGCAGGGAGGACAGAGGGCGAGCCAGGCTGTTCAGTGTGTGGGTGGTGCTGAAAGAGAGAGAGAGAGAGAGAGAAGCACACTCTGACTAGCAGGCAGTTAGCTAGTGGAAAGGAGTGCAGGGCTGCTTCCCCCCTGGGACTGCAGCATGCCTGTAGAACGGTGCTGCCATGTATGCATGTATGTACGTGTGTGTGTGTGTGTGTGTGTGTGTGTGTGTGTGTGTGTGTGTGTGTGTGTGTGAACAGTGGGGGGTTGGGATGTAAATGAAGTCAATCTGCGTGCATGTACGTCAGAGTTCTCGTCTATGCCGATTTGCCTGTGAAGCGTATATAAATGACTGTGTGTGGATGATTATATTAAGTATCACAGCATCCAGGTCAGTGTAGTAGTAATGGATGCTCTTGGCCTTGGATGATATCACACAAGGTCCTCCTGTAAAATGACTAAATACGTTATTTGTATTTCGTCTGTACCACTGTTATCAGGAAATGGATGATTGTGGTTCTAGGTTTCAAAGCCCTTATGCAACTGAAGAGTGCAACTGCAATTGCTATTCCTAAACCTCGAATTTGGATCTGTTGTCCATTGTCTGTTTTTGAGTCCTTAATTGCCCCTGTCTTTGACATGCTCTACTGTATCATTTTTTAAATCTTGCAATGTGTGCTCTCCCTAAAAAAATCTCAAGGAACTTTCTGTTCAAATAAATAAAATCTCTCCACCATTATACAATACTTACAAAGGGAATTGATCAATGGCAACATTTTATATCGTGGATAAACAGGAAATCATTATATCATTATAATGTCACTTCTTCTGTTGAGCACCCATGATGTAGGTGAATGCATGAAGTGTTAAAATATTCATAAACTCTTGTGCCATAGCAAGCTATGCAGTTTCTATGTTGCTATGGAGATGAAACGCTCATATGGTGTATCCAACGAACAGAAAGAAATGCCTTGTAACTGTATCTCATTAAAACATTGCAAGATGATGCAATTTCTTATGCACAGGTAAAAGTTTCAGACTGTTTCTTTGTGGAATTTCTCACCAACCAGGTTGTACTTTAGGGGAAATCTTTAAAATTATTCAAGTTGGGCAAATTGTCACCCAGTAGCCAGTGTAAGAGTACAGTGACACATTGGACTAGCTATGCCTTGTTGAATTCAGTACTAGTACTGCATCTGTGGGTACAAACCTTTTCACGTTTTAAAGACAGAGCTCCATTGATGTCTGTCAAAACAGCCTATTTCATTTAATTGTTAAGTTCCTGGTCTTAATTTTAATGGTTTTAGCCTATTATGGCATATTATTTTGGCTGGCACCTGATAAGGACCGGTGTGCTGTGCAGCTTTGGTAACCGTATACAATTTTGGCTTACCATATCACAGCTTAGATTACCTTCTCTTTTTTTTTTGTTCATACCGACAATACAGGGTACGTTTATACAGTACTTTTCTATTTTTTTCTATTTTACCATTTTAAGGTTCAAGGTTCAACTTTAGTTGTCAACACTTGACCTGGGTCCCCCGGGGCTCTATACAAGGTCCACTCCCTTTTTCCCTCGACTCCACATCTCTTTACCGAAAATAGCAGATTATAGATCAGCTGTTTTTAGCGAATGTTCACCCCCAGAAGAGGGTTCATGGTTTGTGGTAAACTTTCACCACTGGCTTAAGGCTTTCCTTCATTACCCTGCCTGTATGTTTTCATGGCAGGGCCTTGTCTGACTGTGAAGAAAACAACTTGACTGGATGAGCTGTTTTCATGAAACGTAGTGGGAATGATCAGTAGGATGCCCCAAAGAGCTGATTAACTTTGGGTTGAAAAGGTCAAGGTCACAACGAAGGTCACGGTCAAGAACAGCTGGGCAGAATTTCTTGAAACTTGATGGGTATTAGTAGGCTGCCCAAAGAGATGATCAACTTTTGGGTCTCACAGGTCAAGGGTCAATGTGATGTGAGGTGTGTTGGTGCAGTCAGGGTTAGGGGTGCAACAATGAATCAAATTCATCAATTTAAATTTGTTTATCAAGAATTTATTAAGAATTATAGTAAATTAATAATTGATCCCTAATTTGGGCACGTCTCTATAGGCAGAAAGTAAAAAAAAAAAAATGAAAAAACTATCACTGAAAATAGCAGATCTACAAGCTTGATCTTGAAGAACTGCTATTTTCAGTATTTTTGCAGACATCATTGTGCCACTAAGTATAAAATCATGCCAAAAATATAAAAAAAAAAACGCTTTTATATATATATATATATATGAACTTGTAGATCTGCTATTTTCTTTATTTGGCTTGACACCGTTTTGTGACAAAATATAAAATAACACTTAAGTGGTTAATTGATGTGTTGATATATTAGAAATGCAAAAAAGAAAGAAAGAAAAAAAAACGTCTTGATTATTCAATTAATCAGGGGGAAAAGCATCGATAGAATAACCACTAAGCAGATCATCGATAGTTGAAGCCCTATTTTTCAGCAGTAGTTCACTGTTGTTGTTCTCTTCTTCCAGGGCCATTCCACACGTCAGGCATCACAGGCCTTCAGCACACTATTAACATGGACGGCAGAGATGAGTTCACAGAGGGCAGTGAATACCACCAAAGCAACTCCCAGGAATTTGATGATCAGGATAGCATCTCAGGTACTGGATGGATGAGTGGATGGGTTCAGGGAAGGGACTGGATTCCATAGGATGTCCTTGGTTCCTGAGGGGTGTTGGTGAGAGTAAGCCCTGCTCTGTGTTCTGTTGTCCTGTCTGTATTGATAGGGCTGTGTTTGCCTCCATAGAAGACAGTGACAGTGACCTCGACAACAACGGTGACGACTCGTCCTCCAACACCTCGGCCGACGACCACATGACCACCAAGAGACAACAGTGCCGCCTACACGGAGCGGGAGTCAAGGAGGTGAGAGCGCTTGATCTCTTGGCTGGTGCCAACTAGGGCTAGTACTTTCTTAGCGATTATTCTGTCAATTACTTTTTCGACTAAATGATCGAGAAGAAATACATTTTATACTGTGTGTGTATATATATATATATATATATGTATATATATAAAACATTTATATACAGTATACAGTTTCTATTTATATATTTATTTTATACTTTGTTGCACAACGGTGACCTGCAAAAATTATGAAAATAGCCGATCTAGAAGCTCACAACGCTTTGCAAGATTCGGCTATTTTCACTATTTTTGACATTTGTGAAACTTTTGTTCTATAATGACGTGCCCTAAATGGGGATCGATTATGAATCGATAATTGTATTAAATGATCTACTCTCGCAGTCATTAGAAGTCCATTAGATGAAGGGCCAGAACACAATCAAAGGATAATTTGGAACTTTGACAGACCGTTATACAATAATCAATATAAGAATTGCTATTTATTGCTATAACATTTGCTAAAGAAAGATTTGTGTCTTTTAACTGCTGCATACTGATAGAACTGTATGTAATCAAATGTCACAGGTGCAGATAGAAATACTTTGGGTAATCATTTTGTGAAGGCCACATCATTGAATGAGGACTTTTAGTTCATTAAAAAGTAAAAAAAAAAGAAAAAAGATGGTGACAGACAGACATACTCCCTTTTGAACAGAGATAAACTTTCTCTTTCATTGAATAGGAGCTCAAGGTCTCTTCTTAGATATGGAGAGAAACATTATGAAAAACATGCCTGTGAAGCACTCCCAACATGGATAAAAACATTCTTAAGGTGGGGGGTAGATATTGTAGATACGGTATTGTAAATTATTTACAAAATCATTTGCCGGGCCAATTTTGGGCCACAGGCCACCTGTTGCCTAACAATGTACTATTGAGTAGGTAGGTCGGTAAAGATAAATACCATTGCCATGTACCATAGGTAAATATAGATACCAAACAGCCCTAAAACTCGTGGATGCACCAAACCTGATTATGAATGACATGTATGAGTCATAATACAAATACATTGTCTGTGGCGCGCAACCAAGTATGAATCGGGCATAAGGCCCTCTGTTTGAAACTAAAGATCATGTCAGTTTATGTGTGACTAAAACCTTTGACGGAGCGTATTGTCATTGATGACATGAGTGATTTGCCAGAGCCTGATGGGATCTCTCTAGTTTTCATGCTCAAATCTATCATCATACAACCACACTCACAATACCTTAAGATAAGAGTAGTGCTTAGTATTGGCTGTTATATAAACAGAATAGTATAAGCAAATTATGAATTCAGTTCTGTTGACACAATCAATATGCATCTGATTAACTTACATACTGCTTAACTTACATACTGCCTCAATCCGGAAATCTCATTTCCATTTGATATCAGGAAGGAGTCTGGCCTGAGTGCCTGTCTGGGCGTTTTTGCAGAGTTCATAACATAAACTCTCCTATCACTGCGTCCTCGCTCATTGTTCTATGATTGACAACGCATGTTGGCCAATCAGGTGGAACCTGAGTGAACCCGAATGGAGCCGAGCGAAATGGAACGGCGGCCATTAAAACTTTGTCTGCTGTTTTGTCCAACTCATTGTGACACTAATTTATTCGACTAAAATAACCTATTTTTGGCATGGCCCTTTCAAAAGTCCCCTTGCGTCACGTTGCTCTGTGGTGGTGGTGGTGGAACAAACTGCTGATTGGCTGAAGGGGTGGTGGTGGAACAAACTGCTGATTGGCTGAAGGGGTTGTCAGTCAACGGTATTACTCCCGCCCACAGCCAAAAAGCCAAACATCTCCCCATGCCAGACTCACTCCTGATATCAAATGGAAATTAGATTTCCGCAGGGAGGGGTTTACCAGTCTAGTACGTACCCATTAGCAGAAGGAAATGTGCCAAAACGTTTCTTCTTCTGTGTGACTCTGTGTTACTCCTGACATCTATTTCGATGGTACATGGTGTTCTCAGGAGAGCGAGGAAGGCGGTGACCGAAGCCACAGCTTTGTGTGTCCTCTCTGCACCTTGGATTTCAGCAGCCCGGAGAAGCTTATCGCACATGTCTACCAGGTGAGAGCAGTGACCGGGTGGAGGTTAATATTATCCAATAAGTACATACAGTGGTGGAAGAAGTACAATTATTTTACTTAGGTAAAACACCACAATGTAGAAATACTCTGTCACAAGTAAAAGTCCTCATTGTGCAGAATGTTTGTCGAAATCTTTTGAAATTCAAGCTCACAACGCCTTGCACTGTATTTCCGAATAGGAAATTGGATGAAATGTTGGCTGTAGTTTTGTAACGAAGACAGTGTAACATTGCAAATAGAAACTATGCATCCTGTTAGGGGTAACACATGGCAAATAGAAACTATGCATCCTGTTTGGGGTAACCATGGAAAATAGAAACTACGCATCCTGTTAGGGGTTTTCTGTTTAAAGATCACCCTCATGAATCAGTTGTTTTGTGAACTACAGAATTTGGTGCACATATACAGTAATTCACTTGCCATTGTGTGAATAACAGGCATTGTCTGGCAGGTTTGATTGTCTTGCTCTTTTATTTCCACTGAAATTGCCCGTTGTGAGATTAACAAGGTGGAAAATGAGCAGGACAGTTTAATTGTTGATCCTGGAGGCACATTTCGCACTGCACTTTCTCCCGGCATTCTGAGATTGTCACATGAAAACAAATATCACATGAAAGCCAAAAATGCTAAACTCCTGAGTGTTAATTTATACCTGGAACCCCATTACGTAACTATACCTTTCAAGCCGGGAACCCCTTTTGGGGTTCTTGTTGCTATGTACAGTATATAGCAACATAATTTTTTTCCAGAAAACTTCTAAAAGATTTAGATGGCGTTTTTTGAATCGGCCTCAGGTCTAAATGGGTTAAGAGTGTAAAAATGGAACCAGATGGACCTGTATACGGTCACATTTGTACCCTCTCAGAGTTCAAGTAACAGTCAAGGATTTTACAGCATACCCAATACTGGTTGGTGTACTTTGAGCAACTCTCCTGTGTTTCTTTCTCCCCCTTGTCTTGATGTCTTGAACAGCACACTGCTATGATGAGCAGCAGCAAAAGCTACGTGTGCCCAGTGTGTGGGCGAGCCCTGAGTTCGCCAGGCTCTCTTGGACGCCATCTTCTCATCCACTCTGAGGACCGCCTCTCCAACTGTGCAGTCTGTGGCACGCACTTCACAGACACTAACAACTTCAACAGGTGTCTGCTTAATTTCAGCCCCTTCCCTGGCTTTGCTTGAAGCTTAAAGCTCTATTTATGTACCTTTTATTAGTGAATAAAATGTAATTGTGTCAAATCTGTATGGTATAGTATGTTAATACAATATAAGTTATACAATTGTGGTGGTTGTATTTGTTCTCACTGCTCTTCTATTGAGACATTTAGATCCTGTGTCAAGGTTGGACACGACCTTTGACACAATCCGGTTTCTGGTTTGACACGAATTGTGACCTGAAGGTCAAAATTCAATTTCTCCCCAGAGCAAGCAGGCAGGCTCTATTAGCTCAGTGGTAAAAATTAAGAAAAAGTTGCATAGTGCAGCTTTAACACACACTGCTTCCTTTTGAAGAGATTATTGTCATTTTGAATATTGCTTGTTTCGCTACAATAAATCTTCCTGTTGAGGGACTCCTAGACAAGACTTAGGACATTTTCAGTTTCCTGTCTTTCATCGCATTTCTGCTGTATTTTTAAAAGTTACATTAAAAAATAGCCATCTAAAGTCTCTCTGACCAAAGGCAAATCCCAGTACTAACTTTAAAAGTTAGTGTGTGCACTCACACACAGCACACACAGCTCAGCGCTAACTTGCTAATTGTCCATGCTGACAAAAATGTAATAAAATGTTTCGTAGAAGCTTGTAAATCGGACATTTTTGCTATTTTGGAAATCGTATTTAAGTGATTAATGGTCCCAGTTTAGATTTTTGAAAATTTGGTCACCGTAAATATAGTGGCTGGAATGTTATTTCAATGGCAACCCACAACAGCCAAGTACAGAGGATCAAGATCAACATCCCTTCCATAACTTCCATTGTTCCTGTGTGTGGTGTTGAAGATGGTGTCGCTATGACAACCAGCTACAGCGAGCCGCTACCGTGCAGTGGGAAAACAGCTTAACACTAGGGGTGCAACAGTTAATTGAACTAATAAATTTAATCGATTATAAAAAATAACCAATCATTTGATAAAATAATTGATTCATAATCGATCCCTGTTTTGGGCATGTCATTATAGGTGAAAAGTTAGAGGAAAATAGCTCACAATGCATCACAAGCTTCTGTATCTGTGATTTTCACTATTATTGGATGACTCTGAAAAAGTAATGGATAGAATAATCGCTAGGAAAATTACAGATAGTTGCAGCCCTAGAAGAAACCTGTCTGAAAGCAGGTTATTATTATTATTTATATATTTAATCACCATATCACTGTCCTTTTACACAGGGACAAACTCAAAGAAGTCCTCAACCCATGCAGCATGGACTGTAGCAGTGGAAGGGACAGCTTCTCAAACAGCACCATGGCAAACCCAGGCCCTGGCCATCGCTCATTACAAGGACCAGGCCCCAGCGCAAATCCCAACCCATGTCAAAGCACTCGTTCCGGCCAAGGGCAAGCCCCCAACCCATGCCAGGGGCCTCGGTCATGCCACGGACAGGGTCCTAACCCCTGTCAAGCCTCTCACTCATGCCAAGGACCAGGGCCAAGTCCCAGCTCAAACTCGTGTCAAGGCCCTCGCGCGTGCCAAGGACCCGGCCCCGTCTCTAGTCAGTGCCATGGCCCCAGGTCATGTCACGGCCAAAACCCAGGATCCGGGCCATGCTCGGGCCCAGGACCGTGTAGCTCTGACCAAGGCCCGTCATTCCCGTCCTTGCCAGACAGTCTCCTGACTGGAGGCTCGTCACTTCCCTCTATTCCTGATAGTCTCAGCTCCTCCTCCGCGGGCCTGCCTTCTCTACCAGACCTCCTCAGCCCCATGCCGGTGTATCCCGCCGGGGTACTGCTGGTATGCAACAGCTGCGTGGCATACCAGCAGCTCATGGACGCCCAGTCGCCCATGCGGAAATGGGCCCTGCGACGGAAGAACGAGCCGCTGGAGGCGCGCATTCATCGCCTGGAGCGCGAGCGCACTGCCAAGAAATCCAAGCGGGCGCACGAGTCTGAGGAGGAGCGGGAAATTAGGAGGTTGCGGGACCGCGAGGCCAAACGGATGCAGAGGTTGCAGGAGAGCGAGGAGCAGCGGGCGCGCAGGCTACAGCGAGACAGGGAGGCCATGCGTATGAAGCGGGCCAATGAAACGCCCGAGAAGAGGCAGGCCAGGCTCATCCGCGAGAGGGAGGCCAAGAGGATCAAACGCAGGCTGGAGAAGATTGACCCGTCTCTGAGGACACAGATAGAACACGACCCTGCCGCCATGGCCGCCCTCACGGCAGACATGAGTCTCTTTCAGTTCCCTTGCCCGATGCCTGTCCCCTCTATTGACAACGGCTTGTTCATGAAGCTTCCCTAGTCCCAGCAGGCCACTGGGGGGCAGAGTTTTGAGTTATGGCAGTGTTTAATGACTCCACACTCCACTATCAGGTTGCCATGGTCAACAGCGAACCTTTCCCAGCTGGTTTACCTGTAGATTTTCTCTGTCTGACACAACTTGTCACACAAACTGCTTTGTTAAATACAAACAAAAAAAGAACTACATTAATTTATTACAGTTTAGAAGAACTTTTCCCACAGGGTTTAGAATGTTTTTTTCCTGTATGGATCATATAAAGAAGCATGTTGTAAAGAGATTTATCTGTTCATAACGTGGGCTAGCAGATTTAAACACAGCTAGGAGCAGTTACATAGAGGAGGAGATCTTTTTGCACATGGACCTTCAAGTGGTGGGAGGAGGGACTTGTAGCAACAGCCCCCTCCCTTCTGTTATACCAGTGGTTCTCAAAGTGGGGTCCAGGGACCCTCAGTGTTCATTGAGGGGGTTCCAAATGGACCCTTACAGGTGTGTAACTCTGAGAGTGTGCAAACGGAACCCAAATGGATCCTTAAAGGTCTGTAACTCTGAGAGCGTGCAAATTTGTATGCTTTCAGAGTTATGCAGGTCCTTGAAATAAAAAACAAGTATGAGAACCACTGTGTTCCACTCTGCCAGCCCAGCAGTTTGGGTGCACTGGTAGCTACACCTTCCTTCAGGCTGCCAACGTGGGTCCCTGGGAAGCTTCTATTCACCCAGACAACTACCTCACTAGGGGGCCACAGTCGTGTCCTCTGTCCTGTGGCCTACTGCATTTCCAACTCCAGGCTTCCAAAGCTCTATAAACTCTACACTACTTCAGAAGATGCAGGTTGTTTTCCCACAGTTTTGTGTTTTTTTTTTTTTTTGCATAATATCCATCAGGCACTTAATAGGACAAAAACATTCACAGGAACATTTCAGATGTGTACAATGTGAATATGTCACAGACATTTGCTAGATTTGCTTAAAGTCATACTGTGTAACATTCATCATAGTAGTCTTTTTTGGCGACATGGTGGTAGCTCCATGTCATTACAGCGTTTGTATACTTTATACTGAAGGAGCGCAAGGAAATTAATGCTGCAGGATCCTAGAACCTGAAAATATTTTGGAACGACACATCATAAACTGTATTTATTAACGTTAAAATACATACATTAACCCCCCATTATGCACCAAAAAAGATACAACAAATATTGTTAATGTGTAGAGAAGTTGTCAAAATGTATGTGGAATGGTTATTTTGAAAAATATATGGGTGAAAGATAATAACAAAAATGACGTATGTTTAATTGAAAAGGTTACATAGTATGACTTTAATAACATTTTCATTATTTGGCTATATTGTGAATTTCTTTGTCCTATTCTTTTTTTTTCCAAAAGTGTGACATTCCCTCTCATCTTATGAGTTCATCTTAATACATACTGCCTCTCATAATGTATCTTTGCCAACATCTGAATCTATGGTTATTCTCTTTTTTCACTGCTACACTCCATAAGCTTTGCCAAATGATTAATAATGTCATTATTATATTTTGTTTGTTGTTGCAGAGCATCTTCTTGGCTCATGAAAACCCCGTCTGTGCTGCTGTTACTGTACTGTACAATACATTAGTTACCTCTTGTATATTTGGGACTCAACCAGTGGTGGACAAAGTAGGCTACTCAACCCCAGTACTTGAGTCAAAGTATAGATACTCCTGATCAAATATTACTCCACTACTAATGCAAGTTGCTCTGTCAAATGTGTACTTGAGTTGAAGTACCGGAGTTCAAAAGTACAAATTATAAAGTACATTTTAAGTTGATATCAGTGCATTGCTGTATTGATTTTCCAAACATTTTCTAAAAATAAATAATAGTGAAAATAGCAGATCTACAACACGCTCTCAACGTGTCGCATCAATCTGCTATTTTCACTATATTTGAAATAGGGCTAAAGTGATTCATTCATAATATACTTTTTACCTACCTAGAAACGTATTTGAATTTGAAATGCACTCGAGTGAAAGTCATAAGTATCCAAAAATGTACTTTACTCAAGTAAAGTACAGATACTCAAAATATTTATTTTAAGTACAGTACTCAAGAACATGTACTTAGTTACTGTCCACCACTGGACTCAACACATTGGGGGATATTGTATTAGGAAATGTTTCATTAAGTTAAGAAATTTTCGAATATTTCCTTTGTTCATAAGAGTCATTGGTTGACTACTGCCCCGAAGAAATGACATTTTTTTACTCAATATCTCAGAACGGACACATAAATAAATATGTTGTTACACAGATAAATAAATACATCCCCTTCAGGCAATCCGTGTAATAAAAGCATCCTCATGCTCTGTAATGATTGTTCAACTCCAGTAGACTGCAACTGTACAAAGTGCAGTACCTAATTATTCCACTTAAATTGTGGATAATCTTTATGATTCAGTTATGTATTTATCAACTGAATTACCTAAATATATTAAAAGATTTGTATGTCAGGGATTATTGTGTGGTTTTTAAATCCTCACATCCCTGCTTTACATTGTTTATAATTTTCTGTCTTATCTCTCTGTTGATTAGCACTGAGGCAAAATACAACTGTAAAGCCCTACATACGTGAGGAGAGAGGTTCCCTTACACTATACCCCGTTGACCTCATTCCAACACATATTTATGCAATATGATGTGAATATATTTTTCTTGTGGAAATTATTTTATTTTGTTTAATGGTATAAAATTGTTTAAATCAGATGCTATGTTAATCTGCTCTTTTCTTTTCTTGTGTAATTTCTTACCTGTAAGGTTACCTCCAATGTTTCACAACTTTTCTCCTGATGCAAATATCTGCAGTGACAAATTACCGGTTTCAGAAATATTCCACAAGAACAGTGGTTCTGAAAGTGGGGTCCAGGCAGGGACCCTCAGGGTTTCTTGAGGGTGTTCCAAATGGACCCTTACAGGTCTGTAACTGTGAGAGTGTACAAATGTACAAACTCAAGAGTATACTAAATGGAACCAAATGGAACCTTATGGGTCCATTTGGTTCCATTTTGTATGTTCTCAGGGTTAAAGGGGGTCCTTCAAATTATTTGAGAACCACTGCACAAGAATATTAGCGACAGGAACTCCCAACTGGTTCAGTTTGAGTCGCTCTTGGACAAGAGCATTTCTTTAACCACTGAAAATGGCCGATATACAAGTTCGCAATGCAACACTTTGTGAGCTTGTAGATTGGCTGTTTGAAAATATTTAAAATGATTTGAAGATTTTCACCTGTGACGTGCCCATAATAGGTATGCCCGGTTTAAAGTGGTTAATTTGCTCTAATAGCTTTCTTAGCAACAAAGAACACTACATGGATATTTTCCCAAGTCTTGTCTAGGAGTGGCTCAAACCTCTATGCAACAGGGGTGTATTTATTCCAGGGGAAATTGAGACACTTTCCACTGAAACTATGCAGAACAAGATTTAAATTTAAAATAATGGACTTCAATGTATAGAGCTTAGTTACTCAGGCAATATAACTCAGTGAGGGCTCAGGCCCTAGATACAGCACCCTGATTGATAAAAATCATTTATAGACCTCCATTTATATAATTTGCTAGGATATATTGAGGTTGGAGTGATCTTAAAATGGGTCTTTTCGACGACAAGAACAAAATGAACCATGCCGTACATTCGTACAACGTATTTCACAGGTTCTGGATTTGTTTCCATACGCTATGGCTTGGTTTCAGATATGGTTCTCAGAACCAAATTTTGGCCCTGCTCAGGAGGTGGTACTAACCCAGAACGTATACTTTCAAAAAATTGTTTTGAAAATAGCTCATCCACAAGCTTGTAGATCAGCCATTTTTTATGAGGTTTTAAAAAAACAATTATGAGTCTGACATACCTCCCCCTTCAGGGGTGGTTCTGGAAAGTGTCGGGTTATGGAAGGTTCTGGGCTACCCTTCATAGTCGAAAAGAGCCAACAGATACTGCATTTTTCTTCTGGATCTCAATCTTGATCAGCACAGTGACAGACTGCCATTAGTGTGCCATGACAAAGACAGCAGGGAGACCGGCTGTCCTTGTCATGGCACACTAATGGCAGATCAGTAGGCAAGATCAAGTGGTCAGGTATATAGGTCAATTCTGTCTTTGGTTCATCACCTACTTGTGTCTATGAATACTGGGTATTCTCAGATGTTGCTTTTTGATTTGGTGCCGATATTGCCATCGTCGCCTGCTTTGTCCTACAGTGGAAGAAAAAAAGTTGGGCCTTAGTTATGGCAAACCATTTCAACTGCAGTACTTTTGACAATTGTCATTTCAAGCAGTACTTTCAGAATGAATTAAGTAAGCACTGCATGTTGTGAAACTGCATTTGTCCTAGAATGGTTCAATATGAGCTTGTGTTCTACTGTTAGTTTATGCCTGCCTGTTTTTATTCAATTTAAGCAAAAGAAAATGATCTTTTCATATGTTGTCAAAACGTTGGCCTTTTACCAAGTCTATCAGGATTTTCTCTCTATGTCCATGTTTACAAAAGAAATCTTTCTGAAAAAGGCCAAAATGAATGAGTTAAATAGAGATGGAAATGATACCATTTATGCTAGCTCTGTTGTCATGTGCATACTCAATGGGAGGCATTTTGGGGAGGCCGCCCTCTTACTATATTAACAGATGTACAGATCATAATAAAACCTGGAATAGAATGTGGAAAATAAACATTGACTTTATTATAATGTCCAAGTATCCATCTCTTCCCTTCTCACTCCCCCATGGTCATGTCAGACACAAGCAGAGGTGGAAGTACTCAGATTGTTTAAGTAAAAGTAGCAATATCCCAATATAAGAAATGCTGTTATAAGTCAAAGTCCTGTATTAACAATTCTACTTGCATAAAAGTATAAAATTACTCACGATACCAAAGTAAAAGTACTCAGACTTTCCAAAACCTCAAACTCATAAAACCAAATCTACCAGCTCACGTGTCATCGCGATGCGACGAGCTGAGCTTGCAGATCTATTTTTGAATAGACATATCAGATAGGGCTTATGTGGTTAATGTATGTTTTGTAATAATCCAAATATACCAAGAAACTAGTGACTGAAGCTTTCAAATGGTTGTAGTGTGTAAAAAGTACAAATTTGGCTCTGAGATGTAGTAGAGTATAAGTATAAAGTCTGAATAGTAAGCTTTCTATAGCAGGAATTAAGATGGTGAACTCCTGAAAAGTGAAGACTTATGCCTATTGCCTAATTTATGTTCTGTCATAAGACAAAATATAAATCATGCTTTAGAATAGTGTTTCTCAAAACAGAAATTGAATGTCTCGTCAAGACCCAAACTAACAACCCCCACCCCCCCCCAAAAAAAAAACATTAATCACATAAGCCAGCCTTTAGAACATTGGTGTAATGTAGCACACCAGCAATACGTTTATTTGATAGAAGTGAGGCATCTCACTAGACAGGGCTTTGTTTTCCACATCTTTAGCAGAGTAGAGAAGATATTCTATGACCCCAAAACATATTAAACTTTCTCAAACTCACCCAAGAAACACACATCACATGAGTAGGATAATAGTTTATATAGATATATATTATATTGTGTTTACTTAACAAACATGATAAATGCAATGTCTCCAAGAAGTTAGCTGTAACAATAAAAATACAATATCTTTGTGTCCTTAAGTACATAGAATTAAAACAGCAAAACAAAAACAAAACAGCCCTAAAGTAGTTCACAGAGAGGTACAAATATACAGTACAAATCTATTTTATTCAAAAAAGGGTACAAATAAAAACGCAACAAAATATAGTTATTAATGCTTTGTTAAGTTCAGGTAGGTGTAGGGTATTCTAAGGGAGCACTTTGGGTAGACAACTCTAAGGCTTCTGATAAAGAATCAATACATATTGGTACGGCCATACAATATTAAAACTCACTATACAAAGTCCATACAACCTGGATTATACTTGTGGATTGAATGTTACATACACATCATTGCATATATTTTGCAGATTTAGGCGTAAAAAAAGATGCTTGTTTTTTTGTTTTGTTTTTTTAAACTAGTTACACGTCACATAAAAAGCAGTGTCACCTAGTGCCAAAAGTACAATGTCAAATCTGAAAATACACAAGGACTTAAGAAAGAAACAACCTTGAAACCGTTCTCGTTCTCCTGATTTACTTAGGCATCAGCGATACCTAAACCGTCCTGAATTTACCTTAGCTATACAACAGTAGACCAAAACCAGCGAGTCATTTACAGTGGTGGACAAAGAACTCATCCCAGCACTTGAGTCAAAGTATAGATACTCCTGGTCAAATATTACTCCACTACACGTGAAAGTTGCTCAGTCAAATGTGTTGACTACTTTTTTTGTGTATTTGAGTATTTTTGTGTACTTGCCTTTAAAAATACTTGAGTATTCAAAAGTACAAATTACAAAGTACATTTTCTTTTTAATATCAATGCATTGCTGTATTGACATTATTTTAGACATCTTCCCTCCTAAACAAATCAGATTTTGCATAAATAGTCAACAAATATCAATCAATACATTTTGAAAATATCAGATCTATAAGCTCTCCACACGCGCATCGCCACGTGTTGTGAGCTTATAGATCTGCTATTTTCACCATTACTGAAATAGGGCTGAATTAGTTCATACTTTCCTTCCTAGAAATGTAGTGGAGTCATAAGTACAATATTTGTCTTTGAAATGTAGTGGAGTGAAAGTCATCCAAGTATCCAAAAATACAAATACACAAGTACATATACTCAATTTAAAACTTAAGTACAGTACTTAAGTAAATGTACTAAGTTACTGTCCACCACTAGCCATTTAGTCAGGGATTATAATGCCTGTTTCCATAGTCACAAGAAACAACACACATTAACCAACAAGTAGTCACTGATAGACGTGGCCCACCATTTTCTCCATTATACCAAAATGGAACCATCACTTTTGTTATCCAGAGCAGAGCGAGGGTCAGAATTTAGACCAGTGATTCTCAAACTGTTTAATTTCAAGGACCCCTACTTCATTGGCTCTCCGGGGACCCCCAGGGGCCATTCGGGGGGTTCCAGGGGGTCCCCAGCTAAATGTGTTAACATAGCGTCACAATAATTAACCTTTTATACTTTGGCTATTCAAAAATAGCAGATCTACAAGCTCATAGCACAGCACTGAGTGCCGTGCTATGAGCTTGTAGATCTGCTATTTTTGAAAAATCGTGAAAAGTTGTGCAAAACTTGAATATATATATTTTGAAGCGAACATTTGTAACTCAAATTCTGCTTCTGGGGGTCCCTGGAACAAAGTATTTGAGATGGGAGTCCGCGGCCAAACACATATCATTTTAGGGGTCCTTGACATGGAAACGTTTGAGAATCACTGCCCTAGTTTACTATGCATTAGGCCACGGACCCTCAAATAACTCTGAGTGTGTATAAGTGGAACCAAATGGACCTGTGAGGGTCCATTTGGTTCCACTTGTACACTCTCAAGAGTTACCAATCATTTAGCTGGGGAAACCCTCGAGGACACCCTGGGGGTCCCCAGACTCCACTTTTAAGAACCGCTGATTTAGACCATCAAGATGTCATGCACAGCCTCTTACCTCAAGGGGAGAAAGAGTACTCATGCTCAGTCCACTCACATTAATAACAAATGCTGTTTGTGTGTGTGTTACGGGACAATCCCTCTATTGCAGACACTCCTGACATCAATGTGTTAAAAGTGCATTGAAGAGCTTTTATTCACTTTAGGTGGCGACAAGAGATTTCTATGTTTGGAAAATAAAAGTCTTTCTGTTCCGTGAACAGAAATGGTCAAGAAATACATGTATAATGTCAGCCAAAAATGTGTACTCATTGGGATAAAACTCAAAAGAGGATCGTGCAGAAAGGAAAGACATTTTATCTGGGGCATACCGGGACTCTCTTTGACAGAATCTGTCAGTTAACACAGATCCAACACTGCATCAACAGGAGAGTGACAAAGAGGGGTAAATTCAAAAGGAGTCCAAGAATAATCTTTCTTACGCAGAATAAAAAAGTAATCCCCAAATCGATCAGAAGCATTATTCCATAAACACGTACAAAGCAGATCTTAAGGCATTATTGACAAGCATCAAAATAGCTAACTATACAAAAAAAAGGGAAAAAAAAGAACCTCAATATATCTACAAAAACATGCACACAGCCGTTACTCTCCCCCCCCCCCCATGATTTTGTGTGCTTACATTTTGGAACTCTTCAATTTACCAACAGTTCATTTTAAAACACTGTAAAAGAGGGCAATTAGTGCAATTACTTACAACAAAGGATTTCAGTGAGTGAATGAAACAAGGGAGTTCAGACATCTTGACTTATGAGTAGAGCTATGCTGCTAAACGCAACACGTCCTTCTCAAATTAGAGAGCGAAGAAGGCTCATTGTAGCATAGAATGGTCTTGCAGTGAGATTTAATAGGAGGTAAAGTCACCGGTGGCACTGCTTGCACCATGAAAACCCTATTAAAAAGGTGTGTTAACCTAAAATACTGCGTTTCAGTGGCTTGGTAATTATACCAAATAACGTTGAATACACATTAAAATTAGAACGATCTAACTAATCATGATTTGGCTCCAACTGTGTGGCAACGTCACAGGTATAGGCTAGAGTGAAATGATCTGTTACTGAATAGATTGCTGTATTTAGAAAACGTGTCAGATAAGGGTCTGCAGGGTAGAAAGTAGAAACAAAGCAACAATACAAACACTACCTCTTATTTTGGATACCCAATGGTAAGGGAATGGAAAACAAAAGTACTCAATGAGGGCTCAATGTTAAAGAACTGCATCAGCCTACTTGCATACAATACAAACCTGCCCAATCCCTTAATCTGTATGCTTTGACAGCGTAGGGAAGAACACTTCCAACGTTTACTGCATAGTACATGCTAAGACTACATGAAATGTTGTCAGGTGTTTTGTGTAACTATATTGCTATTAGCATAACCAAAATGTGCTCATTACAAAACAAAAATAAAAACAAGGATTGCGCTCTTTACAATTAAAGAGTACGGTCTTGACCTGCAATATATGTTATGTGTCATGAGATAACTTGTGATTTGGCGTTTTTAAATACAAATTGATTGGATTGATTGATATGGCAAAGCGTATCATTCCATATCGGGAATCCAGTTATCAGAATGGCAACCAAACTCAAAAAGCATTTACTCATCCCCTGTCATAACAGTAGCAGAGGATGTCGGTCTACTAAGCCCAGGTCAGGCCTCTCCGTTTGGACATGTCTCCCATGGTTTCTCTATTCACTGACAGAGGGTGGGGTTGGATGTTCGGTGAACCCTTAGGGGCTCCGCTCAACATAAAATGTTCTGGAGGCAAGGGTTAAGCCCGATTCATACTTCCGCCATGCACCGAGAAAAGCCGACCTAGAAGCTTGTAGGTCTGCTATTCTCACCGTGCGACAGCGCATAAATTAGGGTTTAGAGTTGGAGGAGGGGACACGTACGTATGAACTACATTTGACACACCCGTCTATATTTAGCATCAGAAGTGGGACTCCAGCCCATCAGAAGACACTGGATGTCACCACATCATCAGCATACACATCAATGTCCAGGCTGAGGGACAGGTTCATTTAATTCTACAAACACAGACACAAACACCTTACTCAGACACGCAAACAATGAACAAATGTGAAGAACAAAATGGATGTGTCCGAGCGTGTAGAATGATGCGAGTGATATTGAACATGCAAGAGAGTACAAAGGCGTTGAAAAACTTAGACAGAAGTGAGTTAACCACATTAACCCTTATTTGTTTTATTACTTTTTTTTCGAAAATAGCTCAAATAGACGATCTACAAGCTAAAAACGTTCTTGTAGATCAGCTATTACCATTATTTGTTATATAACAAAGTATATAGGGCTGAAGTGGTTAAATGTCCATAATAGGATAGGATTAATATAAACAAAACTAAAATCCAGGAGAAACAGACAATTGGAACTGAGTGACTTGTACTTGATAACGGGAATGTGTGTGTGTGTGTGTGTGTGTGTGTGTGTGTGTGTGTGTGTGTGTGTGTGTGTGTGTGTGTGTGTGTGTGTGTGTGTGTGTAATGCTATCTATTATTAGACGTCTGAATGGTTGTACATCTGTTGTAATTGCACTTGATCTTAATTACATCCTTTTGAAGTTTCTCAGTGACTATGCTAAAATCTGCGAGGAGGAAACTGCAGCATTCATTGTGGCTAATTTGTAAACAGTGTTAAATATGCAAGTCAGTTTTTCTCTCACCAACAAAACGCCTTAAGAATACTTCAAACATATTCCCTTCATTAAAAACAAAACAAAAACAAACTATATGCTATATGTGATTCCCATTACAAGGTCAGTGTGAATCAATGAATGACGTTTTCTATGTGCAATACGAGACAATCTTTAAGATAATCTGGAATACAATATTGCCTTGGACAACATAAAGGACCCTATACAAGAAACTGATCCTAAAACGAGACAAAGTAGAGGACGACTGATGACGTTCACAAGTCAAGCCTCTCTTGGAGATGTGCTTGAATTAAATCTAATTAGGAAAGGGAAAACTCTAGAAATACTATCAGTAAGATGGAGAATCCAAACAATAGAGGCCTTTCAATCTATAATATGTCGTTTCTTGAGAGATTTCTCAAAAGGCATGCCTTGATTGTGTATAACTGTTGAAGTAACAATGATAATTGATTCCAAAATAGTGCATCGCCTTTTAAAAGCAGTGAAGTCTCAGGTCGGGGTAGAAGTATTGGAGGTTGTACATCAAACGTACACACACACACACACACACACACACACACACACATACACACACACACACACATAAATATTAGGGCTGTCAAAATAGCAGTTAACTGATTCAATAAATGTATGGAATTAATTCAATCACACATTTTAACATTTTAACATGAATGCATGCGCAGAATGATCAGCCCGGTACATCCCATGATTCCACCCATTCTGCACTAGTCGTCGCACTGTTATCTGAAGGCTGATGGATCCAAACAATTATCCAAACGTGATAAGTGAGAACGGTCTCGTTCTCACTGAGAGCAGTGAGAACGAGACCGTTTTTTCCCATTCCCACAATAAAATGGGCATATTTTGGCGTAGTTAAGAATGGTGAATAATCATGATTAATTATTAATCTGTGATTAATCTGATAAAAAAACATCAATTGACAGCCCATATATATATATATATATATATATATATACATACATACACACACACACACATCTATGTTATGAATGCATGCATACACACACACACACACACACACACACACACACACACACACACACACACACACACACACACACACACTACAAAGGAGATTTCCCTCAAAAGCTGTGTGGGGAATGCAAGGCCAGCCTTGTGCTTGAAATATTGCTTCGACTTGGTAACTGAGCAAAGATTGACAGGAGTTGAGAAGGACCCATCCCACTGACACGGGCTGTTTTGACCTACAGGCCCCATAAAGTTTAAACCTATTCCTAAGCCACAACCGGAAACGGTTTTCATTCTATTGTCCAGGGCTTTAGAGGCTGAAGTGATCCACATGCAGTGGTGTAGGACAGTATGGCTCTCAGCTTCATTCCCACAGGTGACTTTGGTGTATAACCAACAAGTGCCACCTTCTATGATTACACTGAAATAACATTTAAACAAAATAAAAAGGGGAAAAAAAGAAAGAAAAAAGTCACCAGTCTAGCCTGGAGATCTTTGAGGTATAGTGAGGATCAGAAAGGGCATTGCTCGTGGCATGAAAAGGCTTTTCGGGGACACCCAATAAAAAAGAAAAGGAAAAAAAAGAGTGTAAGTGGTGAGCATTCTCTATGATACTGGAATGCAAGTCATCTGGCTTTGTATTTCTGTTAAATAAACAAAAGAAAAGCAAGTAGGCATGAACCTGTGGCATTTACAAAATCACTCACACACACACACACACACACACACACACACACACTCTCTCTCGCTCACACATACACACACAAACATGTTAGTTTCCCATCTGGGGTAAGCCAGAGGGTATGATGGTGAACATTGAAAGCAGAGATTTTTTTTTCCAGAGTAGTAATTGATTGCTGAATATACAGACTGATTGATGATCACTATGTTGATTGTAAGACTAGTGGAGTAACCCACACAGCTTCAGAGGGTCCCCTCATTTCAGACTGGCCTCCCTGAAGCAAAGGAGAGAGTAGCTCTGTTGACAGCAGAGGTGTCCTGATGCAGAAGCATTATGTAACATACACTGAGAATTTTTGGACCAACCGTCCTAGAAATGCTGCTGATGTGAGCAACACCACTGTTTTTGGAGTGAATGCTTTTGAAGGTTACACAATTATAGGAATGTGAGGGAAGAGGGAGGAGAGAGAGCAGGGTGGAGGGGGGTGATCTTATCAAATATCACTACATCAGGACCTGCAGAATTAGGAGTCTCGTTGTGCTACAAACACATTCTTCTTAGTCCAGGGTCTAGTGAGGGGAAGGTTTGGTGCTCTCAATGTGATAACCACTGGGCGAGGATCGTATGGAATGGAGGCAAGGGAGGATGAGAAATGCAGTCTGTAAGGACTTTGGTAGGCGATTCACCAGCTACATGCTCTCCATTCAGCTCTCAACTGTCTGGAAGAGCACAGGCCTTTTTCTTTTTTATTTACCGACCACTGAGCCAGAGGTGACCTCATAAGACTGACCAACAACCGAACCGAACTTGAGCAACTCACAAGAAAGCTCTGGTGAAGACGATCTTTCTCGTGATCTTGTTAGGTGTGCAAAATCTCAATCATTCTGAGGCTACATTCTCACTCTTCTTTCCTCGGTCTCCTCATTCTTCCTTTTGGCAGTCGCTTGTGCAGTCACTACCTACGTTGATGCTACTTCCCAGCGTTGGAGCGTCCCTCGATGGACAACTTGACCTCCTGGGAGATGAAGGATGGCCGAGGGGGGCCAGACGTGCCCATCTGAGGGCGCGGCCCCTCGTCTCCCTTCATGGTATATCTTTGGATGCCTGGGGCCGACCAGCGCCTCTGAGAAGCACCCATTGCAGACTGCGCTGCTCCTGGCCCTGCCCCCGGACACATAGAGCCTTCGCTGTGCAAATAGTAACTGCTCTGGCTCCTCGGGTGCTCTGCTGAGGTTCTATTTGGTCTGGTGGGCAACTCAGTGTGCCCAGCACCTCCTCCTAACTGCATGGCCTCCTCCTTGTCTCCCCTGTCTCTCTCTCTTTCCCGCTCTCGTTCTCTGTGTATGCGTTCTAACCTGAAATGGGGCTGAGGCCGCGGTTGCTGAGGGGCTGGGGGCCCCATGGGCTGGTGGCCGAGCCCAGATGTAGAGTTGGCTTTAGTAGAAGTCCTGGCCAGGTTGGGCTGCTGTGGTTGGGAATGATGCTGCTGTGGTTGTTTCTGTTGCTGTGACTGGGCTTGCTGCTGTAAGGTGATGGACACACACACGTCTCCCACCTGTAGGTGATGGCAGGTTAAGCCATAGAGCTGGGCTGTGCGCTCGGGGCTGCAGGATGACCAGCCTTGGCCAAATACAAAAAATGGGTGCTCCGGAGGCACGTCGATGGTCACCTTGCTCTGCTGCTCACCGACAGTGAAATGCAGAGCAACGAGGCCAGGTCTCTGTTGGCTGGAGCGGATGTCAACCACCATGCTGGAATCAATCTTCAGCCCTCCGCTCACCTCAGCGCTCCGCACAAAGTCCTGAGTCTGCAGGTCCTCGACACGTTTCAGCTCCCCGGTAGCTAGTTGGATAATGGCCCCCTTCATGAAGTGTGACGGGTTGCCGGGAGCGGGGGCAGGCGTAGGGGTGAGGGGCGGAGCTAGGGCCTGAGTCAGACCTGCTGTTGCTGGGACAGCGGGCTGTGGAGGGTGTAGCTGCTGCTGCTGCTGCTGCTGCGCTGTAGTCAGCTCCACCACAGCCCTGTCAGGGAGGCACACTCTGGCTGGGGGATCAGAGGTCTTGAAGTTAGCAATGGCGGAGGTCATGATAGAAGTGGATGTGGCATCGCTGACCTGCGCCATGTAGTGCTGCTGTGGAGGCTGAGGCTGCGGATGATGCTGAGTATGATACTCCAGTGGAATCAGGACTGGCTGCCCGTTGGACAGCATGACTGCATGGCCCGGCTGCCCTGCTGCTTGCTGCTGCAATGAGGTCACTCTGGGGTCACCGTAGCACACAGGTTGTGTAGTATAGGCTGTCCGGCAGGCAATCATCCCTGCAGTCTCCCCATGGACGTCTCTGCCTCTGTGGGAACCCTGAGAGAGATTCAGGGGAGCAAAGGACACCTCTTTACGGCTCCCACCTTGGACAGGAGAGGCCAGGCGGCCGACTACTTGCTGGACCTAGAGGTGGCGTTAAAACAAAAGAACAGAAAAACTGATCAGAATTAATCCCAATATCTTTTTTTCCGAACTATTGTTTGTGTTATGAGTACATCCAGACAGAATGCAAATATTACGCTGCGATAAAGCGATGCAATTCTTCATTCAAAATGAGGCTTTGTGTTTTGCATTGAGCCTCCATACCTGCTGGCATCTGTAATGTACCTCATTGCTCCCTGTAGCCTGCACAGCAGTAAGAAAATAAACAGTCCACTGTAGCACTTCCCTCATTCGTGTCATTGCATATACATATATTACAGGCTTTTAATCGCACTGACCCAAATTAAACGAGGATACGTACCAAAACACACTTAAGAGATTGTATCCTGGTTGAATTACTAATGGCTTGCACAATCAAACTTGAAACACAATTTCCTTGTATATGTACAAATGATACTTTGGTAGCATTAGTACAGTCTACGAGTTAAGTTAGCACTCTTGTGTTAACCTCCACTAAAGAGGAAGGCGACAGTGGGTTTCAGTGGGTGCTTTTAAGCTATGACCACAAATCGTAGTTTTTACATTAATGTGTCAAAAAAATGTTGCTCTAACTGATCTGAGGCCCAATGATATACCGGTCCAAAACACATTCAATACAAGAAGAGAAGGGAGTAAGGGGCAGGAAGAAACATGAACAACACGGCCACTAAGATACACAATAGCTGAAATGAAGATGAGTACGTTTAAGACAATAGTACATGGGAGATATGTTCTATTTTAACGTGAAAAAGCCACAACCACTTTCAACCTGGCTTCCCTATTTTCAGCATGCCATTATAGGCAAAAATTAAACAAAAAAAAAACATTCACTTCGGGGGTTATAGCTAAAGTAGCACCTCTACAAGCACAGTGAGCTTGAGTATACGACAAAGTCTAAAATAGGACGTTTAAGGGTTAAGTAAAATAATGTTGAGCAGACAGATTAATGCATAGTTAGAATATTAGTAGGGCATCTTTAGAGTCTTACCTCCAGATCACTGTCTGGGGTGCTGCGTTGGCCTGGGGAGCCCCTGCCCTCCATCCTGCGACTCTTGATGCTCCTGTCCTGGGTGTGTTCCAGCACTAGAGAGCCGGACGCTGCCTGCAGCAGCCGTGCATTCCTGGCAGAGTAGACCGAGTCTGGGAGCAGCTCCCTCGCCCCTTGCTCCTTATCGCCTCCGTTCATCTCCATTTCGTTGTCCTGATGGGCATTGTGGTGGAGGGGGTCCCTGTGGGCAGATGAGGGGGCGGCCCTGGTGCCCTGAGGGTGGTAGAAGACTGGCATCCCCCGGGCACTGAGCTCCACTGCGCTGAGGTGCTGCTGGGCGGCCTGCTCTGATGACATCATCACTGAGAGCCCGGACGACATCCCGGACGCTGCGACTTTGGCAAAGGTATGAGCGGATACTTGGGCCTGGGGAGGAGGGGACACGACGCCCTCCTGTATGACGGACGGGTAGGGAACAAGGTGGGAGACGGTGTGGGGCTGAGAGATGCTGCCTGAGGGAGAGATTAACGAGCTGGGAACAAATCCTGGTGGTACTGCATAAGGTACTGCGGCATAAGGGGAGCTGACGAACTGCAGAGAGGAATGAGGGATCTGGGCATAGCCTAGGGGCGGATAAGGGAGACCTGGATGCTGAAGTAGAGGCGAGTGTACAGTGTAAGCTTGGGAAAACACAGGGTGGAGGCTGGTGGGGGAATAGCTGACAGAGGGGAGAGCCACTTTGTAGAGCATGCCGTACTGGTCGACAGGCACGGCTGGTATGCCATCAGCGCTTTCCACCCCGTAGTGAAACCCGGGCTGAGCTCGCAGCCATTCTCCTACCGTGCCCCCTCCCTGAGTGTCACTGCCAGCCCCAGAGCTCTGAGTGGAAGTCACGTCATCTCCTCCACTGCCACCACCTACTGCTCCACTACCTCCTCCTCCACCACCACCTCCACCTCCTGTTCCTCCAGCCCCACTGCTGGTGCTGACTGGGAGGTCCCTCTTCTTAGGAGGCAGGCACTCCTGGTTACGCTCCTGCGCTGGCTTCATTGCAAATCTTCTGAGCGAGCGAGTAGCTTCACTGTACTGCACAGGAGGTGAAACTTGCAAGCCAGGCAGTCAGCACAGGAACCGGTTCTGAAATCATTTGGCTGACCTCATCCACCAGTTCACCTGCAACAGCGGAAGATTTTATTAGCATAAGTTTGTCACAAGCTTGCCATATCAGGGAAAGACTTTAAGCACCTCCACATTTTGACATTATTGGCTGTCAGTGTCAAATCCAAAGACCACTGCAGAAATGAGGCTGAGGGTGGTAAGGTGACTGTGATATGTTCTAACTGAATGAAATCACATCATTCTGTCAATTTAGTTGTGAATTAGGTATTTAGGTGGGGCAGATTATATCATACATTTAGGGTTGACAGATGGCTAGGCATCAAGCATTTGCACAGTTTTAAAAGCTGAGACACAATAGGCTATCTGCTCACCATGGATATGTATTCTGCGCTTATCCAAACTGATATAGGGGTGACTCATGGGGCCACAAATATACATTTTTAGAGAGCTAAACAGAGAAAAGGTGAAAGAACCTGGCACTTCGGTTATGCCTTTTGCCCCAAAAGCTCTTAGATGCTTCACAATAAAAAAGGACCAATTTCTGCTCATCACAATTCTTGTCCCATGATGTAGTTGTTTGTTATCCCACCAAGTGGAGAAATACGTGGAAGGTTTCTGTCGCTTTCATGAACAACACCTATAACCATACATATTGCAAGAGTGCTACTTGACTTTATTCTTTTTGTTAAAATGAAACTTTACATTAAAACCAATCACAGTCCTCCTTTTATATTTCCAGTAATAAAAAAATATGGTATTTGCTTTAGGTAATGCACATAATGGCCTTTAAGGATGGGTGGTCTAATTCGGTGGTTCTCAAAGTGGGGTCCAGGGACCCTCAGGGTTCCTTGAGGGGGTTCTGAATGGACCCTTACATGTCAGTAACTCTTATGAGTCCATCTGGTTTCATTTGTAAGCCCTCAGAGTAATTGGAGGTCCTTTAATTTAAAGAGTTTGAGATCCACTGGTCTAATTTAACGATTGCAAAGATCCACCCATTACACTTCAACCCAGCTTGATCTCAGAGTGAGCAGATCTGTACCAGTTATACTTCGGTTGCCAGCACAGAAATAAGATCAGAACGTGTAGCACATCATGCAACAACACCACCACAAAAAGAAAACAAAATTCAGAAACATTCAAACATAAACGTGTGTTGGGTTGTATAGTCAAAAGGCTAAAATGTAATTTAGATGGCATTTTATTTAGACAGATGCCAGGTCATTGTTGACCTGGCATCCTGTAGTGTGTATAGTTCAATGTACAGATTATTGATTTTTTAGAATATTCTACTGTTAGACTGATGATAGGTCGGTGGTTATTGGTTCCTAGATGGCTATTTCTATACATCTGATGTATTACCTTGTGTTGTCGTTGCTTATTGTAAATCGCTCGAGATTAAGAGCCGTCTGCTAAAATGCCTACAACGTAAATTGTAAGTTTCTACTGTCACACAAGCAATGTTTAGCAAGTGCAATCAGGCTAACGTTGCCGTGGCTAATAGCTAGCTGGTTAGGGTTTAGTGTTAATCCAAACCACAACACAATTACAACATGTCACTCTGCAGAACAAAAAGCCAGCTATAAAACGCAGTGAAAGTGTTGAGTTGACACTGATGTGTGTGTGTGACTGATCACTGCTAGCTAACTTAGCTTTACGACGTTTGCTAGCACTGCTGCTAGCCACTGGCTCGGTGGCTAAGCTAACTAGCTAGCCGAGCAGACCCTCTGACTGACATTATTAATGATCTTAAAGTGACAGTGCACGCTGTGGTCAGGTGTTACAGGGTGTTCTGCTGTCATGAACGTACCTCCAGACGGCATAGTGAATGTTCTGTGTGAAGATAAAGTGATGATAATGCTGAGGAAAATGGATGAAGTCACATCAGGAATGAGGAGTAGAGCCCATCTCTGTCGGAGGCCGAGGGCGCTTACCGATGACGTCGCTCGCTCGCTCGCTCGACAATCAGTGTTGCCAGGTTTTGCGAGAGAAACAAGCAACCAGGTCTATGAAAACAAGCCCCAAAGAAGCGACTAGGCCAGTGGTGGTGCTCAAACTTTTTCATGTCAACTGTCAAGGACCTCCAAAATGATATGTATTTGGCTGCGGTCCCCCATCTCAAAATATTTTGTTCCTGGGACCCCCAGAAGCAAAGATTTGAGTTACAAATGTTTGCTTTAAAAACATATTATATTCAAAGATTTGCACAAAATGTTCACGATTTTTCAAAAAATAGCAGATCTACAACTAAGCTCATAGGGCGGCACTCGGTGCCGCGCTATGAGCTTGTAGTTGTAGATCTGCTATTTTTGAATAGCCAAAGTATAAAATATGGATAAAGGGGTTAAAATGACTGTGACACTAACACATTTTGCTGGGGACCCCCTGGCTCCCCACCCAGGGACCCTTGGGGGTCCCCGGACCATCAGCGCTTTCCACCCCGTAGTGAAACCCGGGATGAGCTCGCAGCCATTCTCCTACCGTGCCCCCTCCCTGAGTGTCACAGCAGACCACTCCACAAAATATTTTCAGATCGGGGGGTCCGTGGACATATATTTTCATGTGAAGGACCCCCAGATGAATATGTAGCCTACATATTCATCTGGGGGTCCTTCACATGAAAATGTTAAAGAGCCACTGGTTTAAACAACATTAGGAAACAAGCCCCAAATAAGCAACAAGCCCAAATTAGAAATAAGCTCAAAATAAGTAAACACTTTAGAAACAAGCCCAAAAAAACGCAACCCGCAACTACCAGTATTTTACACAAGCAATTTTACAGAAAAACAAGCCCAAAGTCGCTTAAATAAGCGGACATGGCAACCCGGTTTCCTTTCATTTTCATGCACACATTTCTTTCACAAATACATTTTATGACAAAATTAATGTCCGCCACATGTTTTATATCAGTGGTTCCGGGGGACATCCAGGGGTCCTTGATGTGGGTTATTGGGGGTCCCCCAGTAAAATGACTGATGTCCCCCAGTAAAAAGACTGATGTCCCCCAGTAAAATGACTGATGTCCCCCAGTAAAAAGACTGATGTCCCCCAGTAAAATGACTGATGTTCCCCAGTAAAATGACTGATGTCCCCCAGTAAAAAGACTGATGTCCCCCAGTAAAATGACTGATGTCCCCCAGTAAAAAGACTGATGTCCCCCAGTAAAATGACTGATGTCCCCCAGTAAAATGACTGATGTCCCCCAGTAAAATGACTGATGTCCCCCAGTAAAAAGACTGATGTCCCCCAGTAAAAAGACTGATGTCCCCCAGTAAAATGACTGATGTCCCCCAGTAAAAAGACTGATGTCCCCCAGTAAAATGACTGATGTCCCCCAGTAAAATGACTGATGTCCCCCAGTAAAATGACTGATGTTCCCCAGTAAAATGACTGATGTCCAGTAAAATGCCCAGTAAAATGACTGATGTCCCCCAGTAAAATGACTGATGTCCCCCAGTAAAATGACTGATGTCCCCCAGTAAAATGACTGATGTCCCCCAGTAAAATGACTGATGTCCCCCAGTAAAATGACTGATGTCCCCCAGTAAAATGACTGATGTCCCCCAGTAAAATGACTGATGTCCCCCAGTAAAATGACTGATGTTCCCCAGTAAAATGACTGATGTTCCCCAGTAAAATGACTGATGTCCCCCAGTAAAATGACTGATGTTCCCCAGTAAAATGACTGATGTCCTCCAGTAAAATGACTGATGTCCCCCAGCAAAAAGACTCATGTCCCCCAGTAAAATGACTGATGTCCCCCAGTAAAATGACTGATGTCCCCCAGTAAAATGACTGATGTCCCCCAGTAAAATGAACAACAGCATCAAATCAGTTTATCACTTTAGCCGAGTTATTCAATTTATTTTGGGGGTCTTTAGCATGAAAATATGTATTGTTTACCAGTAGATAGCCTGGCCTTACCACAAACTAAATACTTATGTTAAAGGACGACTTCACCGATTTTCAACCTATCTTCATATAATTGGTCCTCACTAATACTCATGATAAAATGGTACCATTTTTTTCTACTCGGTCTGTGTCTCAGAGGAGGGATGTGGACAGTTCAGAGTCCCGTCTACCAGTAACATCATCAATGCGGAATCCAAGCTAATAGAAACTGCAGGCTTTCTATTCCTGGAAAGGTGCAATGCAATAAAAGAAGCCATTGTTCTTGTGTTAATACAAATCTAAATAAGAAATGTGAAATCTTGTTGGAAAAAAAAGATCATGCCTAACGATGATGTCACTGGTAGACGGGTTTCTGGACTGCCCACAGCCCTCCTATGAGACACAGACCAAGTAGAAAAAAATGGTACCATTTTATCATGAGTAGTGAGGACCAATTATATGAAGATAGGTTGAAAATCGGTGAAGTCGTCCTTTAATAGTTAATAAATACAATATGTAACATTTACTGCTTTCATGTTTTGTGTGTGTGTGTGTGTGTGTGTGTGTGTGTGTGTGTGTGTGTGTGTGTGTGTGTGTGTGTGTGTGTGTGTGTGTGTGTGTGTGTAAAATATTTTGTAGGCATATTGAAGTTTCTTATTGCTCTAGAAATGCATGTTTTCAACAGCAGAGGGAGCTGGAGGACCAAAGAAAGCTGGTTGTGTTTTCTGGTTAATACATGTTATAATCTCTATACTAACGCACCCGCGCGCGCGCGCGCGCACACACACACACACACACACACACACACACACACACACACACACACACACACACACACACACACACACACACACACACACACACACACACACACACAGCATATTAAATGCACTGCAAATTTACTTATGTAAATTGTTATACGACTTTAGATGCAAAATATAAGTAGAATATAATTGCACTATATGTCCACATATACAGGTACATCAAAGTACAATTAAAGTGCCAAGTAATTAACGTTTGATATATTGAATGGATAAACTCCCTGCTTCCTATTATAATAGCATCTTTCATCATTTGTTTTTCCTTTGTTTTATGTCATGTGTTGCATATTAGGCTGCTGAGTCCCAAGTCAAATTTCAGTGAGAGCTGTTAATAAAGTATTGTATCATGTTTTTTGTGTGCTGTCCTTTAAAACCAGCTAAAACAGTTTCCACAGCTTTAATTCTCTTCTCACCATGTACATCTAATTATATAAACGATCTAATTATATAAACGACAAGTTACTTCCGCGCGCCGCAACACAACGCCGACACAGGACATGTCGCGAAAACAGTAGCCACGGCCGACTTTCACAATTTACGGGTGGCGTAGGGCACCTATCATTGCTCACTCCACAGTTTCCACGTCGCCACATAATTTATTACACTCACCACATTTCGGACAAAACGGAAGGTGAATCATTTTCTTACCGTTCAGCGTGCGCGCCACCAACACCGAACGGCGACGGGTTTCGCCGAAACAACACGAACGGCCGCCATTGAAACTCCGCAGCTCTCTCCTTCGCGAGAAAAACAACAACACAAGCGCCTCCTTCACCTCCCCTTCACCGTGTCTTCTGCTTCCACGCTCAATTCAGGTGACTACAATGCTAATACATTCACGCTCAACCTCACAATCATAAGCTTCTCCATTTAGTGTTTCATTAGCGCGAGCGTGGAAAACAACTACAGCGCGCACCGTTACTCCATGTGCTAGGGGTAAACATGAGGGTTGCCAGGTTGGCATGCAGGTTTTCTAAAAACAAGCGCCAGAAACAAGCAACCACCTTCATGAAAATAAAAAAAAACACCGAAGGGGTCCGCAATGTTCCAGGGGGGTCCCCGCGCGTCCCAACACTCCACAGGATGTCCGTGGACCAGCAGGGCGTCCGCGGACCCCCTGTGGACCCCCTGCAACATAATAAATATAATTTCTTCAATTTTTTTTTTTTCCTTTTCCACAGTTTCACTCCGGCGATTTGGGTACCCCAATATACACGCGCCCACACTGGGCCCCGTGCGCGGCTGGGGTTGAGGGGGGCGTAGCCCCCCGAAACTCTAGTGTCTAATAGACTTGATAAGATCTAAAAGTCTATTTCATGAACCTTGCACACTGAATAGAACACATCCAAGTCCATCAAATAATATACTTAAAATGTACTCCAAGCATTATCAAGGGCGTTTTCTTTATTGCAATTATAAAAGCAACACTTAACCTTTGAGGATTTTCCGCTTTATTAGATAGCATACATACATGATACATACATGGAGACCTACAATTATGAATGCGAGGGGATTACATTAAGCAAACGTTATGAGCCAGATTTTAACCATGTCATATTTTAAGTGCATCTTAAATGTGATCATGTGTCCAAGCTTTGGGACATATTTGAAGTGCACCTCAAACGTTTGAGCCACCATGGTCCCGGCTTTGGGATATACAGCAACTGCTTGTGCACACACATATTGACTTTACAGCCTCTTCAAGTGACTATCATACCACTCTCTCCTCTAAACTTCTCTGGAAAAAGTCCATCCCAGCAAGTGATAATTACAAAATCCATAGTTGTGCAGAAAGTCAGTCGGGGTGGAAAAGTACAGTTGTTGTATGTGGTATGGGTTGTATGTGGTACTCCCTCTTTGCCTTGTAAAACCAATGATTTGCCTACCAGGCTTACATGACTACAATCAAATTGCAATGCAACTCACTGGAGGTGGAGTGTAGTTGATTAAGATAATGGAGATTGAAAATAAATTTGGTTTTAGGGCAATTTTCCCTTTAAGGCCTGCTTTCCCAATAATCAATAAGACATGTCTGACTGCATCTTCATTTCACTGGAGAAATCCAATGACTGTACAAGTCAGCATCACCTCTGTTCAGGAAATGAGCTTCAGTGACATGACTTTCAAATATACTAGCATATTGATAGCAAAGGAATATCAAAATAACAGATGTAAAACACAGTAAAGACCATCTCCCAAAAAGGCACAGAGGATTATGATGTTTTCTCTGATTGAAACCATTCACAGAACTGAATAAATACATCTGTTGCTCATCAATATCAAACTGTGGTACATGAGCAGCACAGTAATCATGCAATTACAACAGGGTGCAACATTGTGAATTAGTGGTAAACATACAGTATATAAATAATAATTCCTTTTAGAATACCAATTAACCACTTTCAACCAGGCGTCCCTATTTTGGGCATGTCATTTCATGCAGAAATCTAACATTTCAATAAAATAATGAAAACAGAAGATCTACAAGCTCACAACACGCCAAGAGGCGACGCGTTGTGAGCTTGTAAGTCGGCTATTTTTGTTTAGTATATAGGGCATAAGTGGTTAAGTGAAAGGATAAAAGTTTGAAAGTACCATTTTCTTAAAGAGAGTCAATGGATAGAATTCAAGCATAAACTCATTTGCCCAAATCACCTTCAGAAACCCTCACATTGAGACTAGGCTAACCCACAGATTCAGAGCTGTATTGCATCAAATGTGCAATAATAGCAGATGTTGGAGTTGATTCGGCATTAATTTTATCTTTAAATTCTTCCTCGTCATGTAAAATACACGAACGTCGTATGGCCACTTGCAGTGTCTGAATAACATTGCAAGTGTAAAGTCCTTCAATAATGTCTCATTGTGTCTTTGTAATGTTGAGATGGGTATCAGTCTGTCCAATGGTCCAGTTTTTGCAGCAGTTGCATACTCGCATAGTGGCCATTTTGCTTTTGCGTCATACTCAGGGGGTACCCGCCGGTTTGAATGGGGAAACGTTAAGAGTACTGTGAAGACAGTTTCAACTCCATGGTAATTGTACTATTGTGTCCCAGGTTACCATGGTGATCTCCTCTCTGTCCCTTTGCGTTCATCACATATTAATTCATTTAATATAGATTCTCTGCAGTACCTTACCAGAAGGTCTTATAAACATTTAACTAAACTATGTCAAACAAAAAATAGACAATATCTACCACAGATTTAACTCGTTATAGCTTGGTTTGTTTTTCTCTCTTCAAAGTGTCATCTGCATTTTGTTACCAAAAATATAGGGTATGCCCTTATGTCTACTTCAAAAATAGATTAAAATAAAGACCCTGAAATCAGACTTTTGCTACCTACAGAGTGAGGCCCTGGCAAACCCTGAAGAGATGTGTATTTTGAACAGATAGCAATAATCTTGTGCAAAAAAAACTATACGCCACCATCACATTCAATCAAGCCAGGCTCAAGTCTTTTGGGTTAGATGTGTTAGCCATGACGTAGAACAGTTATTAGTGCCATTAGTCTTTCTCTTTTCAATGATTTTGAAAAGACTGCAGCTCTAGTGAATAGTGATGCACGCCGTTTGTAGCCTCCGTTACTGCTCTTTGTAAATACTTTATGTAAATAAAGCATCCCAAATAGAAAACTCCTGTCAGCCATGTCTGTTTTATATGCAGCTCTAATTAAAAATCTTATTTTGTTTTCAATATAAAAAACAAATACAAAATAAAATTTCATTCACTCCAAATGAAAATAAGACATGGCATTATATTTCCAATTTGCTATTATAGAAAGTGGTGAATGGCACTCATAAGCATTTCACAAAACTGTACATAATAAAGCAAGCCCTAAAGCAGTGGTTCTCAACCTTTTCTGGAACAGGGCCCACCCACTTAAATCAATGAATGTTCCGGCTTGGATCAATGGGAATAACATAGTATACTTTAAGTTCCTATTTATCTGCAACTCCTTTTCCAAGGTTTTAAAGAAAAAAATACCACAACATATTTTTTTATATCATCAATTCAATCTTAGTTTTTGGCCAATTATTTGGAGACCCACTTGCCAATATCCTCACAGCCCACCAGTGCAGGTTGAGAATCACTGCCCTAAAGCCAAACAATCCTCATAACGTCTCATTGGCCAACGTCTCTGTAGACAGCCAGATCTTTGCTCCACTCAATAACTTGCTAATGGGAGTGCCATGCACACTGCGGCGGCACAGGTTACCTACTGGGGAGAAAGGAAAGGAGGAGCTAAGGCACTCCGTGCCTGTAGAGGGATCATGCGGGGAACTGGCCCTGAAATACATCCTGCTTTGGTCTGAAGGAGTCCCGTTGTTGGGGCTAGAGATCGGGGTGTTTGCTGGCGTGGGCCCTTTGTACTGCCGCAGCTGACTCTGCAGCATTGCAATTTCGTCAGCCAGCTGGGACACCTTGTGGTAGGCCGTGATGGGACCTCCTTTGTGAATGCAGGCCTCGGGTACCCAACGCAAGAAGTAGAGCCTCCACAGAGCGATGTGAGAGGGGAGGAGCATGGGTATGAGCAGGCCTTGCTGGTCGGCAGGTCGAGAGAACCACTCCCTGAAGAAGCGTTCCGAAGGGGACTCGATCACTTCTCGGAGCTCAGGCTTTAGCTGTACCAACAGGGAGTTCCGCCGGGTCAGTGTACCGTGACCTTCTTTCAGTCCGTTACGCAGGGCTGAGGGCATTCCTCGTAGAGTGGAGCTGTACGTTTTATGCTGGAGGATGCATAGTAAATGTGTCGGTTAGTTTGATTATACCAGTGAACTGACTTCGCATTTTTCATTCGATCATATTTCAGATTCAAATCTATACATGAGGTTCTCCATCAACAGTTTGTTCCTGTTCTTTTCCATGGTTTGTCATCACTGAGGCAAAATATACTGTAATTGTAGATACAGGAATTATGACAGATTGTGTAAGCACTGAAATTTTACTTCATTATCCAAACTGAAGCATGTCGCATTCTATTTTTTAGAGCAAACTGAAGCATGTCGCATTCTATTTTTTAGAGCAAACTGAAGCATGTCGCATTCTATTTTTTAGAGCAAACTGAAGCATGTCGCATTCTATTTTTTAGAGCAGTCATTTACTCGTTTTATAGTAAGTGGGGCCCGGGGACCCCCAGGGGTCCTTGAGGGGATTCCTAGCGAAATTAGTTAATTCGGCATAAAAATCACTTAGAGAACCACTGTTCTAGTAGATAGATCTAGTAGACTGACCTTTGTGCGTCTGAAGGACTTGACTGCTCCATTCTGGACACAGGTAACACCCTTGCCGACATACATGGGGTTATTGAAGAGGGCTTGGTCTTTGATGGAGAACTGCTGGGACCAGTCCCACGCAGTGGGGAACCGCAGAGCCTTCTGCTCCCCTACAGGGATGCCCTTACTTCTGGCAAATTCCTGTCGAGTTAAGACAAGGTCCATTATTTTCTTTGCAAGTGTTCTATCGATTACTTTTTCGATTAAACAAATAAGAAGCAGGTTTTTATATACATTATTAATTTCATATACATATTTTAGAATGTCTTTTATATATAGCAACGAATCGATTAAGCACTTAAGCCCTATTTTATACTTTGTCACACAACAGTGTTATGCTGAAGTAGTGAAAATAACAGTTCTACGAGATAAAAACAAACAAAAAAAAACAGGTAAGCTTATAGAATCTGCTACATCTCACTCTAATAGAATTTCTTAACTTTATATCCTCCTATAATTCGACAAAGCTCTGCGTGTGCGGTGTGCGGCGAGCCCAAAATCTGTTCTGCCCGGTTGTCCTCAGTGGCTGGAGCAATTGATCTGAATTTCCACAAAGCCATTGACCATTATCATGTGCACGGAACAGCGAAGCCCGTTTTTCGCTTTCCCCAAATGTCAGCGTTTTTGTGTTCGCTGGCTCCCGGGTTGCCAAATCATGTGCGCATATGCCCCCAAGGGTATGGTCTAGTAACTAGTTCATATAATTTACTCAAATACCAAAAATACTGCACTCCCGATTCACTTGTTTCCAGGTAAGACTGGAAACATGTATTTTAACATTATATTGCTTTTTGATATCTGTCAACCTATCAAACAAGAAAGTACACATACTTTCTGACGTTTTAGTTTTCTTCCCAACATTTGTTGACATTTTATTCTTCCTTTTAACTAATTTTCTGCCAATAACGCATGTATGCGTTCTTTAGAATCCATCACTTGCCTGCCAATAACGCATATATGCGTTACATTTTTTTTTTTTTTTACATTTTCTTTTTCAAATTTGACCCCAAGACCAAGGAGATATGATTTTTCGAAGATCTAGACTCCTATCCACTTCCTTGTTAACTTAAAACTTAAAAATTCTGTATCTCGGCTCATCTCTGGCAGAAAACAGCAAAAAATCTGAAATAATTCTGGCAGGTTAAGTGTTAAGGTATGGAATGCATTTTGGTTATTTTGGTCTGTCTTTTTCTTTCTGCACTCTTGAAGAGAGCACATTATTCTCAGTAGGATTCCACCGCATAAATAAACATGGTGAAGTGAACTAATGTGTATTTTCCATTGCTTACCTTAAGATCAGCAGCTGTCGGTTATTGTCTTAGCGATTATTCTATCAATAACTTTTTCGATTAATCAAATAATCAAGAAGTGGGTATCTATCGATTACTTTTTCGATTAAACAAATAAGAAGCAGGTTTTTATATACATTATTAATTTCATATACATATTTTAGAATGTCTTTTATATATAGCAACGAATCGATTAAGCACTTAAGCCCTATTTTATACTTTGTCACACAACAGTGTTATGCTGAAGTAGTGAAAATAACAGTTCTACGAGATAAAAACAAACAAAAAAAAACAGGTAAGCTTATAGAATCTGCTACATCTCACTCTAATAGAATTTCTTAACTTTATATCCTCCTATAATTCGACAAAGCTCTGCGTGTGCGGTGTGCGGCGAGCCCAAAATCTGTTCTGCCCGGTTGTCCTCAGTGGCTGGAGCAATTGATCTGAATTTCCACAAAGCCATTGACCATTATCATGTGCACGGAACAGCGAAGCCCGTTTTTCGCTTTCCCCAAATGTCAGCGTTTTTGTGTTCGCTGGCTCCCGGGTTGCCAAATCATGTGCGCATATGCCCCCAAGGGTATGGTCTAGTAACTAGTTCATATAATTTACTCAAATACCAAAAATACTGCACTCCCGATTCACTTGTTTCCAGGTAAGACTGGAAACATGTATTTTAACATTATATTGCTTTTTGATATCTGTCAACCTATCAAACAAGAAAGTACACATACTTTCTGACGTTTTAGTTTTCTTCCCAACATTTGTTGACATTTTATTCTTCCTTTTAACTAATTTTCTGCCAATAACGCATGTATGCGTTCTTTAGAATCCATCACTTGCCTGCCAATAACGCATATATGCGTTACATTTTTTTTTTTTTTTACATTTTCTTTTTCAAATTTGACCCCAAGACCAAGGAGATATGATTTTTCGAAGATCTAGACTCCTATCCACTTCCTTGTTAACTTAAAACTTAAAAATTCTGTATCTCGGCTCATCTCTGGCAGAAAACAGCAAAAAATCTGAAATAATTCTGGCAGGTTAAGTGTTAAGGTATGGAATGCATTTTGGTTATTTTGGTCTGTCTTTTTCTTTCTGCACTCTTGAAGAGAGCACATTATTCTCAGTAGGATTCCACCGCATAAATAAACATGGTGAAGTGAACTAATGTGTATTTTCCATTGCTTACCTTAAGATCAGCAGCTGTCGGTTATTGTCTTAGCGATTATTCTATCAATAACTTTTTCGATTAATCAAATAATCAAGAAGTGGGTATTTAAAAATATTTCAGTGTATCATTTGACCACTTACAAGGACAAGTTCGACTAAAATAACGTATAGCCTTTTTTCCTACTTCCCAAATGGTGTATTTGCCTATTTTTTTTCAAGAATCCGTTGTTAGTTGTCATTACACACGCATCCGTGCCTTGGTTGTCCCACACGGGCCGCCGTAGTCTGCTAAACAGACCAACAGTGTATATACTGCCGTTATGTGTTTTGCCAAGTCCGGGACTTGGCAAAACACATAACAGCAGTAAAAGACGAACTGTGATTGGCCACAACCAAGGCATGGGTGCGTATATAATGACAACTAATAACAGATTCATGAAAAAATGTATCACTTTTGACCGCTACAAATAGCGTAAGTAGCAATATGCTTATGGGCTCCACTCCATGCTATGGGGGCTGCTGGGGAAACTGGACGACAGGGGCAATTCTACAAATAGACCCCATGGCCAGTCATTTGGGATCAATATAAGTAGGAAAAAAGGCTATGTTATTTTAGCCCGGACTTAGCCTTTGTCACACAACGGTGTCATGCACCATAAGTGTCGCTTATCGTGACGCGTTGTGAACTTGTACATCTGCTATTTCCGCAATTCATTCAACCTTTTGCCTATAATGACATGCCCCAAAATAGGGATAGATTATTAATAGATTATTTTATGAAATAGTATGTGTCAGGTGGAAACCTCAAATGTCCAAAACTGTTACTTTTCAGTCTTCAAATTCAGATACTGTGGAGTACGACTGTGGAGTATGACAAAATAATTAATTAATTTACGAAGAAAAATAAATAAAAAGTTGGGAGGTTTCGGCCTGACAGCAACAAAATGATAGATAATTATTATTTTATGATCAAAATGACAGATTATTGTTATTTTATGACCAATTAAACTGATTAGTTCTGAATTAACCACTGCACACCCCTACTCACCATTAAGTGATCGGCATGTTGTCGGGGACTGTTGAAGAGGAAAGTGCAAAAAACGGGGATCCACATGCTGTCACTCAGTACCGTAAGATAGGTCTCTGTGAACTCAAATGCAGCTGGGTACTGGTTCATCATTTGCCAAACACAGTCCAAGAAGAGCAGGAACAGTGGAGACTAAAAGGAACAGAGCAGGAGGAGATATAAAGAGTTCAAAATAATAATAATATCAGTCTCTTGGCAATATTGACTAAGGCAATATACTTCGACAACAAGCACAAGGTAGCAAACTAGGGCTGTCACGGTCATGCCATTTTAGTTGATAAATTTATATACAAATAATTTGTGTTTAATGATTTCATTATGTTTTTGGCATAGAACATATAAATAATTTATACATTTATATTTGGCTTTTAGTCTTCTTTGTAAACAAATATTGCACCGGGCAGATATATGACAAATAACTTAAATATACAAAGAAATGACTTACAATCATCGTAATAAATAATGTACTATGGCCAAAATAGGGCATATTTAATAATTTTACACTTAAAAAAAAGAAAGAAAAATAAATAGTGGAAATAGGCAATCTACAAGCTCACAAATATATGAACATTTTTCATTGGATGAATTCATACAGATGAAGATAGGAACGATTCTGACAATTATGCATTATCTCCAACAATTATGATCAGGCAATTATGTAATAATGATGACAGCCCAATACCCAACCTCAGATTTATCATTCTTCTTCAAGTGGTTACATCTGTCCAAGAAGCGATGGCCCGCCATCACCCACTCCTTCTGCACCAGGCTCTGGAAGCCACTGAGGCTGCGATAGTGAGGGTCCAACATCAGCTGAACCAGGGAGGAAACCACACAGCTCAGGTCCCTGTCCTGCTCCTCTGTAGAGGGCAACAAAGTATAAATTAGGGGTGTAAAGGTTAATCTTACCAATCGATTTTAATCGATTAGGAAAAAATTACTCATCGATAAGCTTGTAGATCGGTAATGTTCTCAATTTTTGCACGACAACTGTTCGGTGAAGTATAAAATAATGATCGGTTAAAAATCAATCGATAGATTAATCACTATGAAAATAATCAATAGTTGCAGCCCTAGTACAAATACAAGATCAACAAGCCACTGTCCCTGACGAGGAAAAACAATTCTATGTGGCATGTGTTGGCATACACACTTTATGACATTCTAGTTTGAAACAAAGACAAATAACCATAATACACAATCTGAAATACGTACCTTGCAGAATGACAGAAGCATGCTTTCCATCCAGGAGGTACACCACCTCAGCAGAATGCTTCAGGAAGGCCCTTCAGTTACAAATGTAAACACAAATTACAGTTAACCTACGTCTAATTAACATCTACCGTTTCCTCTAAATTCACAAGTTCAATGTTTATCAATTAGTTGTTTCCATATATATTAAGTAGTTGCACAGTCATATAATGAATCCCAGATAATTAACAAGCCCTTGAACAAATGTTTGGCAAATCATGAGATGAAGCCTATTGACTACACATCATTTACCCGTAACATTATTGCTGACTATTTTCCAAAGAATACCACAGTTTTTTTAGGTTTTGGAATAAATACCCTATTTCCATATATTTTCAAATGAAACTTTCAGGTTGACAAACGCACCTTAAAATTCCCTGCTTATCTGGCTGATATTCACATCACCATGAAGAAGTCATGGACATTTTGCTTCATAAAAATCTTTTCACCACAAACTTTTCAACTTTCTGAAGCCACCCCAGTGTGACAGGACATCTAAATATTTGTACATACCTGACATAGTCCAGCCATTGCGAACTTTCAATGGATGAAAACCATTTCTTTTCAGACTCCTCGAATGGATCTGCATACAATGTCAAGAGTAGAAAAGGTTTGTATACATTTGTAGATTTGGTGCAGTACATCCAGAAATCTATTCTCTTGGAAGGCATAAGCAATAACCACGCTGCACACAAAGACGTAACACTGCAGGAAATAAAATCCTTGATCTACTATAAATTGATTAGCTCGTTAATTCAGTGCCTTTAACCTATTAAGACCAGGAAAGCATCTTGTGTCATTTTAGATTTCTTTTGCTATTCAAAAAATTGCGCGGCCAAATACATCATTTTGGGGGGTCCTTGACATGGAAAAGTTGGAGCACGACTGATATAGCAACTGCTAGGATTTAGCGGAGCCCCATCTGAAAATGTTTTGTTCCAGGGACCCCCCCCCAGAAGTTACAAATGTTTGCTTTAAAAATGATATATTCAAAGATTTGCACACATTTTCAAGATTTTTCAAAAATAGCAGATCTACAAGCTCATAGCGCTGCACTCTGTGCCGCGCTATGAATGAATCTAAAATGACATAGATGCGTTCCCGGATTGAATGGCTTAATGGAATCATGTAATTTGGCTCACCTATGACACAGCTCTGCTTGATTTTCACAAAAGCAGTTTGGATGTCCTGGATGTTAGGCAGGCTTTGGTCCAATTCTGATCTTAAGACATCGCCGTGCTGGGGGTGGCTCTTTGTTATAGCTGTGCATATTCTACCACAGCAAAGGCATGTTGGTGATTGGATTAGAAGTATAATGAAATGGTTAGGTTAACATTCCAACAGTAGATTGTTTCTGAATACAGATAAACGTAACATTAATGTTCCAATGCAATGACAATTGTATTTCTCAATTTGATGTTATTCATTAAGCATTGTGGTGTGACTAATTGCATACTCCTTCCGACACCTGAAGTTTTCTTCTGGTAGGGACGTGATATTTACAAAATGACGTCACCTGCAACTTCTGAAGAGCATTCTCCCAAACTTTATTTCAGAATTCTGCACTTCTAGATGTTGCCGAACGAGTGTGATTGGTCGGTTGGGTATGTGAATTTTAGTTTTTTTTCTATCCCCATCCACCTGGGTCTATCCTAACCCCTTTTCGAACCCAGGATACCTTTTTGTATTTTGGACAACCGACAACAGTATCCAGGGTCCCTTGAAAGTCAATGCATTCTCCCATTCAGCGCTTAGTACCACTCTCTGGTCTCAAACAAATATAACGTCTCTAAAGTGTTGCAAAGAGATTTCAATGATACTCATAAGTCATAACTGCAGTATGATCCTGTGGAAACGGGTGTTCCTCCCGCTCCGTGTCCCGTCTCCCCGGTCTGCTATAAGTTATAAGTATCATTGAAATCTATCTGCAACACTTTAGAGATGTTATATTTGTTAAGAAGACCAGAATGGTACCAAGTGCTGACTTGTCCATGGAAACCGTCGTCCCAAATGCAAAACATGGGTTCGGAAAGAGCTATGTCTACCCTTTCTTGAACAGGAGAGAAGTATGGATGGCATTGTCTTTCCAACCTTTGTGCAGGAAAGCCTGACCTTCCCGAAGAAAACTTTGTGCGTCAGGAATAGTATGGACCACGCTTAATGCATTACTAATTAACGCGTTTCTAAAACGAAACTACTTTTAGCGGCAAATAGGAACATAACTATTTACTCTTTCCAATTTTATATCACTGTTACAGCTACTGAAATATATTACTAAATAATAACTACATCGGATCCATTGCAATTTTTCCCATTTCCTGAAAAAGTAACGCTTTTGGACATCCAAGGTTTCCACCCAACAGCCACGATATGAACTCTGGGTTTTACTGTACCTCTGGTCCAGCTTCCTCAGCTGTGTTGGCTCACTGATGCTGGCCATGCGGACTAGAGCACTCCCATTAGGGTGGTTCCAACACCACAGCTAGTAGCAGACATATACACAAATCAGACAGTGACAGTGGAACATTTTTGAAAAGTGTTCCACAAAATATTTTCAGATGGGGGTCCATGTCCAAACACAAATTAATTTGGGGGTCCTTGACATGAAAAGGTTTGAGAACTACTGCTCCACTGAAAGACAGGCTTCAGGTTCAGGCTAACAGTGCATCGTGACACGTGACGTTAGCGTGTAGATCAGTTCTTTTTGGCAAGTGACATTGTCGTGCTACAGAAAATAAATTAGGCTTAACACAACAGAGTACACAATCCACTTAGGTCTCATCATTAATACTTAGTAGTTTCCACTAGAGGTATAGCAACAACAAAAAACACACCAAAAAAGGCATGCTCAATGAAGGAAAGGAACAGCAGATGTAGCAAGCATTTGATGGAGGTAAAAGAGGCCCGTTACTTACAGGGATGCGTTTATCCGTGAAGTAATTGGAGTACTGCTTTAGATCTTGATCTGCCAGGGATGCTGGGACCACAAAGTACTCGGAAAGGCTAAAAAGGTGGGGGTGAGATGTTGAAAAACAAGGCAGACATTACACATAAAAAGAAAGGGGGAACAAAATAGAAATAGTAGTGCATGGGTGCATGCTACTCTACTAGAACTGTGCCCCTGGTCACACTTGATCCCTAAATTAGGGAATTAGTACCATTCTATTGGAGTAGGAGGTGAAGGAGCAGTGCATTTATTTAACTTGGCATATCCTTTTACTCCTGCCTCATGCATTTCTTATACTGTAGTTCACAAGAACTCTTTGTTTCTCCCATTCCTGCTTCAATGTGGCAACAGGCTTGCATCCTATAGCTCAGTGTTTCTCAAATAGGGTTACCGTACACCCCTACGGGTATGCGGAGGTACTACAGGGGTATGTGAGAGACAAACTTTGTGTGAACCTGTCCTGCTTATCTGTAAAGTGTTAAAACAAATTAAATAAAAGACCTGAGAAATAGAAAGCAATACATTTTGCAAAACATTGTTTTGGAGGAAGGGGTACTTGGATTGAGAAATCAGGGAAACCACTTACTATATATAGCTTACTAGTCTAGTAGTTTCAGTTAGGCAATACTTGTACCGCGCACATTCAGAAACACCACATGAAACTTCTGTTTACCACAATGTAGAAATACTCTGTTACAAGGTGTTTCTTTTGACTGTGATGTATTTTTACCCTGCTGTATCTGCAGTACTTTTCTTGCCCTCTACCTGTATCACAAACTGTTGTGCTGCCTTTGGCAATAAAAATCTCAAGTAAAAGTCCTGCATTCAAAACGTTAACAGTACTGGCATCAAATATATGTAATGTACCTTAAGTATAAGTACTCAAAATCTTTCGAAAAACTTTGTTAAACTGTGCAAAACAAACTGATCTCAGAGTCAAGTCATTAAGAAACACGTCCATCATATTTCTATTACAAAAGCTAGCGTTCATCATATTTCTATACAAAAGCTAGCGTTCATCATATTTCTATTATAAAAGCTATTATACTATAAGTATTATACTCTAATACTAATACACCTGCATACCTAAACAAAAAAACTGGGCCTTCCTCCTCATGCTTGCCATTGTAATATACTAATACACCTGCATACCTAAATAAAGAACTGGGACTTCCTCCTCATGCTTTCCATTGTAATATTTAAACCACAAATATCCCCTGTTGTAAACCGTTTGAAACCTGTATTAGGGCTTTAACTTCAATTTACAGTTTACGTCAAGTAAAGAGTTAATCCTGTGTGTTGTAAATACGGGCTAATAAGACAGTCTGATGTTGCTGAGATGCCACATCTATGGGATTATGGCTCAGACAATACTTGTAAAAGCTGCAATTATTAACAGTTGAGCCATTTTAAAAATGTCAAAGAAAACCATGTACCTTCCAAACTTTATGACATTACCAAACCACCATTACTTAAACATTGACATTCCTCTCCATGAAGTCTGCCTTGCGGCGCTTGAGCAAATCTCACAGTCCCATATGGCACTGGTTCCCAGCCTTTTGTCCTTGGCTCCTTATTGACCCCATCTGAGATGCGAACGTGTGTTTCCCCACCAGTCTCAGTAGCCCCGGGCGTGGCTTCTTTTGCTCTACATTAGAAGAGTTGGGAATGGTGGGCGTTGTCACATTCTAATACAGCCCGAATACCCCATCTCAGCACCAGTGTCAGTGGCATGCCTCATAAATCACTAGACTCCCAACCCACACCTCCAGGGTTCGACTCCGCTATCGACACTACTTTTTCCAATAACCGCTGACGCAGACTACTTTTTTTCACAGATGAAGTATAGTTTTGGACCGGGACGGAGGGCCGCAGTCTCAAGCGAACTTGAGCCACGAGAAGCACCATCGAGCGAGTTAAAACGCACAAGTTGCCGTGCTGAAGGTTGCGAAGCACGCTTGAGCCTACTCAGCCCCGTCCGAGTTATGTACCGATAGGCACAGAATCGTAAATTATCGCTAAGCATTATTTTTCACCATTACTGCATGACTAGGGGCGAAGCAGGGGGCGTGTTATTACAACTAGCGCGTCTGCGCTACCGAAACTGGTGGGGAAACACACGTTCGCATCTGAGATACTCCACACATGCATGCACACACATGCACGCACACGCCCACACACAATCTTGTTTTCAACATGTTATCCACTTTAGCCCTATCTTAACCACTTTAGACCTATATACACTCATACCACAAATAGTGATCTACAAGCTCACAACGCGCCACAATGTGATGCGAGGAGAGCTTGTAGATCTGCTATTTTCACTGTTTTCTTTTACTTTTTAGAAGAATCTGGACTATTTTTATCAGGAGCACAGTAGATAAATTGTTGTTTTTGTTGAGCGCTCTCCCTTTCCCTTGTCCCCCTTCTTCTTCCCCCTTTCTCCTTTATGGAAATAACAAAAACGCTTGCAGAAAAACGAATTGCACCCACTGTTTTACACCTGTAAAACTGTGATTTACAGGTTTCTGATTCTGAGGTCGGAAAACTCTGCCTTATGAGGCCAAATGTTTCACTCAACTTCACGGCAAGTTTTGCTGAACAATCAATCATGAAGTAAGACAGTGAGCTTAACCACGTGAACCAAGCATCCCTATTCTAGGGCAAACAGTCGGTACAAACGGACTATCTACAAGCTCACAACGTTTTACTCAGTTATTTCTATCTCCATTCCTCTTCCCTTTCCTGAGAACTACAAATGATGGAGCTTGTAGGAAAAAAAGATGTCACCCACCTGTTTATACCTGTAAACCTGATACGTTGTGAGCTTGAAGATTGGCTATTGTCCGCAAAGATATTTTGTGTGAAGAGAAAAAATAGGGGGGCCTAGTATAAACCCCTGGAGGGACTCAATGAAGTATGAGTAGTTGGTTGATGAGGTTAAGTACAGCATATTATTACATTTTAAACGTTAAAAAGGGCACTTTAATAAAGGTTAATACAGCTATTACAGCTATACAGACGAAGGGTGCATCTCTGACTGAATGAGTAACATGCATGCTTGGCCAAAGATATTCAGTGTTATTTGCTAACAAATAATAAACAATCAGATGAACCTACGTAGGCGAGATGACGTAACCCTCGTTGATGGAGCACACCCTCCACTCAGCTGCGCCCGTCCTCTTGATCTCTCTATCCCACTCAGATGGGCGGTCAAAGAGGGGGGTCTGCAATCCTCCTCCTGGAACAGCACCATTGATTCGCTCCCCTGGGGACATGGGTCATGCAAAGCCACGATCAATACTCAAATAGATGAGACGCACATTCAATGCCATGAAATAAAAACCTGGCTAGTGACTGATCATTCGGAAGGGCAGTGGTTCTCAAAGCAGAGTCCGGGTACGGGCGGTACTGAACTAATCGCGGGCGGGTATCATTTTATTGTGAAAATCAGAGAGCACTGTTTCCGCCCAAACAACGTCACTTGTGTAACTTAACACAGCACAACTGCAAGGAGCACGCTAGTCAGTTATCTTAACTCACAAAAACACATTGAAAATCCCGTTAAACCTTCAAATTAAAACCATCTGACGACGTTAACAACGACACGTATCTTCTGTCTTCACTTGATTTCTGTACGAACCTGACCACTGAATGCGCTGTTGTTGAAGGCTGCTATCTTTTTCAACACACTTTTCAATAGGATTTACATTTTACTCTGCATGTAATCACGGGTAAACGGGGGGACAACGGGTCGTTTATTTGACGGGCGGGGCTGGTCTGGTTCGTATTTTGAAATAATCACAGGTGACGGGTCGGTCTACGGTTCTCAAAATTGGACCCGTGCAGGACTCTGTCTCAAAGTGGGCTCCAGGAATAAGCTAACTCTTTGCATTCCCTCGTCAGATTCTGCCAAGGCCCAACCTGCCACTAACGAGTTCTGACGAGTTTTGTGTTTTCAGTGGTTTTCCACCAGATGGCGCTGTTATCTAACCTATGAATGATGCTTCACTGCCTGATGACGACGGACCCGGAATTGACGTCATTTAAAAAAATAAAAGCATGTTTACGTCCCGTTTATTTCCTGTGGGGAAATGGTTGCATCTATGTTCCTCTTGCTTTACGGCAAAAACAAGCCACATTCAACTGGCCACAGCTGAATGTGTGGCCAGTTACACGCACGAGAGCGTGTAATGAGGCGATCTCCGTGAGGACGGAGGTCACAGAGAATATTCCATGATTTTTCAAAGGTACAGTAAAATCGCTCGTTTTCGCAGGCAGTAGTGTCACACTATTACTCTGGCAGTTTAAAAGTTAATATTGCATCAAAATCAGTTTAAGCACTTTAAGACCCATTTTATACTCTGGCTATTCAAAAATCGCAGCCAAATACGTATCAATTTGGGGGTCGTTGACACCACTGGTATATAGAGACTATCAAAGCTTTTGGCAAACTAGAGCAGGTGTGCCAAAAATGTGCATGTTGGGTATACCTGAGGAGCCGTAGTATCGTCTCCCTAAATACTCGAAACCAAACAGAAGCTGAGGATCAGCAGGGTGGGAGTAGTGAGCAATGGCGAGGCAAACCTGAAATAAAAAGATGGGATAAGAAAATGAATTTCTTTCAAAGTGATGTCAACTTTACAAGCAGTGGGATATCAATATATACATTCATGTAATCTCTGCATATCTGTCCTTTTAGATATACATCTTAATATTGATCTGTATGAGTCACATAGGCCAACTTGCAAGTTTTCAGCAGAACAATAAGATGTGTACTACTTGAGTACCTTTCAATATGTGAAGCACATGGCTCCTTAGAGGGTTCTGCATGGAGTAACTTATTTCAGGTTAGTACTTATAGCTTAAGTAAGAAGGTATCAGCCGAGAACACGGGAGTCCAACCCCATTTCAATGTGCTAGACCCCTGGGAGATGGATTGCTGAGATGGAGCGCAGCACCTACCATCAGCTCCCAGTACTTTCCGCACCCAAGCCGTGCTACTCATACGCTGCGTTGGCGGTGCCCGGTATAGAACCCATGACCTTGTGGTCCAAAGGCAGGTGCTCTACCGACTGATTTCTTTATTTACGTATGTCAAAATAATCACTTTTTTCTAAACATTTGAGTCACAATAATATTGATTAGACAACCCAAGAATAATCTGGTCTTCAATTCAATGGTTCAATGAGGTGGTGGTTGAATTTGAATTTGTCGGTGTATTAAAAATTAAATTTCATTTCATTTAATAGCAAAACAACGTAGCAAAAAAATAAAAGGTTGTAAACCTTAATCGACCCTTCTATTTTCATGTGGTCCATTAGTTTATTGCAGCCTCCACTCTTAACCACAGCAAACCTAGGAACAAGTGGGACCTAGAAAAGCCAATTCTAGCAGAAAGCGCATTGCTCTTGGGTTACAGGACTGAATCTTTCTGTGGCATGACTACAAAATCACACAATGCCGTCCATTCAGTGTCAGAGCTGTGAATAACACAAGAGGGTACGAGGAGGGAGGGAGGGAGGGAGAGAGTGTGTATGTCTGTGTGCGAGTGCACGTGCAAGACACTGCTGTTCTTAACTCTGTAATTTCCTATGGCAAAATAAGCTATTATAGATTGGCGTTGCTCCATATGTCACAAAGGAAAACAAGGACTGTGCCCTGTTTTAGGTTCACACTGTAATTACATACGTACATGTCGTCCCCATATAGACTCACAAGGAGCCAGGGGAAGCGGTTAAATCCTCTATTTTACTATTTCAATCCTCAATGCACAGGAATGACCGGAAACGTTTCACATGTAATTGTTTTTACAGACAAGTGCCTATTCTGGTCGGATGAGATCGTGTTCAAGGCGGTGTCACATAGAAATGTTAATGTTAACTACTGTAAATATGCTACTCTCACCCTTACACACATTGTTAATGTTGGCTGTATATACTACCCTAAACGTTACACATAGTATACTGTTATGCAAGCTGAATATGCTTACCCTAAACCTGACACACATACTATGATGACATATGACTTGTGCCGGCTGGGAATAAGAAGAGCGACTTTGTGTTTTATGTAGGGGTGCAACAGTAAATTGAATTAATCGATTTTATCAATTATAATCAATAAATGAGTTTATCCACAACGGGTAGCACTTTGTGAGCTTGTAGATCGGCTATTTCCGCATTTTGTGCGCGACAACGAATAAAATAGGCTTAATTGGTTAATCAGACTAATAGATTTTGATTATAAGAAAATCCATAATAACTTTTAACGTTGATTTGTTGATATATAAAAATAAAAACACATTTCAATGATTTGATTAATCAAAAAGAACAAAATAATCAATGATTGCAGCCCTACTTTGTATGCATTTTAGTCGCACAGTTTCAAAGGAGATACACAGAGGCTTCACTGTAATGACTTAGTGGCTCAGCAGGTAGCTCAGAGCTCCTGCCTCCTGGAGATCTTCCCGTACATACCAATGTGTATAAATATCAATTAATCTCAAGCACTTTACTTCCAAATTCTCTCACTTCCAAAGACATTGGAGAACCTGTCACACATCTGTGTTTGTAGTGTGGTCAGGGAGTTACAGGGCTGAATGGATTTTCTGTTCCTGTGGGCCGTTTTTTGTGGTGGTGAATTTAAAGCTCCCTAGCCAGCCGTCACATGTTCCCAGGGGCTGGGCAACATCTGTGCAAGGTGACAGTTTGCTTTTCCTATGTCTTTCTCCTAGCAGACAGACCTTAACCCATTTAGACCTGAGGCCGATTCTAAAAACGCCTTCTGACCTTTTCTCCCTAAATGGGTTCATGTCCAATTTTCCGAATGAACTAAGCAGGCATAAAGATCTGGAGAAGCCCAGTTAAAGGATAATGCTGGTAGGGCTGGGCGAATTGACTTCAAATCAAAAGATTCATGATTACTTCAAACTTCTGCCTCGATTATGATTAATTAATGATTATTTAAAAAACTGAAAATAACAGATCTACAAGCTCACAATGCGTCATGCGATGCGACGCGTTGTGCTTGCAGATCGGCTATTTTTGTTCACCACCATTATACAACGAAGTATAATACAGGGTTAAGTGGTTAATCAGACCAATTGATTTAGTAGATTATAAAAAAAACTTGGGTCCATTCGTTGATATACAGTATAAGAAATAAAAAACGAAATTAAAAAACAAAAACCTGGCTTCTCGATTATTCGATTAACCTACACGAGCAAGATTAAATCGGTTATTGGTTCTAAATATCTGTTCATTGCCCAGCTCTAAATGCTAGTTACCACAAAAAGCAGCCAATGACAGACAGAGCTGACTGAGATGCCATAACCAGGGAAACCCTTCAGTCCTCCTCAGCCAAAAGGAAAAAAGGGGGCATTGGTGAAAACAAGTCAACCATCTTACTAAAAGTCACTCCTCACTTTGATCTACAGGGCTGTCTGAGCAGAGCTTTCCTTTGAAAAATTAAACATCTGTGACTCTAATCTGCCTCGGAGTCATGAGTCAGAGTCACAATGTGAAATTATTATGTTACACTCAAATTGTTAGGCAGCGGCAGTCGTTGCCAAGAGGACCACTGAGGCAACTACATTAACATGCAGGCAGCATTAGATCCACCCAACCCAGCTGAAAAGGACTGCGACAGACTCAGTGGTTACTAGGGGCCAGAGCAATACAGCACTGTTGAGATATGATACCAACTGAAATACCAAGTGGAGTTCTCCTTTCGATTTCTTTGCAATACCAAAGATATTGAAAATTCAAATATGATATTCAGCCTTTTAAGGGATGTATATTTACTTGTATATTCTTTATGCTAACACCACATAAGTTAACATGAACAACTTATGTTCAAGGATTTATTTACCAAATCTATTGATAAGATAGTAGATGCCACTCCAAGTGTAGCTATTAATAGGCAAAGAGGTGGATATTCCTTGAGTGCAAGAGTGAAAGAAGACTAATAGACAACATAGTATTAGACAATGAATAAAAAAAAAAGACTATAACTGGTCAGCGTAAAGAAGGGATGTTTTTTAGTTTTTGTGAAAAAAAGAAGAGGTTTTTGATTCAAGGACACAACGCTGATCGTATTTATTGGAAAGATAGACAGGTGATTTCCAGTGGAAGCTACCAAACCAAAGTTTGCACAGTGCACTGCATCAGGGTTCCTGTCAAGTTGGAGATAACCATTTAACATTGTTTGCTGGCTCGGGGACAAGTCTGAAGGACAGTTAAGTCTGGACGGCCGGGGAGGAAAAGATTAGTGGGCAAAGACCTACACCCAACGAACGGCCTATGCAGAGATTTGTACTTTTAAAAATGTACCCTATAGTCCCCATTCTGTGCATGCCATAATAGGCGAACATTTGGCAAAAATAGCCGATCTAGAAGCTCACAACGAGCCACGGCACATTGTGATTTTGCAGATCGTCTACTTTCGCTATATTTTTTAAAGAAATATTTGAAAACTGCCACTGACTAAGAACAGGAAGATAAGGAAGAAGGCTCATTCCTTCATCCTGTGAGCCAATGCTAGTGCCAAAACACATGGTTTTGAAAACCCACTGAGCTGAAGTTTAAAGAAGAGGCCATTATGTATTCACTGAATTAAACCGAAACATGAAATGCTACCATTTACAATACACCATTTATAAATGACACAATACAATCGTTTTTCTTTGGGGGAAACTTCAGGTTCACTCACCTTCTTGGCACTCTCAGGACCTGCCTCGTCAAAGCAGAACCTGACAATTCTAAAGTCCTTGCAGTACAGTATAAGTTCAGTGGGACTGAACTTCAGCTTTTGGTTTGACCCCAGAACTTTCCTCTTCCCCTTGGCATCATTCACTAGGAGGAACAGAGGGAAAATAACAGAACTGAAATAATGCTGATAGACCGATGCCTGGAATAGTTAGAAGAGAACAGGAAGTATTAAGTAATATATTTGTATAGTACTCGGTACCATGGCAACTATGGACCTTATAAGTACATTTTAATGCAGTGTGCTTGCATTCAAACTTCCAGGGATCTGTCAGAATAGTTAAATAATTGTCTGACAGTGACAGTATTGTTGCCTTGGCAGTTCGTATTAGAACATTTAAACAAAAATATATTAGTTTGGTGAACTGATAACTGTGTACTCTAAGTATACTAAACACACTGCATATATTATTCTTACAATATGATCATATCAGAATAACTGCACAAATTGTTGTAACAGTTGTTGTAACATTACAAATGTAACAGTGTTTAAATAAATCATTAGTTACGGAGCTGTTCAAAAAGGAAGCCATAATTTGCTTTATGTGGCTAGTTCAATATGGTTATCATGTCTTTATTTTAATTATTAAAATGAAATTAAGTGAATGCCTCAGCAAAACTCAAAGTGAAAAGTCAGCACATGATTTTACCCAGAACCAGAAAAGCAGAAGTGATATATTTCGAGCCATGTGGCCCATAGGGCAGGAGCCTATCTCCCGTTTCTGTAGCATGACTATAAAGCATTTACAAATTGTGTGAGCCAACAGTCTGTCTTGAGAGACTCACTAGTTAGAGACAGGGTCCCCACACATTTTTAGCAATGAATTTCCAAAACTTTTCCAAAACTTTTCCAGAATATTTAGCCCAATTTCCAGGCCTATATAACAATCATTCGGCGCAATAATGTGTCTCTTACTCCTATGTAGAATGCCCAAAGATAGGCAGTGTAGCAAAAATAAAGTTTGAGACATACATTAGGCTGCCGTCACACAGGCCGTTCGGCGAAAAACTACTTATGTTACATATTTCGTGTAATATTATTCATGTTTATGAAAAGGTTTTGTTTTAACAAAATCAATAGCCAAAAACAATGCATAGCCAAATATTTTTCCAGGACCCTTGATAAATTCCAGGACCTTTGATGATGTTTGATCAATTTCAAACCTTTTCCAGTACTGGATTTTTTTTTTTTTAATTTCAAAATATTTCCAGGAATTTCATGACCGTGGGGACCCTGTAGAGAGCAGTTTGATATTGCCAACAGATAGTGTAGGAAAACCTGTATCATGTTTGTTTAAAATAAAAGTATGTTTTTGTTTACAGGGTGTTTTAGTGGGTGAATGCGTCAATACTATCACACTAACTGCTTTAGATGAGTCAAAGGATTTCCATGTCTCATTGACAAATCAATCTATCAAGTAATTATCATTATGCATTGTGAGGAAAAAAGTATTTGCTCGCAACAGACAAATGTACACCCTTACAAACAACCTTCCATTGCAGTGTTAACCACTTAACCCCTACACTTAGTTGAGCAGATTCCCAAGGGCTCTATACTACCGTTTTTGCTCTACACTAAATATCTGTCGAAATTAGCAGATCTACAGGTCAGATCACTTCGCAATGTGTTGTGAACTTGCCATTTTGAATGTTAGCCACATGATAGCCAGTCCAAAGACGTGGAATGCCAACAACAAATAAGTGAAGTAACCCATACAAATTAGATTGACCTTTTGAGTGTTTTTGCCAAACCATCGCTAGCACAAATGACCTTTGTTTGAGGGAAAGCCAGGGGGAAACAAAGCCTCATCAGTTGAACACAAAAAACAACCTCGCTCAGGGATTAGGCTTGCCATGTCAGCACACGACAGTAATGAGATATATAAACAAGGCTAATCCTAACTAGGCTGCCCGGTCATTGTCCAACGCCTGGGCTGTGTTCTCATCTGTGGAGAGGCCATCACATCACTGACCAGGGAATGGCAACCAACCAGACCTGACAGCCACAGAAAACCTATTCATTAGTCCTGGGCAGATTGATTTTGAATTATGACTGTATAATATGACTGTGGAATGCAAATACAGTATATGAGTGTCTGGAAAACTTCAGATATTTCAAAGATTGTAATTAAACAGCTCTGATGTGTGCATGGAAGGCCAATGTAGTTTTGCTGAGTTAACCACAAGAACCCTAGCGTCCCTATTAAAAAAGGTAAACATTCTGCAAAAAAAGCAGATCTATAAGCTACAAGCTTGTAAATCAGCAATTTTTGGTGAAGAGATTTGATGTAGAGGGAAAAAAGGAGGGGCCAAGTACAGACCCCCTGGGGGTCTCTGGTCAACATTATATTAATATATTAATATTTTTTGACAGATTAGTCACATTACCAAACAGTCAATTAGTGATATGATATTATGTCTCTCCTAAGAGTAGTACATCATCAATTACAGTCTCTTGTTTATGGTGAACAAGTGCATCAACACTTGTCAGCGACTGGTAGATGATTTGGTTAAGATTGCAAACATAGTAGCAGCAGGAGTACCTGTCACCACTTGTTCCAGACAGGCAAGGGGGATGTCATGTTCTCCAAGAAGACAGTGGGCCACTTGGAACCTCTGTGTTGAAAGAAAAACAAAGACAAACACCTCAGGATTTTGACAATTGGCTCTTTTCGACTACGAGGGGTAACCCAGAACCTTCCATGACCTGAAACTTTGCTGAACCCGTGAAGTTCTGTGATGTTTTGGTTCACGTTTATCCAGAACCACCTGGACGTATGTCATAAAAAATGAACCATTAAAAAAGCGAAAATAGCCAATGTACAAGCTCACAACGAGTCACAATGTGATTGTGTGCTTGTAGAACTGCTATAAGTATAAGTCCTGAGTTCTGTGTTTCCAGAACTAACGGTCAGTACCTCCTCCTCAAATTAGGTTCTGAGAACCAAGCCAAGCCGTAGCGTGAGGAAACAAATACAGAACCGTTGAAACTCACTTAGTTCTTATAGACAAAAGTAGCACTATGACAACAGTGACCTTCTTAAACATGAACTTTTGTTTGTTTTGAACAGTTCCGACTATTTACTCTTGTAAGAAAGTGTGCCAAATCGCCAGCAAAATGTCACGCATAAAGATACAGGAAAGTTCCTTCCTCTTAGTCAGTGACTGTAAAAGTGATAAAGTGGGTGTTCTAGGATCCACAGGGCACACAAGTCTGAAAAACAACAAAATGATGGCTTCAAGTCACCATTTCAAGCCAGTTAAATATTTAACACTGTCAGAGGTTAAGAGCTTTATAGGAATGTTCACAGATTAGAGCGACACTGACAGAAAGAATATTCTCCATCAATGTTATGTTTAGACATTCACTAAAACAGATTATATGATACTAGGATGTATAATAAAAGTACCTGTTTGGCTAGGGCATCATGGGTGATAAAGGACACCTTAAAGTTGGTGCATATTAACTTCCCCCAGAGGTCATCCTGGCTGTTGTCTGCTCCGATGCACTTCCTCACAAAATTCACCTCATTAACCACAATCTCCCCTGGTGAAAACAAATAGGAATAAAAAACAACACGAGGCTAAGGTCCAACCACCAGTAGACATTCAAGAGATAAGCACAGGAAGCAACAGCAAAAATAAAGTAGGGTATTATCCTATGTACTTTGAAGGAATGGTCTAACTTTTTAAGAGATCAAACTAATGCCACCAAAAGAAAGGAAAAAAACACTTTCATTTCAAATGAGACCTGCAGAAAAATTCAATGAATTAAATCTATAAGTCAGTTGAGCCATGTTTTATAAGGCAGTTGTAACCGTCCAAAACAATGGTATACCTTTATATGAACCTTTTTTTTCAAGAGTGGCAAATCATGAGAATCACAACACATTTTTATGTATTATTTGTAAACATAATCCTTCCAAGTCGGCCATACCACCCTTGACCAAAAGCATTTCAAAACAAAATGCCAGACACCAGATGCATCATCACTCAAAGTGAGAGAACTACCGTAATGGGTTAAACCTCAGGCTATTGGTATAGCTGTATTTGTTTTGGAGTCCGATTCGACATATTAAAAACTTGTCAAACATGTAGACGGAGACTGTTTCCTTCCCTTCATAAGACTGTTCTATGTTGAAAATGGACACACTGTTTATGTTTTTGTTTTTTGAGCAAGTCCAAACAAATCTCAAAGAAAAAGTGATCAGTCGCATCAGCTGACAGACAACAGTTAAGCTTTACTTCCTGTGTTAACTTACTGCCAAGGAGGACACCTGTGTTTATCTAATGCTTATGTATAGGGTGTGTACTGCTAAGACTTAAGGTGGTTGCACACTGTACAATAAAGTATCGAGTGTGTGGCCACCTTTAGTCTCCAAATCAAGAATACTACATATTGACAAAGTGAAAGCTGCCATGTTCCAGTTAAAGTCCCAACTGAACTTAAAGCATGGTATCATCCATTTTGTATGATTACGAACTTTAACCGCATGAACCCTAGCGGGTTTAAGTGGTTAAAGAGTTTTTCTTTCTGTTTTTCTAAATAAGTAACTAACTACTACTGAGAAAGATGTGATGGCAAACTAAGAACAGAGTGAAACTCTGTTGACCAGAAAGGTGCATAGAGAGCTTAGCCAAGTCTTGAGATTTTCCTCATGCAAATAGTGGTGCCAGTGACATTTTTTCCACATCCTTAGCTGACATACTCTTCCAGAGACAGCGACAGTGGAAAAGTCTATTACAGCACCTGCTATCATAACAGACGTCTACAGTTCAGATGTGAGTAAAGAGAGGGCACTGTCAAAGGCAGAACAATCGGCATTGATTGTGTAAAATGCAAATAAGTGTTTAACTTTTACTATGTAAATACAGATGATGAGTAGTGTGCACAGAAAGTGGGGATGGAGCACAAGACATTAAAAAGGAAATTCCCACAAAATTCTTGGGCGTGGCAAAAACATTCTCTGCTTAAGAAAAACATTCCTGTAGAGTTTTAAGCTATTACTTTATTAACAGTTTATTAGACTGATCCAGGCCTGCAATAAGTTTAATAGACTGATCCAGACATGGAATTTCATCATTTTAAGGGCAAGGCCACTTAGCCTTTGTTGTTCTGAAAATGTTTAGGTCACAAAGGCTAAATGCCAGGGCAGCAAAACCATCAAATAAAACATTGATTTTAAGGAAATAATGAATTTAAACATTCAGCTCAGCTGTGGACTAATCGGTGTCACTTGATAGATGGGTTGACAGTGTGTTTTGGGGTTCAGAGGGAGTAGCAGTGTACGGTTTGGGGTTCCTTGAACCATATGGATGAAGGTTTGGCTCTTTTGGGTGATGCCAACTGTCCACTATTGTGCCTCTGCTTTTTGGCTTTGATCATCTGGAGGAGCACAACCCTGTGAATTGATGAGGAGGAGGTCTCTAATGGTTCACTTAGTCACAGTTTTGCGGGTTTGGGCCAAACTGAGGGGTCACAGCGGCCGTAGCTCTTGAACCCAGTATGCACCAAACTGGATTTGACGGAACAAAACCGTTAAGAATCTGAATGGGTAACTATGACTGCTCCGAATTGGGATTTGTCAGCAGAAGCATTTCTGGCTAATTCCATTAAGACTCATTCATGCTTCTGCGCCAGTTTCTCCTAGAATAGCAAGTTATTTTGGAAGTTTTTCACCTATAAGGACATACCCAAAACAGTGATGCCAGATTAAAAGTGGTCAACCAAATCTATTTCCCACCAAAATGTATTATTTTATTAAAGTAGATTATTTTGTATAATTGATTCATTCAGTTTCACCCCTGCCTTCCCTATTCTGCCCAAAGGCCTCACCTGGAAGTAACCTGGCCTCCAACTTCTTGATAGGTGGTGTGGCGGTTTTCTTCACATCAGTCTATATATAGAGAGAACAAAACAACACTAGCGGTTAGTTAAATGTAAGATCATCAGACAAGGCAGTGGCAACAATGGGAAGATGTGTCATTAGTGGGTTGAAAGACTATAATTTTGACAGAGTGCAATTCCCACAAAAACATAACTAGACAAAAGATTCCTGGGATCGGAAACTGAGAAACTGTTCTGAATTCCATAGAACTGCCTAAATAATAAAATCATTATGCGGCTGCTCATCGATTTCTAAGCTTGCAATCAAGACACATACATCACGCTTGGATTGGAACTAAACATATATGATTGTTTTGTAGCGGTTATATCATGTGGCAAGTCATGGTGATGTAAGGTACCTCCATGCTGCTCTGTTTACAAAGCTAGATTAAGCCAAATATAGAAACAAGTCTCACCAGCTGACAAGTACTTTAAAGTTTGGCTTGGAATTGCAATGACAAGAGTGAGAAATAGCATTACTAATGCAACATGTGTGAACACCCCTGAGTCCACCCCTCACCCATTTGCTTCTCTTTTTTGCAACTGTCATGACAATATACCCTAAATTCTGCTGAACATTCTCTTCCTATCAACCAATTGACAAATCTTACCATAGTTTCCAAGCAAATTAATATGTGGAAATTCTATCAGGGCATTCAGTGAGAAACTGTAGAAACGGAGCCACTTGACAAATGACAATAACGTTTGTGAAAGGAGTCTGCACAGGTGACTTCCCTTTACCAGGTTATACTCATTCTGTTGTAGATAAACCAGTTTCATTATTTGTTTTGAGCTTCATCCTAGGTGGATCTTTGTATAATTACAAAAGCAATGCCCATGGCTGATGGCTGCATCAATATCCTTCACCATTTTATTCAACATCCATTTCTGTAAAAAGATAGTTCTTTTGAGGAGCTTTGCCTCAACATAATAGGCTACATTCTTATTTTAGAGTCATAGTTACGTTTATCTGTTTCAGAGCCTTTTACATCATACATGTCCACATGACAACAACTCATATTAAGATTCAGCAAGGAATCAAAGTGAGAATGAAACGTTGTTAATGTTATGCCAGTCGCATACACTGGCATAACGCATAGACCAACAGCTATATGTGTTTAACAGTGGTGTAAAGTAACTAAGTACATTTACTCAAGTACTGTACTTAAGTACTGTTTGGAAAACGTGAACACTTTACTTACAGCACTAGTTACTTTGTAGATTTTGATTATTATAACACAACATACATAACCACTTCAGCCCTTCGAAAATAGCCGTTCTAAAAGCTCACATGCATCGCATCGTGATGTATTGTGAGCTTGTAGATCTGCCATTTTCAACAGATTTTTAAAACATGGGACATTCTGCACAATGACAACTTTTACTTTTGGTGCTTAGTACTCAAAATGTGCACTTAAGTGTTGGTATCAAAATGTACGTAAATGACGTACATTTTGACACCAACACTAATTAAGTGCAATTTTTGGGTACTTTTTCCACCACTGGTAATGGAAAATACTATTGCTGCCATCAGCCAACAACACCACCAGCCCAAATACATACTTACATGTACAGGTGGGAGATATGATCTGAAGGTTGGTTTGGAGGGTTTCACAGGAAACATCGTTTATAGTTTACACAGGTGAATGAATCCAAACAAGACAGCAGCTGGATGGATGCTGCCCGTGGGAAACAAACAAGTAGAGATTCCTCGAGGAGTCAAAGTTATCCCCAATAAGCTTGGCTGCAAAAATATTCAAGTACAAAAATACTCAAAGTACTCAAGTCAAATCCAAAAATGCTCAAGTACACTCTTCATTGGCAAATGGGAGAGTGCTTATTATTCCATCTCGTTCACAGCAGGTATAAAGCATCGACTGTAAAAAGAAATGGACAGAGTGATGCCATTGGTTTCTAGAGACCGTAAATGAAGCCTATTGGTATAAACCTTAACTCACAAACACACAAAGTCACTGGTAGAAGCGACTCCCTTGATGTGGGATGACGAGCTGGTTTGGTTTAGCAGCAGCAGCAGCAGCAGCAAAAAAAAGTCTTCAAGCTCAACTTTAAAAATGTCAACAACCTCCTCCCTGTTTAACCTGAACCCTAAACTAATGCACAATAAACACCCACAACGAACGGCCACTTTGTTCATTAAAGCGTCGCGTCGCCTACATTTTCTCTCTCCACCTGTTACTTTGACTTGGAGCAGTTATGTGATGATGATTAATTCAGCTAAACACACACGACCTGAAGCTGTGGATACGACGGCCATGTTTATAGGAGGAGGAGGAAAACAGTGTTGCCAGGTGTTGCGAGAGAAATAAGCAACCGGGCCCAAAAGAAGCGGATATATCATGCTATCGGATATTCGAAAATCTTGAAGAAGATGTGAAAAATGTGGAATCTTTTTTGAAACATTTTAACACCACAAATCTTGTATGGTGGTCCTAGTCCCTGGCATAAAATATGTTCAGATAGGGGTCCGTGCAGATAAATATAGATTAATTGTGGGGGTCCTTCCTTGACATGAAAATGTTTGAGAACCACTGGTTTAAAACAACATTGGGAAACAAGCCCTAATAAGCAACTACACTTTAGAAACAAGCCCCGCAACTACCAATATTTACAAGCAACTTTACAGAAAAACAAGCCCAACGTCGCTTATAATAAACCGACATGGCAACGCTGCAGCGAAGAGAGGAGGCGGGGCGCAAATGGTAAATCTGTCACGTGATCAAGAGGATAGGATACTTTGCTGCATGACGGTGTCGCTTGCCGAAAATAGCCGATCTACAAGCACAACAACGTGTGTAGCATAGCATCCAACAGTGATCATTATACATAGGGTGCTTCTTCAGTAGAATATGATGTTTCACTGTGAGATAAGTTGAATTGTTTTCTTTTTTCTTTTTTTTTAGGCCTACAAGTGATTGGATTGCCAGACACTGACGTGCTTGGGCTAGAGTGACATCTAGCGGACTTCGTCGGTAGTGCATCGATTCTCTAGACTATTTGGGGATCTATGAATATATATATATTTTTAACATATTGGGCTAAAAATGGGCTTTATTTATTTAAATGTACCTGAGATTCTGGGCTATAATGAGAACTACACAAAGCCACTTGTATCAAAATGATGAACTTATGGCTGTGCATATGCTTACAGTTGTTAGGCAATATGTTATCATTATTAAAGAGGTGGTGCCATGGTTTTTCACTTTTTCTGTTTTTGAGCGGTGCACCGCTCCTATAAGAGGGTTTAGGACCCATCCGTGGTGAAAGTTTTTCGTTCCGTCATGAAAATGTGTCTTTTGCTGTGACGCCATGCTGTGGAAAACACGGCCATAGGCTAAGCTTTGCAGGACGTGCTGTGATTGGTTAGCGAGACACATGATGAAATTAACTTCAAACTTCGCAGACGCGCTGTGATTGGCTAGCGAGACGCATGATGAAATTAATAATAATGTAAAAAATGTAAGCACCGTAAGCATGATGTAAGCATGATGAAATTAATAACTCATAAATATCACCGCTCACTTCACACTGGGTGTGATTTTTCATGTGTCTATGAGGTTGATAGAACTTCATTAAGCCCCCTGGTGGTGTTTTTATGGTGTTTTATGTCTTCTCTGACTATTTTGAGTTTCTTCCTGGAGGCTGAAACCTTGAGGGTCAAACGTGCCAATAGAAAAACAGCGCTTTAATGAGTAGAAATATACCCTCCACCTCATTATCATAACACAACAGGTGTGGGCATGAGGAGGAGGAGGGACTAGGACAGGTGGGTGGCCTTGTAGGAGTAGAGGAGGCGGAGGGACCAGGTATACTTAATGAACTGGAGGCATGTCCACATAAAAACATAATTTTAACACTTTCTGTACACTTTTTTGAAAAACGAAACGTTTTTTCCCCAAGGGGCGGGATCAAAACAAGGGCCCTCGACGCAAATTGGTTAGACCTACAACCAACTACCAATTACAGTCTCCCATATTCTAATACTGGGCCCTGATTGGTCACACACGTCTTCTGGAGCAGGAAATGGATTCTCTATGGAGCGGTGCCAGACCCAAATCGCAGAGTGCACATTTTTTTTGCACTCGCAGATTCGTCTGGTCCCAGGCTAGTAAAAACCATGCCTACTAATGGTGTGATGGTGAGGACCCGAGGAAGAGTGGTATCACAGGTGAGGGTCGGGTGGATTGGCGATTGTCCAGAACCGCCAATCCGACCAATATGCCCATATTCTGGGCATAATGGAGATCCAGTTGTACTATATGACGTCATATTGATGACATCAGGGATGTCCATATATGGGCATAAAAGGGACACACACAGACAGACAGGTAGATACACGGGTATAATCGGACAAAAGGGTATTGAATAACCGGAGGGGCATGTGTTACCAACGGATATAGTTCCCAATGGGCATATTATGCAGATTTCCATAAGAAATCATTTGGTGGCTGTTAAAAAGACCCCTTACGGCATCCATGTTAATTGTTATAGCAGGTTGCTATGGTTACCTGATATTGCCGATCAGAGTACTTGTCAGACTCATGTCACGGATCTCCATATTTGGGCATGGCTGACATCATAGTGTCATCATAGACTCGAGCGTTAAGGCAGCTTAAAACTGGACCGCGCAGAGTTGCAAAGTCACACCTTGGAACATCATGGCAAAGTTCCCTGGTATTTTAGCTCAGGGCAATCCATCAGGATGGGGTCCTTGTGCTGATCGGCCCTACGTGTACAGCTCTGATGAAGATGAGCTCTTCAGCTCAGATGATGAAGGTGGGGAGGTCTTCAGCTCATATGATGAAGAAAGGGAGATTTTCAGCTCCTCATCTACACCTCCAATGGGAGTTCCTTCAGCTCTGCAGACCTCCCAACTTGCACCCCAGGTTGAGGAGCCTTTCAGCTCAGACTGCTCAGAATCTTCAGATGAGGATGAGGAATATCATCATAACGAAGATGAGGACTATGAAGAGGAAAATGAGAAGGAAGATGTGAAGGAAGATGAGAAGGAGGAAGATACAATGAGATTTATTGACCAAGGTGTCCTCCTGCACATGAAGCATCTAACTATTGGGGAAGATACTTTGAAAGCATAATTTTGAGCTACCAACTTCTTCCTTATGGAAATACTTTGTAAAACACTACACTGGGACAAATAGTAATTGTAAAATAAAAACCCACTCCTGGTCTCGGACAGGGACAAATTGCAGGTTGAAAAAGTCCTCAGCACGGAGCTCAGCAATAATTTCACATGGCCTTCCGATAACAAACTGTCATTACACCTGGGAAAAACAGAATTCCATACTAATTGGATTAGGTCCAATACCCGATCATAGTCGGTGACAATGTGGTCACAAGCAGAGATGAGGTTACCTATTTGGGTTGTATTTTTGATAACGAACCTTCCGGCGAAAACAGGAATGCTCTGAGGACTCTAGCCGGAGCCCTCATCCAGTGTCATTTTGACTATGCTTGCACCTCATGGTACACTAGCATCATCAAGACAACTGCTTCTCAACTTGCACCCCAGATTTCACCTAACCTGAGACCACTTCATTAGGGGGATGCCTCAAGGTGGAAGAGTTTCCCAGCTCTCAATGGGTCTGGTTTTCAAGCACACACACACACACACACACACACACACACACACACACACACACACACACACACACACACACACACACACACACACACACACACACACACACACACACACACACACACACACACACACACACACACACACACACACACACACACACACACACACACACACACACACACACACACACACACACTGAAGTACTTCTCCAGAGTATGGGATGCTCATCCACCAGAGGGAGTTCTTCTGACCCCCTTCTGATTCAAATATTAAGATTTTCTATGTTTTTGTGTAGTTGTTTTTATTGCACTGTTGTTTGTCCAGTTCTTTGAGTGTTGAATGGTCAATGGAGTATGGACCACAATGGTTAAGCCTCTGGCTTTTTGTGTCATCCATTTTCCATGTTTTTAACTTGTAGCCTACTGCCTGCACCTTTAAAAAATGTATTTCAATCAATCAAAAGCTACAGGAAGTAGTTCAAACTACTTTTCTAAGCATTGCATTTAGAATTTGCATGTGTGGTATATGAAATAAAATATAGCTGGCAAAAATATGCCTCTCAATTGAGTTTATTGAAATAGTTGACACTGTTCAATGTTATATTTTTGTTTAAATTTGAATTCTTCTGGGTTTTGTTTTTCAGACTAATAAACAGTGAAGAGGCACCTCTCCTGTTTTAGTAATAAACAATTTGTGCCAGGTAGAGATGATGGGGGGTTTAAATTGTGGGCTGATAGGGGAGTGGGTCAATTGAGGCATGTATTTGGAAGTCTTAATTGGAATATGCTATCGTTTGAGGAGCTTGTCATTAAATATGATATCCCTTGTAATCGTTTTTTTAACTATCTGCAACTGAGGAAATGTATTGGAGCTAACCAGGATGATTCCACAGGTTGGAGAAAGTTTTAGTTAAAAACCCTTTTGGAGGGGGAATAATATCAGAATTCTATGATCTTTTAATGTCATTTTCTCCAAAGTCCTCTGAATATAAGCGTAATGCCTGGAGAGTAGACCTACAGGAGGATCTAACAGACAATGGTGTATGGCTTGTAAATAAGCTCAATCCCAGACCAGGAATACCAACTTTATAAATGTAATAACAATATTCCGGACTTATGCACCAGTGGTGAAGATAGAGGTACATTGTTCCACTGTCTATGGTCTTGTCCAAGATTGGAGTAGTTTTGGAGGGAGGTTGGGCAGGAAATACAAAATATCTTGTTAATTAATATTGTACCAGAACCCGAATTCTTTCTGCTTGGCCTCTATCCAGTTGGACACAGAATAAAGCACAATGAGCGAATATTTATAGATATCTGTCTTTTACAAGCTAAAAGTGTAATAGCATTAACCTGGAAGAGGCCGGACAAACCAAGCATTGCACAGTGGTTCAGGGAACTGTCTTTATGTATACCTCTGGAAATAATTATGTATATTCTTAAGGACAAACAAGAGTTGTTTCAGGAGGTGTGGGGTCGTTTCATACAATATATTGAAAAGAATAATCTGTCACATTTAATGGAAGAACCTGGAGAGGAGTAGTGCCGATGCTGTTGTTATTGTCATTGTGTGTGGTCCTTTTGTTCTTGTCATTTTGTGTGATTGTCTTGTAATGTTTAATGTAATTGCCCATTTTGTTTTCTGTAATGTAATGTTGTAATGTAATGTTGCCTGGAAAAAGAAAAAAATCAAAAACTATATTGTTGAAAAAATAAACAGTGAAGACTTGAGACTTAAAATATATATTTTTAAGGATCTGTTGTTTTACCAGTTTAGTAGGCATCTGATGTAAATCTTCACACACAAAAAATACAACTAATACAGTCTAGTCTTCAAACATTTTTATTTAGACAGTACAGTATGAACAGCTTATGAACACTGCTCTTCAACTTGTCTTGTGCCTTGTATGAACAGTTTGCCTTGAACACTGGAATACACAGAACTTAGACTGAGGTGTGAATATACTGTAAATCTTCAAGTGCAGATGGGTGGCCAACAAAATACATAATAGACCCAATGTTGAGACAACAGTGCAACAGCCAATTAAAATGCTGTAAAAAAGTGGAAAAATAAATCCCACCTGTATTACACCATAGTAGCCTGGACTAGGGCAATTGGGCATACAAGATCCAAGATCCCCATATGGGTATAAAAGGAACCCAGGCAGAGTGACAAAGTGACAGAGAGAGATTGTTCCCAAAGGATATTGGCCTAGTATTGTAAAGATTTCAAAAAATCTTGGGGCGGCTTTTAAAAAGGCCCCTGACGGCATCCATGTCAATTGATGTCAGGTTGCCATGGTTACCTACTATTGCCGCTCAGAGTACTTGGAGGCCCAGTCTCATGTCATGCATGGACCTCCAATTTTGGGGGTATGGCTGACATCATAGTGACATCATAGACATGGGCGTCAAGGCAGCTCAAAACCGGACCACACAGAATTGAAAGGTTACACCTTGAATGATCATGGCGAGTTTTCCTGGCATTGTGATCCAGGACAATCCTTCAGGATGGGGTCCTCGTGCAGTTCCAGAGCAGTTCAAAGACATGCCCTATCAGCCCTTCAGCAAAGCAGACCGTTTGGGGAAGGTGGCTGATTGGACTGGTTCAACGTATTCAGATAAGAGATATACAAATAAATATATATCTCAGTTTGGGAGTGGTCATCAGTATGCCTACTTCCATGAGGAGGAGGAGGGCTTCCAGTTGGTAGTAGACACTGCCAAGACGCAGAAGACTCTCTACCAGAAGAATCGAAAGCGGTATCCTGTAAGGAATATACGCAGGGACAACAAGGACCGTAGAAACTTCATTCATTCCAACATGCAGACCCTGCCCAACAGTTTCAAGCAGAATCATAAAGATCGCACGGGTCGGAAGTTGGACCAGAAAAGGCAGAAGTGGTACCAGAAAACCCAGCTGAAGCCCAGAGACTCTTCTGTTGAGGTGAGGAGCGACTGGGAGGTGAAGGAAGAGGTGGACTTCCCCAGTCTGATGAAGATGAGATACATGGAGGTAGCTGATCCTACTGACATTGAGTGCTGCGGCACGTTGAAGTATTATGACAAGGCCTTTGATCGCATCACTACTCGCAATGAAAAGCAACTCAAAAGCATCAAGAGAGATAGCTTCCATACTGTCACTACCTCAGATGATCCTGTCATTCGCAAGCTGGCTAAAACCCAGGGTAATGTGTTTGCCACTGATGCCATCTTAGCCACCTTGATGTGCTGCACACGCTCAGTCAACTCTTGGGATATCATTGTGCAGAAAGTGGGCAACAAGCTCTTTTTTGACAAGAGAGACAACTGTGACTTTGATTTGTTAACTGTGAGTGAGACCGCTAATGAGCCACCCCAAGATGAAGGCAATTCTTTCAACTCTCCCCGTAACCTGGCTATGGAGGCCACGTACATCAACCACAACTTTAGCCAGCAGTGTTTGCGCATGGGAGGAGAGCCTTACAAGTTTCCCAACCCAAATCCTTTTGTGGAGGAAGACATGGACAAGAGTGATGTGACCTCTGTTGCCTACAGGTACCGGCTCTGGAAGCTGGGTGAGGACATCGACTTGGTTGTTCGCTGTGAACATGACGGTGTGATGACTGGATCCAATGGTGAGGTGTCTTTTATTAACATCAAGACCCTGAATGAGTGGGACTCCAAGCACTGCAATGTAATAGCTTGGCGTCAGAAGTTGGACTCCCAGAAAGGAGCTGTCCTGGCCACCGAGCTGAAGAATAACAGCTACAAACTGGCACGCTGGACCTGCTGTGCCATTCTGGCTAGATCTGAGTACCTAAAGCTGGGATATGTGTCTCGCTACCTTATGACAAACTCTGCTCGCCACGTCATCCTGGGCACCCAACAGTTCAAGCCCAATGAGATTGCCATCCAGATCAACCTGAGCATGGAGAACGCCTGGGGAATCCTCCGCTGCATCATAGATATCTGCCGCAAGCTGGACGAGGGCAAGTACCTCATCCTCAAAGATCCTAACAAGCAAATGATCCGTGTGTACAGCCTGCCTGATGGCACGTTCAGCTCTGATGTAGATGAGGATGAGGAGGAGGAGGAAGATGATGAGGAGGAGGAAGATGAGGAAAATTGAGGCGTAAGCTACTTTAGTGACCAAAGTGTCCTACTTGCACATGAACCATCTAACTATAAATGCATGGAATATATGTGTGTCAGCATGTCCATGTGTCCGTGAAAATATATTCTTTTCTTAAAGGATTATATATATGAATTACATACAATGTTTTGGTCTTGTTTCCCTTTTTTTTTTTTTACATCTAAACCTTGCCAGAAAACACTCTTGTCTCAGACAAGGATTCACAACTTCAAGAAAATGTTTTAATTTGTTTGTTAAATGTATTTAAAAAATATATAAAAAATATATAAAAAGTGCTCCTCGGAGCACAGGTCTCCACCAGGTCAGGTAGGGTATTGTGGCCTCCTGCTGGTGCTATAATAGGCCAATGTGAAAAGGGTGACATTTCTTTTCATTTCTTCACAGCAATCGGACACTGCATTCATGATATGAGGCATTTTGTTCCAAAAATATGTTTTGCTAAACTAGACCTGCTGGTGGCGCTATAGCAGGCCAATGTGAAAAGAGTGGCATTTCTTCCTCTGCCTAGCAGAAATGAATCGCACGCTGCTTTCATGATTTGAGGCATTTTGTTCAAAACCCGTCAGATATGCCATTTTATGGAGTTAACATCTAAAAAATAAAAACTGGGAGGTTGGCCCATTACATAGTTTAATAGTTAACACTTTGATCTTTTAAAATATCTTTTCCCGGCATAATGAGAGATGAGATTAAATTGGAGCCTATGAAATATTCTTTCCATTTACGTATCATCACGAATAATACTCAAATCTCTTCATTTACTCATTGTTCTTTGATCCAAGAAAACAAGAATGGGGAAATGTTAATCACCTAAAATGGTTCTTTAAGTTTTTCATATCGTTTCGAGATATGGTGTATTGTGTATTTTATTGTCATTCACTGAACATTATACTGACATTATATAAGAGGTTATACTGACTGAAATCATGAATAACTAGAACAATTTGCTCCTTGGTGCATGCATGGCTCTCCGCCAGGCCAGGTAGTAGAAGTCAATCTTAGCCAATCAGGATGAAATATGAAAGATCGGACAGGTCCATCTTGATGACATGACTATAGAGATAATACTGTATGTACAGATTTGCATGATGTTTGGACAAAATTGGTAGGAGTAATAGCAAAAAAATTGTTTTGCAAATGTCGGCCTTCTGGTGGCGCTATAACAGGGCAATGTGAAAAATCTGCTCTGGCCTCCAGGGAGTGTGCGTGCAGTTTCACACCGATCGATCGGTCAAACCGTGTCGGAGATTAGCTGTCCACGGACGAACACACACACACACACAGGGGCAAATACATAGTCTCGGCCACGCCTTCGGCCTGTCAGAGACAATAATCTAAGAGACATATAGAGCGTGCCAACGCGTCGTCACCACGGGGGGCGTTGGCATTGGGCGTGGCATTGGGCAATGTTAACTCAACCTGGTTTTTACCCCTCAAAGATGTCCGCCGCTACCAAAAGACACTTGTTGACGCCCCTTTTAGGAATTTTGGCACGCTCTATACATATATACAGATAGCATAATAGTAGCCGTATGATGTTTAGAACAGTAGCATCAAATAAAGTTGTGTGATAAAAAAGTAGCTGCTGGTGCAGTTCACTAGACTTTATACCACAGTGTAACAACTGGTATAAAGGGACATACCGGTAGGTCTTTGTGCAACAAGGAAAGGTAAAACCACATAGGGTAAATCCACATGTCATGCCACGCTATTTAAACAAAACACCACTAGGAGTGTATGTATCGTACAAAATGGGGGGACTCAATGAATAGTATGTCTATGTAGTAGTGCAATGGTGAGAGTCTTCTTCTTTTTCATCTCTTTTTGGCTAATTCCTGTTAGGGGTTACCACAGCAGATAATCTGTTTTCATCTGTTCCTGTCATCTGCATCTTCCTTGGTCACTCAAGCCCCTCTCTGACAGCATCCATAAACCTCTTCTTTGGCCTCTTCCCCTCTTGCCTCGGCAGCTCCATTTTCAGCATCCTCACAGTATAGCCTACCCATCATGGCTCTTCCGCACATGTTCAAACCATCTCTCTGCCTCCTGTCTTTTTATCAGTGCCACCGTTTCTAAGCCGTACAGCATGGTATAGTCTTATACAACTTCCCTTTCACTCTTGGTAACCTTCTGTCACAAATCACTCCTGACATTTTTCTCCACCCATTCTACCCTGCCTGCACTGTCTTCATCTCTCTTCTGCACTCCCCATTAATTTGGACAGTTGACCCCAGTATTTAAACTCCTTCACTACCTCTCACCACCGCATTGGTGAGAGTATACTTACAAATATACTGTACATTTATATACGGTATACTGTATATCTATTCTATAATGTTCTGGTAGACCCTCGCTCATGAAGAGCTCATGGGTGAAAGGATTATTAGATTATCTGTCTTTAGAATGGTTATATAACTGAATGAAGGGAAATGCTGTATCCACACACACACACACACACACACACACACACACACACACACACACACACACACACACACACACACACACACACACACACACACACACACACACACACACACACACACACACACACACACACACACACACGGAAAGTGCTGATGACAAATGAATGAATAGATGATATTCTCTCTTTTTTTAAGTAACTGATTAAAAGGAAACAGTGAAAAAGGTTTGTAGCAAGCCCAAGCTGCAATCTTTGAGTGCTATGATGACTAGACTGAAACATATTTGTCCTTCCTTCTTAATTGTACATGTATTCATTCAGAATGAGTACAAAGGAAATAGCCAATCCAATGAATAATACAATATTCCAATGAATCCTATAGTAAAATTGGCTAATGGGAGGGCGGGCGGATGGGAGGGCGGACGGACCTTTGACGTCACACTGACTCAGCCATAACCATATAAGGAGTTCCCAATGCAGCTACACCCAAATATGGAGTGTGTTGCCTAACCTCAATGTGTCATCATGGCATCAGTCAGCTCCGTATATGGGCACAAAAGGGGGCATGCCCATATATGGGCATATACTGATCACATCAGCGATCTTCATATATGGGCATAACAGGGACAGATACAAAGAATCTCTGTATCTGTCAGTCTTTGTACCTTACCTTTTACCGTCCAGAGCCACAGATCCGACCACTATGCTCATTATGATCATGTGGGACCAACCAACTTCAAACTCGACGCGTGCAGCGGCAAGGACTCGAGGGAGTGCGGTGCTCGCCGTCGAGTAGTTCGGATATCCAGTTGTCCAGAACCGCCGAACCACCAATATGCCATATGACATTCCAATATATGGGCATACGTATAATGAGGCCATCGGGGATCTCCATAATATGGGCATAAAAGGGACAAGGACTGACAGATACAGACAGTATCTGTCAGGAAGGTGTGAGGACGTAGGCGTGAGGACCGTGTAGTGGCCCGAACTCTAGATGCGAGGGGCTCGAACCTATTCCCTTAATAGTTATTTTGAGTGAAAGGGCCTTTCTGTGTGGATGTTCTCCTAGGGTATAGGTACCCTCACAAAAACAATTGCAGTAATCCCCCTGGTCAGCCAGGACGCCTGATGGAGGGGATAGGTCAGGAACTGGTTGGAATAACGTGTTCCTTCCATGTGCTACGTCCTACCGGGGAAACTCCCCCCTGTCAGGTGATAAGAAGTGGCCTGCTCACTCCTCATGCATTGAAAGAAGCATGAGCTAATTTCGGGGTTCTCCCCAGGCTGGCAGAGGGAGAGTAGCGCCCAGGATTACATGCTTAGGCAATTAGCACTGGGTGAAAAAATGGGTTACAAAATCGTGGGATCAAAATGTAATGAAGTAAAATAGTTACTTACCGGTACTTTGAGCAACCTATTTTTTGACTAAAACATAGTGACATATCTGGAAGTTTGTGTAAGGTATGGTTTCTAATTTACAGTTTCTACTTTAAAGTTAAACAGTAAAGAGAGATACATAAGACTAATTAGGCCTACTGGTATCATTATTATTATTATTGTAGGCTATTACTTTTTTTCGTACAGTCATGGTTTTATTTTTCTAACCATGCATCACTGGTAATAGTCCAGCAGAGGGAGTTATTTTCCAAGTTACATCTTTACCACGCCTACAGACAGTGCAAGCGCACACAAACGCACGCGCGTGCGAGCACGCACACGCATGCACGCACTCACGCACGCACAAAACACTCAAGACATAGGGTTATGTACAGTCAGTGAGCTTGCTAGACAGGTTACACCCAGACAGAACCCTCTCGCCTAGATCTAAAAGCCTCACCCATGACTGTAGACTGGTGGTGGTGTGAACAATGACTGTCACTGACACACATACACTTCTAAATATACATTATCCTAAAATAAAGGGACATTGTGTTGTGTTCTATTTTATTTGTTTGAGCTGGCAGAAGGCAGTGGTGGAAAAAGTACTCACATTTCTTACTTAAGTAAAAGTGTCAATACTGCAAGAAATACTCTGTTACAAGTAAAAGTGCAGAATTCAAAATGTACTTGAGTAAAAGTACAAAAGTATTGGTATCGAAATAAACTTAAGGAACCAAAAGTAGAAAGTACTCATTATGCAGAATGTCCCATTTCACAACTTTTCAAATGTATATAATGTACACAAATCTTTTGAAAATAGCAGATCTACAAGCTCACAATGCGTCTCATCGCTAAGCATTGTGAGCTTGTAGATCTGCTATTTTCAAATGGCCGAAATGTACAGTATATAGGGCTGAAGTTGTTAAAGTATGTTTTGTTATACTAATCAAAATCTGCAAAGTAACTTGCAACTATTAAGTTTTCAAATAATTGTAGTGGAGTAAAAGTACAATATTTGCCTAAGATGTAGTGGAGTAGAAGTAAAAGTACTGAAAACTGGAAATACTCCAGTAAAGTAAAAATACCTCAAAAAGTACAGTACTTGAGTAAATGTACTTAGTTACTTTCCACCACTGCTGACTGCTGTTGACCTTCTTCAGGCATCAACTCTGAGGGTGTACAAATGGAACAAGCAAGAAGCACAATGGATATATCACCTAAACAAATGGTCTAAATTAGTCCTTTTATCATTTCAATGTTTCCATTGATCAGCCTCTTATATTGCTAAGATGTATTTATCAGTGTTGCATGGTAACATGAATGCATTTGGTATAGGTAGGGGCCCTTAGCCCGATTTCAAGAGAGAAACTCATGCAATGTGAAATGCTTAACGATCTGTTCACTCGCCGACCATTTCAAATGTCGGGCAGTGTGTAGGGGCCGGGGCCCTTAGGCCTACCATTATTTGTAGGTATGATTAGGTTTGTTTTTGTTTTGTTGTTTTGATTTGATGAGATTTATATCTTAAAGGCAAATATTGTACTTTTACCCAATTACTACAATTATTTGAAACTTTAGTTAGTTACTTTGTAGATTTTGATTATTACAAAAACATACATTAACCACTTGCCATTTGAAAATAGCCGATACTTGTAGATCGGCTATTTTCAAAAGCTTTTTATACATTTGAAAACGTGTGAAATGTGACATTATGCACAATGACTAGGCTACGTTCTACTTTTGGTATACTTTAGTACATTTTGATGCCAATATTTTTGTACTTTTACTCAAGTAGGCTACATTATTTATTCCGGACTTTTTCCACCACTGCCTGTAAAGGTTCCATTTAGTTCCTAACTATCAATCATTTATAGCTGGGGACGACCTGGAACTCAAGGACCCCTGGGGACCCCCGGACCCCACTTTGAGAACCTCATGGAGGACCACCTACTCCGTGCGTGTTGGAGGAAGTGCGCATGCCCAGGGGGGTTCACGCTATGTAAAGTAGTTACTCATGAATATTAAAGAGCATTCCGCGTCCAGTGCTTTCTGATTGGACTGTGCGGTTCAGTTTCCTGTGTGGTGTCTTCCATGTATGGATCGAGAGCAGTGTTGCCATGTTCTCTTATTATAAGCGACTTTGGCCTTGTTTTTCTGTAAAGTTGCTTGTAAATATTGGTTAGTTGCGCGGGTTGCATTTTTTTGGGGCTTGTTTCTAAGATGTAGTTGTTTATTTGGGCTTGCTTCACTTTTTTCTAAAAATATTATTTTAACCATGGTTCTCAAACATTTGCATGTCAAACATCTACGAGACTCTCGAGTCTCGTAGATGTATTTTATGATTCTGACATTTAAAATGTCAGAATCATAAAATACATTTACGAGAGTCGTATTCTACGGCTATATAGAACTGTACTTTTCTTTTGCAAACTGTTGATAAAGTATATTCAATCAATCAAAATGACCCCCAAATTCATATATATTTGTCTGCAGACCCCCCCCCCCCCCCCCCCGGCCATCTGAAATTATTTTATGCCAGGCAGGGACCCACATAAACAAGATTTGATTGATTGATTGAATACTTTATTTAGAAAGACATGGTAAAAGTACATGGAAGTACAATTCACAATACAAGGTCCTCTAAACTGGATCGCTCATAAAAGCACTTAGCTTATTTAAAATGCGATTCCCGTGCACTCAAATCATGATGACATTTAAGAAGACAAATATACATTACTATGCAGAACGTCATACAATCAGTTTACAGGTTACTGGTAGGAAAAACAAGAAATATGTACAATAGACAGTTTAAGGAGGAGGGGAGGGGGGGGGGGGGTAGGTTAAGACTTTGACAGGGGCCAATTTGGAATTGCAGCCTCCTGATTTGTGTTGTTAAAATGTTTCAAAAATAATTTTTCAAATTTTCTTCAACATTTCTTTTGTTGCTGTTGAAAATAGCAGAAAATCACTTCGCGACGCGTTGTGAGCTTGCAGACAGATCTGCTAGTTTCAAATAGCCAATGTATTATGTTTTAAAGGGTGAATGAGGGAAGGGACTCGCAGCTGTGTTCCGTGAGCAGAAATAACGGAGCAGAAATAAGACTTCCGGTTGACGATCTCTTCAGAATAAGAGTAAAAAGCTCTAGAGTAAAAAGAAACCATTGAAAATCATTGAAAAACGGTTCATTTGCACATTAAAACTATAAATTAAGCATTTAAACGAAGCTATATAGCACATATTATGTTTCTGTGTAACAAAAACGTTTTTTAAAACATTAAAACATTATCTAAATGGATAAATGCTGTTCAAAGGACTGCATAGCCTATACAAATTGGACACTGGACCGGAGACGGCTGCCGATGCCAGCACTTGTGACATACACACGCGTTCGGGGAGACCCCCTCTACACTGCCACACTCTCCGCTAAGCGGGAGAGGTGTAAAAAAAAGTGTGGCGGGCCGTCCAGTGAGGTCAGAGGTCAGAAAAGTGCCCTTTTCTGCCATTTTCAGACAATAGTGGACACTGGACCGGAGACGGCTGCCGATGCCAGCACTTGTGACACTTGTGGCGCCAACAACCGTCTCCTGTCCAGTGTCCAGTATTGTCTGAAAATGGCACTTTTCTTACCTCAGGCCGCACTGGGCGGCCTGCCACTTTCCTTTTTTTTACAAATTATCTCTCAAATGTTCACCAACATTCTGTACTGGTCTGTATCCACTTTCTATCAAGTTTAGGGGCGCTCAGTTATGGAGAAGTACACACACACACACACACACACACACACACACACACACACACACACACACACACACACACACACACACACACACACACACACACACACACACACACACACACACACACACACACACACACACACACACAAACTACAAATGTACTAATATTTCTGTCCTCTATCTTTTTTTATGCTGTGTTTCCATGTTGTATATATGTTGTTAAATAATATAAATTTTTAATGTTTTTTTCTGATTACATTTGTATTTGTATTGTATTTTAGTTTTTAAATAGGTGAGATCAACTTTATAAACCCCAAATTCTTCTTTTTTTTTTTTAATCTCACCTGCACTATCTACTATTATTATTTGTAACATATTTTGTGGTCTCTTTTATCATTGTTTATTTGCTTCTGCAATAAACAATATTATATCATCATCATTTTCCAAGAGTGACCAGGCCTAGAGTCAGCATTATTACAACAATGGACAAACAATACAAAAACAATACATATATGTAACACACACAAATCAATATCCAGTTAAAGTGCAAAACAGTGCTAAGTGCACATTTAATGGGGGTCAATAGCCAATTTCAAACTGGAACAACCTGGCACTTAGAAGTGATCTAGTATAAGCCATTTAAAAAGACATACTGTACATCATAAATGTAGTTTTAAATACAATTGTGTATTTTTTTTAAACTTGCCACTTAGAAGTGTTTTAGTATGAGCCATTTAAAAGGCATACATCATAAATGTATTTTTAAATTAGATTTGTGTCTTTTAAAAAACATAAAAGATTTACGATCTTATTTTGAAGGCAACCGGAAACCTTATTTCTGCTAGCTCGAAAACCGGAAGTCCAATTTCTGCTCACGGAACGGAGCTGGGACTCGCTTCTTTTGGGCTTGTTTTCATAGACCCCGGTTGCTTGTTTCTCTCTCAAAACCTGGCAACGCAGAGCGAGAGGTCTAGACGAGTGCGATCATCAACCCCAGTGATAGTTGAACAGAGAACAGTCCTTTACCTTCTGTCACCAGTGTTCTTGTAGTTTCTATCGCCTCCAAGCCGAGGAGGAGCATCATCTGTGCGTTGTCCACTGTCCAGGGACAGGGAGACTACAAAGACATCTGCTTCTATGTGGATGATCTGTCCTTGTTTTTCGGGGGTAGTTTAGTTATACTACTGTGGCTTAGATGCTAAATAACGATACTTTTTCATGTAGTTGATAGGCTATATAACTATCATTCACACTGTTTTTTTTTAGGGGGGATAGAACGGGAGGACGAAAAAGGAATACTGTCTGCAACTGTTCTTTACAAAGAGGGGAGAGAGGATGGTAAGTGATGATGGGCTTTTATTCTTATTTTAAATTGTTCTCGTGTTCCTTGTTGTAGTCATTGAGTTATCACAAGTTGTCACATTTTAGATCATTCATCCTACCTTGTTTCCCCCTTTTTCTTCTTTCTCTCTCTCTCTCTGTGTTTCTCTCTCTATCTCTGTCTTTCTCTCTCTATCTCTCTGTTTCTCTCTCTCTCTCTCTCTCTCTCTCTCTCTCTCTCTCTCTCTCTCTCTCTCTCTCTCTCTCTCTCTCTCTGTTTTGTCAGTCCTGGATTTATGGACTTTTTGGATTTATGGACTTTTTACAGAGTAATTAGTAAATACTGACCCAAAAGGTCCTGGCTTTCACTTGCTTTCTGCCCTACAGAGATAATGAATGGCTTCCAGCCTCCAGGCAGATAGACATTTTGTCACCGAACATTATTATCAGACCCATGATGACATAAAGCCCTTTTTTAGAAGGAAAACCGGTTTGCCAGGACAGGAGACAGAATGTGCTGAGTGTGTGTGTATGTGTGCGTGTGTGTTACATGGAGACAGGTTTTCCTAGTTACTGAATACCATCCCTATAATGCAGACCTGCTTAGTTACGGAGGAGGCTGTGTGTCCTTATCCTTTTGTATTTTGCCAACAATTCCCCAAGCAAGTGTCTTTGTGCCAGAGTTCCCACCGTGGCTATCAGTTGCCATGTACAGTTGAATTGATTTGTATGAAAAATGGCCTAGAGCCTGTTAAGGTAAATTCCTTTTACATTTAATAAGGTGACTGGTTGAACAGTGACATATCTATTATTTATGGTTTTGAAGAGTTCATTTGATTTGTTTTTGTAAATTCAAAATGAAAAAGAAATTTCCTCATAAAAGAGGTTGTACTTTTAAAGATGGTGATGAGAATGTGAGCATCACATCACATCATTCCTTTTATGCTATAGTGATTCTATTTAATGTAGGCTACATCATCCCTTTCATTTCCGACCTATAAATATACAGGTAGGCCTAAAAACCTGCTATGCATTCTGGGTTCCTACTGTATGTGTGTCAGTAAACACTGTATGGAACCCATGGATCAGATTTCCCCCCCAGAGAACTTTAAGGAAGGTTTACATAATGCATAGTGCATTTACCATAACAGAGCACTTGAACTTCAGCTAATCTGAAATTCCGGCAACAGGGATGACCTAATCATATTGTACCTTGAAATGGCATCCATATATACTTTGCAACAGTGGTTCTCAAACGTTTTCATGTCAAGAACCCCCAAATGAATTAACGTTTTAGCAGTAGACCCCCATATGAAAGAAAAATGTGCCAGGGACCCTCATACAAGATTTGTGTGATAAAATCTTTCACATTCTTTCACGATTTAAAAAAAAAAACAGCAGGTCTATAAGCTCACAACACATCGAGCTTGTAGAAATAGCTGATGTATAGGGTTGAGGTGGTTAAACTGATTTTGATGCTATACTAAGTTAGCTGGGGATCCCCTGGGACCCCCTTGAGGACCCCTGTGGGTCCCTGGACCCCACTTTTAGAGTAACTGACTTAAATGTCAGTTTAGAAGATCACTGAGCAAGTCAACATTTTTGTTCATTACAGATATACAAAACTAGAATTAACTTGCTGTAAGATAAAACGCTTTAGTGGCAGGCACTACTTATTATGCTGCTCTAAGTCTGTTGAACTTGGGCATCTTATTATTTTGACTACTGCTTTGTAGGGGTATTTTCCTGACATGTGTGCCTAATTTCAGAGGATGTGACCAGGACTGGTTTTCTCCTTGTGAGGTAACTTTAATCACAGTAGAAAAACAGTCTAAAATCCTAGGCAATGACAGCGTTTTTGAACATAATAGTGTTTAAGGAGAAAATTAAATGTCTCAACTACGAAAGATGGACAGAGCCAGGTTTCAAGAACGGCTACGAGAACTCGAAGTGAAGTCAAAATAGTGTGGTCGTATTTCTCATAGGCTTTTTGAGGGCATGACCAAGCTCCATTACTACCCAGTGGTGGGAGAAGTAGTCAGATTGTTTTTCGTAAGTCAAAGTAGCAATACTACAATGTAGACATATTCTATTACAACTACTGTTTTACTTGAGAAAGAGTACAAAAGTATTGGCATCAAAATATGCTTAAAGTACCAAAAGTAAATACTCATACAGCACAAGTAGAATTGTCCCATTTCACAAGTTTTTCATAAGTTTTCAATATTTGTCAAATCTTTTGAAAATAGCATCGTGAGACGTTGTGAACTTGTAGATCTGCTATTTTCAAATAGCCTAAGTGTAAAATAGGGCTTAAGTGGTTAATATACTTTTTGAAATAATAATCTAAATCTAAAGTGACAGTTGTAAAGTTTTCAAATAATTCTAGTGGAGTAAAAAAAAATACAATATTTGCCTCGAGAGTTGTAGGGCAGTAGAAGGGTAAAGTATTGAAAAATGTAAATACTTAGTAGAGTACAGTAAAGTAAAAGTATATCAAAATTGTACTTGAGTACAGTACTTGAGTAAATGTACTTAGTGACTTCCCACCACTGCCATTAGTTGGCTAGAAAGGAAAAAAAAGAGCCGGTCGGTCTGTCACTCTTGACAGTCTAGAGTACCAGACAGTAGCGTTGCTCATAGGCTGCGTTTGTGCCAGATGCGGAATAGTAGGTCAGTATGACAGCATATGGTTTGCATTAGCTTCTCCTATGAGGAGGTGCATACTCGGTAACCCCCCCTCCCCTCATTTCAAAGCCTGTGTGTGCTCCATTTTCAAACCCATCACTGCTGAAGAGATCTGCTGTGGAATTCCAGCCCTCTCTCTCTCTTTCTCTCTCTCTCTCTCTCTCTCTCTCTCTCTCTCTCTCTCTCTCTCTCTCTCTCTCTCTCTCTCTCTCTCTCTCTCTCTGAAAACAGGGTGAACACCCATTCTGTGGGACCTGGGAAACTCGTTAAGCTTGTCACCGTGGTTCACTGAAACTCACACACTTCACTTGGTCAAACCCAACATGTCTTTTGGTCTCTATTGTAAAGCAGCATTTCTGCATTTTCACAAGTAGGCTTCTTGTAGGGCTGGGCAATTAACTGAAGATATTTTGAAAGTAACTGACATTTAGAACCAATAGACGACTTAATCTTACTCATGGAGGTTAATGAAATAATCGAGAAGCAAGTTTTTATATCTTACATATCAACAATTCGACACGAAAAAGTTCTAATAGACTTTTTTAAATAGATTAAATTGATTAGTCTGATTACTTAAGCCCTGTATTATACTTCATTGTACAATGACGGCGTTCAGAAATAGCTAAAATAACAAGCTCACAACGTGTCCAATCGTGATGCGTTGTTAGTTTATAGATCTGCTATTTGAAGAAAAACAAACCAAACTTTTATTAATTGTAATCGAGGCAAAAGTTATTAATATTTGTGATATTGATTTGAAGTCATATCGCCCAGCCCTAGCTTCTTGTGATTAAGGGATTTGTGAATGGTGAATCCTTCCACTGTTGCCTTGTACTAAATTCTGCCATTTAGTTACTTGAACTGTTTACTACTATCATTATACTTGAAAAACCTCCAAAATGTTCCAAATCATGATAATCTACAAACTCACAGTGCCTGACGATGTGACGCACTGTGAGCTTAGCTAGTAGATTGGCTATTTTCTCTATTTCTTAAGTGGTTAAAGCCTTTCTCTGATGAGGCTGCAAGTTCACTCTTGGTCTTTAGTCAGCAGTGTCCAGCTCCTCTGTCTAGACTCTTATCTCAACATTTTTGGGTCTGTATATATGTTTTAACCAGTCAACAAGCTCATAGTTTTAAGGTGTCATTTGGAACTCTATTTAATTACACGTCTTCCAGAAACATCAGCTGCAATTATGTTATGGCAGTAATCAAAATGTCCTTACATTTGTCTAAGAGTGCATGTACCGGTATGTGAATATCATAATATCACTTCTCTTAATAGACAAGTGGCTGTGCCATCAAGCAAAAAATTAACTTTCTTGTTTGTGTCTGGCTGTTTATTACCCAGCCATGGAAGTGCACTTCTGTTAGGTCACCACCATGCCCTGAATACCAGCAGTGATGAGAACTGCATTCCACTGCATGTTTTGCTATAAGTCCAGGTCTATAAAACTATTCATGGCATGAATTGCCAAGAGATGAAGCATCTTTGGCATGTTGGTGATGTCTTTGTCGAACGTAATTGTTACAGGTGCTGAAAAGCTGCAGGCTAATTTACCAGTTAAACTTTTAATTTATCTTTAGGGTTCGGCTTAGGGACAGGGTTAGGGTTTTTATGTTCTGTAGGTGAGGAGGCTGGTTGTCCATAAGACGGTCTGTCTGTGTGTTTGTCTGGAGCTAATCTCATAAACTGCTGGGACTGACCAGCGCCAAGTGTCTTGTGCATGATACCAATAGGCCAACTTACTACCTCCACTCATTTTGTTTTATATTCTTTTGAAATATTTAACTTACATTATTTATTTATTGGAACGTGTTGAAACTGTGCCCAAATTTGGATATGACTGATCTGATGTCATCAATACGCCAGAAAAGAACTATAAAAGCTTGGTGCATGTACCCTTATTCAAAAAGGGGTAGTGCATGCGCATTGCAATCCAAAGTCCAGGTGCTGGACAAACAACAGTTCAACAGAACAATAAATAAAGTCTGGAGCTGAGAACCGGTGTGCAGGCTTTATTTATTTTTGCACTGGCCCTACTATGGCCAGTGCCTAACAATGTCCCGCCGTTTCTCCAAATCTGGGCAAGACTGACGCCTTCATCAATATGATCATCAAAAATAAATAAATATATATGGTCCTTTCCCATTGTGGAGCCTGTCTTGTTCAATTATGCGTTATGCATAGGTTATGATGATACATTCTCATCTGTGGAAAGATCGCACAATATGCACTAATAAGCTAATGCCTTGTCAGACTTGTTTACTTTGCTTTACCTGTTCTCTCAGATCATGATGTAAAGGATTTCCTTTCATATTCATCTATTTACATGACTCCTTTCCTCCTCCACCAACATGGAAAGCTATTTAGGCTAGGCTGCTGCTGTGGAGTTCTCCTTATCTGTGTTAGTGTAATCTTGAGAGTGTACAAATGGAACCAGAGAGTCAATTTGATTCCATTTGTGAGTTCCATTAGAGTAAAATGAACACTCAGGATTTTATAGTGTAGTATCCCATCCTCATTCCACATCAGGTGATGGCACATCTGTGTCAATGGGACAGTGGGATCTCATTCTGTCCAGTGGAGGCCTCTCCTGTAGAGTCACTGTTGCTGTATCCTAGGTTACTATCGTCTTCTCACTGCTTCCCCTTCAGACAAACTCCGCTATTTTTAATGTCTGTCTTATGATTGTGTGACACTATTTTTTGAGTCATGATTATATTGACTCGTGCTCTTCTTTTAATAGCTGTCACCTGGGGGGAAAACACCTTTTTAGATGGTAAGCAATGAAAGTGGTCAAGCAGGCTTTACTACTTGAGAGACTGAAAGAGATAGGCCTGTATGGAGATATACTGTAACACCAATTTCAATTACTGTTGCCCAAAGACATGCTGTTTTTGCTGGACATTGCTACAGAGATAACACCCAGATCATCTCTGACATACTCTTCTGGTCTCGAGACTTCCATGTCCAAATAGAGGAAGAAGACCATTTTATCTTTATCTATTTTGATGCTATTGCCAGAGACACTGAACTCAAAGTGGAGGATCTGGCTAAAGCAATGTGAGATGAACCAGAGTGGCATGATTGTCTTTTTTATCTCGGCTGCGGTCGATGGATGATGATGATGAGAGGGCTTGTAATGGATTTCTGCTACTGCTGTGTGAAAGACATTTTTACCTGAGTACTTCATATCCACATCTTCCATGTGAATATTTGCTGTGATCTGTGGAAATGTAGGTTGTAGTTAGTATATTGGTTTTAATTCGCAACAGTCATTTTATGTTAGTCAGCCTATGCACAATGCTTTTTGGATCACCCAGTTGGAGACACCAGCAGAACCATGGCCATGTGTAGAGCAAGACCGATATATTGGTCTGTCCGAGATATCGGTCATTATTTGACTTTTTCGACAATTGGTATCTGCAATTATGCAGCCAAGTATCCCTATTTGTAACCACTTTCAACCTGGCGTCCTTATTTTAGGCAAAAATAATAAAATCTATAAAGCAAACTGCAGATCTACAAGCTCACAGCGATATGGCATGATGTGACGCGTTGTATGCTTTAGATCGGCTATTTTTTAATAAGGTTTCAGCGGTTAATTAAAGTTAAATGTTCTTTTCACATATTGAAGTTTAATATACTTAATATAAAGCTATCTATCAATAAGTCATTTGTGTTTATTTGTATTCATTTGATTGCTCATAAGTTAAATGTTATAAAATAACACTTTCTTTTCCTTTTAACAAAATATCAGTCAAAACATCAGTAATAAGTGGTCTAGCTAGGACTCTCCAAAATTGGGATCGGCGTCGTACCCAAAAATCAGTCTAACCATGTGCACAGCTCTGGACAACAACTGAGTCATTGGTATTTTCAAAGTCTTATCAGCTGCCCCCAGTTCTGTGTAGAAGACAGACATGAGCTGAATCACTGGAAACAAAAAGTAAAACACATGCTTTCGACAATGCCCATTAGTTTAATAGCCATGTCTTTGCTTTGCCGGCTGGCTTTGCATAAATGGACAAATCTCAGGCAGCACTGTGATGGATATGGCATGAGTTCATGCTTTATCACGGTAGAATAGATTCAAACTGCAATACGATTGTATTAAAAGTAGCCTATACTTGAATCCATATCACATGGAATAAACCGTAAAACCATAGTGCATTTTTTTTGTACATGCTCATTATTTCCCTATGCTGTACACTTAAAGGGATAGTTCACCCCCCCAAAAAATGCTAAGCCAATAATTTGATGACCAGCGGACCGGTAGGCTGCGGTTCCGGTAGGAGACACAAAGGAGACTCTTTGTATAGGAAAAGAATTTGGGGGTGAACTAAGGCTTAAGCTCTATGCTTCATTGTATGACGATTCATGAATAGCAAAAATAGCCGATATACAAGCTCACGAGTCGCGATGCAATGCATTGTAATGTTGTAGATCGGTTAATTTTGCCTGCCCGAAATAATCACAATCACAATCCCCGAAGAAAGTAACAAACCTTTTTGGAAAGTTTGATTTGTGTTATAGCAAAGACTTTTAGAGGTACAGTAGCTACTAGCTACTGTGCAACAGTGTTATTCACTCTGTCGGGATTGCATTTTCCATGAGCTTAGCAGCTGTACCGCCCCAAAACAAATATTGGCTTGTGTATAATCAGCAGGTTTGGTTGCCTCTGTTTGCCAGCTGATAGTGTTGTTAGAGGTAGTTACTATTTCACTGTGTCACAAGAATAGTGCCTTCTAATTCTTAATTCTTTCACTGGTCCCATACAGTATAGATTCTGTACATTCTAATGAAAGGGCTGGACGATATGGACAAAATTAAATATCACAATCTGACCAAATTCCTCAATATCGATATTATGACGATAATACAAATGCTTTTTTATTTTTGCATTTCTTTACATTGCGTTGTGATGCAGCATGTTATGAGCTTGTTGATTGGCTATACTTTAAAATAATACAAATTAAGGCATAAGTGATTAAAAACACTTATGCCATATCACGATAATTACGATATATTATTATTATATTATTGATATATTGCCCAGGCCTAGTACCATTCATGTTTTGAGGACATGCTGAAAACAAATCAGTCACTTTGATCAAAGTAAAAAAAAACTCCAAAAGTGAGTTAGTTGACCGTACATAAACTAACGGTGGCCCAATGTGTTCCTAGAGGTACATAACATGTCTAGCTACATTTCTAGTGGCCAATCAGTATTTACAGGGCTGTTAAACTGACTCCCATTAGGACTAATTGGTGCTCAATGTAAACTGTGGAGTGGGGTTTTATGGTTCCTCTCTTCCCAGGTATCTGAGCATGGAGGAGGGAACCTTGCATACCCTCAAAGATCTGTTTACATAAGGTGAAAGCAATGCTTTCTTTGCTGTACATCACATGCATTATGCTTTTTCCTCTACATTGTCAACCTACAAAATGAAGGCTATGCTTTTACCGGGTTGGCATTATTTCATTAACGTAATAGCAAAATGGCCACTGTGTAAATATGGTGGCGAATACCCGTACCCGTTGTACCCTTTGTCAGAGTACCCGTTGCACCACTCTGTCTGTCTGTGTCCCTTATATGACCACAGAGAGCTCTGTATATGTCTGTCTGTCAGTCTGCCATTGTCAGTTTTATGCCCATATATGGATATCTTTATTGGTCTGTCCTTGTCCCTTTTTTGTCCTTTATATGGAGATCCCTGATGTCAACTGGATCTCCATATATGCCCATATATGGGCACATGGGCCAGATCCGGGGTTCTGGACAATCGCCTATCCGACGGACCTCACGGCAGTCGGCAGGCACCACTTTTTGCTGGGTCTCGAGATACGCAGAGAACAGATATGCATGCAGATACACACGCAGATATTTTATAGATATAGATTCAGGTACTTACTGAATAAAAAATAAATTCATCCTTTTTCAAACTGTATCCTGAGGGTTTCAGGTAACATGAATAGGTTCAATGTCAACTTGTACTAAATCATTCATTGTCATAAACTAGTCTGCCTGTAACCACTTTCTTTTAAATCCACATCAGATTAAAGCCTGGCTATTTTTAGATCCTGGATGTTGCAAAGGTTCTTGGCGCATTCTCCTGAATTGGTCTTGCGCCAGTGTTTTCAGGCACTGCAGTGTATACAAAAGGCAATCTCCAATTAGTTTAAAGCAGAGGTTTTCAACAGGTGGTCCGTGGACCTGGATCCCTGAGAGTATTGCATGTGGTCCCTGAACATGTTGCAATTTGTTTTTTTCTTCTTGTTCCATGGAACAGTGCATATTATTGACCTGGTAATCTCTCAAGAACAGATTCTGCTCTGCGTTTGACCCATGATGACACGTCAATGTTGTCAGTTACTGGGAAGTCGGAGGTCAAGAAATTCAACAGAAAAGGGAGTCAGAATCTCAAGAAGGGGAAGTGTACCGGATTATTATTAGGAAATGTGGCCATATAATTGCATGTGTCTGTGTAGTCCATGGACCATTGGTTAAGAACAGTGGGATGTACAGTATAGACATGGGACTTGCAAGTGTTACCAAAGCACTAATCTTAGTTCATATCCCGATTCCCCACCCAACACAACAGTGGTCCCCAGGTTGATTCTTAGTCAGGGTGGTGGTCCCTGGTTCACAATCAGTTGAAAACCCCTGGTTTAAAGCACTTGTCTCAATTCCCACAATAAAAAAACTTGTCCCCCCCAAAAAAAACTTACGGCACTCCCTGTCCAAGTCTTCAGTGCATAGAAATGGTCCACCCCAGACTCCTTTAACACACTGTAAACCACTTCAGCCTGTATACTTTGTTGTATGGCCAATGGAGAAAATAACCTCTCTACAAGCTCACAACACGTCATGACACAACGTGTTGTGAGCCAGTAGATCTGATATTTTTACTATTTTAGAAAAAATTGACTTTTTATTTAATCTCTTAATCATTATTTTATTTATATTTGTATGCATTTTCGTTTCTATTAATTGCCTCTATTGTGCTGCATTGAGACCTGTTCTTTTTGGGGCTCTGAGTTCTGTTTTTCATAAAGTGTGTTTTAATGGGCCAATTAGTTCAGACCATAAGCCATGACTGCTGCTGGGACAAAAAAAAACCTCACTAATTCAGCTGGAAGTTGTCTAGGAAGTATATAGTCCTAGCTGTAGCCAGCCCTATAGGCTTGACTTTTGCGATTGACTTCTCCCGTGACCATGGGAGAAAGAGTTCCTACTCAAAACCTCTTGGTTTTGTAACCAGAGGTTTCTCACAGCCCTCAACAGGTAGACAACAAACCAATATGTTATAGTAGCATCATACAGATGGATGCTGATCAAGCCAAATCAATTTACTTTGGACAGAAGAACAAATGTTAATTTTTGTTTTGGAAAATTACACCTAGAATGACATGCCCGAAATATGGACGCCAAGTTGAAAGTGGTTTAAGGTTTTAGAATGAGAAATTTCCTTTTGAAAGACATATACTTTTGAATACAAAAGGACAATTTCAGACTGGATAAGTAATCTATAATTGACACCCTCATAAGAAGATTAAAGTATTTGTATTCACTTCAGACATCAAAGTCTGGTTATGATCTGAGTAATTTGAAACATGAGCCAACATCTCCTTTGTGGCACAGAACAACATAGATGAATGAATGAGCACCCAGTGCTGCATTTTGGTTTATTTACGTTTCAGTCAGCAAGAGAAATACTTGACCTTTAAATTACTGCCCATTGTGATGCCTTCCTGGTCTATAGGTGTCCATGTGTCTTTCACCTTAAACCCCGGTGAAGAACAGTCATTTATTTATTTTATTTATTTAATTTGATTATCCAGAAACCGTTTGAATTCAGTATTTGACAATTGTATTTTCATAAGGATTGCCTGTTATGTGTTACTGCTCAGAAAGGTCGAAGAATGCAGACTGAGATTGTTAAAACTCCCCCTTCTCAATTTACACAAGGCCATTATGTCCTCTGTCTCTCTGGGGAGTACATATGTGCCCTGCCCTGCCTTGAAGGCCCGGCACTACCTCACCAGGACCTCAGAACAGACACTAGTGGTAGTGCTTGTGGTGTAAAATCCTATGAAAACGATATCTCTATTCTCATTTGTATTACCATATGCCTTCAGCTGTCTATATCTCAAATATCTCAGATGAGTCACAGTGTAAGAAGCTGCATGGGCAGGTAACTGGATTACAATGCCTGCTTGCCATGCATTATTGATGACGGTGCCCCAATTACACAAGAGTGACCACAGTCAATTTATGAAAAGCAAGAGAGACGGAGTGAGACTTGAGTTGACAGAGTTGGTTCAGTGTCCATTTGCATTCAACACCGCCCTGTGCAGGTGTTTATGGCTCTCAGAAAAACAGTCAAAGGCTTTCGTCAATGCAACTCATATTTCCATTCCCATGATCTGACGGTAGCTAGCAAGCACTGTTTCCACTGGCTTTGACTCACTGTCTCTTCATTATTGGCAAGTTATTATTGCCTGGTTATGCAACGCAGGCCAGGTCAGAGCTGTTTTGACTGTGGTGAGACACTCATTAGTCTTGGTGAGTTTTCTGAGGCTTGGCGTTAGATGACTGGCACTGCTTCATGCTGCAGAGGTCCTAGGTGCCCATGCACCCAGGCCAGTGTATGGCCTGCCATGGTGGCCTGGTCTAGTGAGGGCCCAGTACCATCTGGAAGTTTCCAGAAGAGGTTGGTGTACGTATCTGTGACCCTAATGAATATCCCATTCCTCAGAAGTCTGATTCTGGCACAGTGTGGTGTTCACACTGTGGGTCAGCGTACCACCACCACCACCACCCACTCTCTGTAAGCTTCTGGGACACCTCTGGTCTGACTCATCTACTGAGATTGTTCTTTCTCTCTGTATCCCTCTGTCTCTTTCTGGTTGTTTTGCTTTCATGTTGACCTGCCAAGATGAAGGGCCAAGTATCACAGTCAGTCCTTTAGCTCTTTCTGGCTCAAATCTACTACTCGATGAGTGGTTTAAAGGACATTGCCAGTCTAATTCTTACTTCTAGCCATTTGCAGAGATTGCCCCTGTCTTCAGCAATTGTTTGTGGACATAAGCATAAGCAGTGTATGCTTTGGTAGATCCCAGCCTACATTTTTTTTTTTTTTTTTTAAACTTTGTCTTGAACTTTTGTTTTGTCACACAGACAAAACAAAAGTTCAAAAAGGACATTACAATAAGGAAAACAAAAAACAGAACGAAAGAAAAAGACATAACAGTAAAAAAGAAAAGCAATTCAAAAAAGAAAAGAAAGGGACAATACAGGGGGGGGGGGGGTATACACTATTCATTTACTCTTATACATATGCCATTTCTCCCAACGTTTCTCAAAAATCTCTGCCTTAATCCTTAAATTATAAGTCATTTTTTCCATAAGACATATTTCTTCAATAACATCACACCAATGTTCCTCTCTAGGAGGGTCTGTTTTCAGCCATTTCCTTGTGATGGCTTTTTTAGCTGCCAGTGTCAAGATTTTGAACAGGTAAACGTCCTCGTGTCCTATTATGTCATCTGGTGTCAAACCGAGATACAAAATCCGGGGATCACAGACAATCTTGTAGCCCATTACTGCCTCCAAAACCCGGAGAACACTGCCCCAGAATGACTGTATTTTCTTACATGACCAGAAAATGTGTGAATGATTGGCGTTCGGATGCCCACACTCTCTCCAACAAAACTGCTGTTTACTCAGTTGTTTGCTTTTGATTTTAGGTGTAATGAAAAAGCGTATTAAATTCTTCCACCCAAATTCCCTCCATTGCTTAGAGTTTGTTGAAGATTGTTGCGTGGAACACATGAAACGCCACTCACTCTCAGACACCTCAATATTAAATTCAGATTCCCATTTAGATTTCACATACATTGTATTTCTTCCATGTTGCTTCTGCAAGCCTCTATACAGTTTGGAAACAATCCTTGAAGGTGTTTGTTTATATGCACCTGTCAAAACACCAATCACTTCATTTCCTTCCACTGATATCTCCTTTTTAATTTCTGTGTCATAAAAATGTCTTAGCTGAAAAAATCTGAACATGTCACCATTTTCCAAGTCAAACTCCCTCTTGAGTTGATCAAACGATTTGTCCCAGCCTACATTTTAAATGTCATTCACTGCAATTCATGTTGAAACAGTGTGGGAAAACATGATAGTTTAAATAAGCTTAGTATAGGTAATTCACCCCTTTGAAAGTCAGTACACACTGTTTATATTATCTAATAATTACTGTATTACTCTTCTCTAATACAATGGCTGCCATTGCTATGTATCGTAGTACCCAACGCCTTTATTTCTACCTTGTCCACAGCAATGCCTGGCCGTCTGTCTGTTTGTCTGGTAGCAAAGTAAACTATAGTTAGACCGGATTGGCAGATTTTCATGAAACTGGTGGGAATGATCTGTAGGTGGTCCCAAACAGATGGTTACCTTTCAGGTCGAAAAGATTAAGGTAATAAGAACAGTGTAAGTAAAGGATGGGCCAAATGTTCATACAACTTATTTGGAATCCATGATGATCAATCCTCGACATGTTTTACTTTTATGTAAAAAATGTCAAGGTTACAACCAAGGTCAAGGTCAGAATGGCATAGTGGTCATAGCTTGGGATGAGAGAGATGTAGAACAAGAGAATTGGGGGCAGGCAGGGTTTGCACCTCCTGAGCCATATTTAAACTGCATATTATTGTTTATTTGACCACTAGTTGCTCATTCAGGGAGTAGAAGAGGAGCTAAATGCTAATCTTGGGATCTGGGCATCTTGAGTGAGACTGGGATGTCATCTGATTTGATAGAAAGCAGGGTGGTGTGGCAGTGAATAAACCCTCTATTGTTTTCCAGCATGATAATCATTTATCACCTTGAGGACAAACATGTTTGTTTTTGTTTTTATGGCATGGCTCTGCAAAAGGCTAGCTGTGTGTGTGTGTGTGTGTGTGTGTGTGTGTGTGTGTGTGTGTGTGTGTGTGTGTGTGTGTGTGTGTGTGTGTGTGTGTGTGTGTGTGTGTGTGTGTGTGTGTGTGTGTGTGTGTGTGTGTGTGTGTGTGTGTGTGTGTGTGTGTGTGCGTTTGTCCAGAGCTAATCTTGCAAAACGCTGGACCGGTCAACGTCAAACTTTGTATGTATGCTGCCAAAAGGCCACACACTCATTTTTAATATTTATTTAAATAGTATTCAATGGGGCTCTGATCGGGGTTGAAACCTTGGCCAAATTTGGAGTCATATACCTCATAGATATGTTATAGACGACTGGTGTTTTAGATGACTGACGTCAGCAGAGACTTGCCACATGAAGACTGAGATCCACATTGTTCCTTCATCTCTTTTTATGGAAGTGAAGTATATAGGGGTTAAGTGGGTAAACATAGTTGTAACAGCGTGAGTACTGAAGACTTGTGCTGCTGACTTATTACTGCTGCCTGCTACTCGTTTTGGAGGGAGAGGAATTCATTCTCATGGCTTCTATCCAGCTTTGCCACAGAGGACGGCCCAGAAACATAGTCTCAACACATGGTCGGCTGTGTGTCAAATCTAGGGTTGGAAAAGGAGAAACAGCATGAAAGAGAAATGGGGGGAAAAGTGCCGCTTATGATACTGAATCAAACCCAGCCATTTCCTGTGCCCAGATCTCAGCTCTGCGCAGCACTCTCCATATATGGTAATGGTATTTTCATGAAGGGAAAGCCTGGTCTTATGGATCCATGGACTGGGTGCACAAATTCCTCTGGATTCACTTCTGTGAATGTTTTGGTCACATTGCGTGATGGTAACATCGCGATTCTTTTTAACCTTTTTTCCTCAGAGGGAAAACAAAAGCAAAACAAATGTGTGCTCTATTCTTTAATGTGTCTTTCATGTCTCTAGTCGTGTTACTGGCGTTTGAAACTTAACCTTTTAACTTAAAATGTATTTTTTACGTAGCCTACATTGCATTTTTATGCGATAGAACATCAACTGTCTCTCGTTGCTTAGTCTTAGTCTCTGTAATGTTGCTAAACAGTGCTCATTGCTCAGAGAGGCAAGTCTTTGGTTCCATGGTGATGCTGCTATGATAACAGACTCCAGTCCTCCCATTTATCTCTCAGGGGAGTGCGTGTGTGTGCGAGAGAGAGAGAGAGAGAGAGAGAGAGAGAGAGAGACCGCGTGTGTGTTTTGCTTGTGTTTGCTTTTCTGTGCGCGTGTGTGTCTTTATGCTTGCACAGACATTAGTGTGCATTTTCAGAGACCAGGAGCATAGACCTAAGTCAGCCTTTCTTCCATTTTTCAAGACAATCACTTAGCATCTCCTTGTCGCTCCTTAATAACTGAGCATTATGTTCTCCTGGTGGAAACTCCTCGCTGCTGTCATTTGAAAAGAAGTCATTGGACACGCCATGTGAATCAGAGGAAGCACATGGGAGTCTACACCCTCCCCAGACCCAACAATAGGGCTGGTTGGCAGCGAAAGGGACTGCAGTGCAGTGAGTTCACACAGGGATTTTGGCAACGGCTAAATTGGGGAGAAGATGTCATTGAAAACTACTTGGACGTGCAGACCCTACCCACATAACATCTCTTGTTCTTATTCTCTCTGTTTCTGAGACATGCTGAATCGTTATTTAATTTCTACCGTGACCTTGATTGTGACCTTTTACACTTGACCCTTTCAACCCAAACAACCGAAACCTAATCATCTCTTTGGGCTAGCCTTCTGATAAGCAAATGTATTGAAAACCCAACCATCCTTTCTCAAGTTTTGTTGTTCACGGTCACTCTCAGACAGGACTGATTGCCACACATACAGTACATGCGGGCAGGGTCAAATTTGTCAGTCAGAGGCAGGATATTTTGCACTGACTGATGTCAAAGCTAAAGAAAGCATCGGTCTTAAAGGAGAAATGTGCCCCAAACTTTTTAAGACGATATTTCATTTCATTCATTCATCCACTTTCAGTTTAAAATGTTATTATTATTATTTGTTTGCAAAAACAGCAGATCTACAAGCTCACATTGCGTGCCATCGCGACCTGTTATGAGCTTGTAGATTGGTTATTTTTGCTACTTTTGGCCAACACTATTGTATGACAAAGTAGGGCATTCATTTACGAAACATAAAAAGGTGAAATATGGAGATGAAAGGTTTCTGCCCGACAGCGACGCTGTCTTAAACTTAAACATCTCTAACCTGCTGCCTAAACACCACCATTTTAACTTTATGCCTAAACTCATTAATATCTAACCTAATGCCTTTTTTTCCTTTTCTTTTAAAAAAATGTTTTAGTCGTTATGCCAATTGATTCCTCCCCACACACATGTGTGTGTTGTCACTGCTGTTGTATCCTACTGACTCACCTGCCAGTGAGGAGCCCTCACTGGGAGGACGTAGAGCCTTTGTGCTACTCCTCCCGCCTAACACTCCCCGCTGACAGGTGCTGTTCCAGCCCCTACGAGTGCCTGCAATGACCAATATCACGGATTCGAACACACAACCTCCGTGGTGGTGGGCATGGACTTTTTTCCACTGCACCACTCAAGCGCCCCCTAAACAACCCTTTTAACCACATACCTAAACATCTCTAACCTAATGCCTATACACAACCATTTTAATGTTGGGTTGACACTTCTCACCTCTGGTGAGAAGTATCATGGGAAGGAATGATTGCCGGTTCAGGAGCCACTACCTAATTATTAATGTAAGCTACTGTACCTAACAAGCATTCTGTACTGTAATGCCTTGTTATTAGGTAACTGTATACACATTACAATTCAATACTTTCAATACAATTCCACAGTATTATTACTGATCCAATACATTAATTTAGTCACTGTGAACGTGTATTGCATGTATTGTTTGGTTTTGAAACTCAATCATTTAAGGTTCGAGAAGGGAGTTTGTGACCAGAAGGTTGCCAGTTCCAGCCTCCTGGCTGACTGAACGGAGTATGGCATTTTACAATAATCAGTTATAATAAGGGGGGGGGGGGGAATATCCAATCTAAGCTTGTAGATCTGTTTTTGAAAAATGATAATTGTTTGCAAATGTTGAGAAAACAAAACAAAACAGAAGAAGACTGTGGTTGCATCAAGGCATCTCCCAGGCGTCAATGTGTATGTCACCCTCCCTGTCCCCTGCTGCTCCACCCCTAGGACATTGGTGTCAGTAATAAAGTGCTCTCCGGCTACTTGACTGGTTAAATAAGGGTTAAGACAAAACAAAACAACCTCCCATGTTTCCGGCTTACAACCTCTCCCTCTTGAATCACAAGCGGAGCAGGGAGAGGGTGTATTTAGCGTGCCCAAAATGTTTTCGTTTGGTAGTCGGCCCCGATGCTTGCTTCACTTTTGTTATTTGAATAAACGGTTTCATCCAAGAAAGGGCTGGCTGTAATAAGGAAGTGCCGGGGGATGGTATGAACTGTTAACCGCCTAAAAATAAAGAAAACACCAGAGAGAATTGGTGAAATATAGTACAGTTCTAGCTGTTTGTTGGTGGGATATAGGGTGCAGAATTCTGGCATAGTTAGATTAAGTCAGTTCCTCAGAGGATAAGTAAACATCAACCACTTAAAACCCCCCAGGGGTTTATACTAGGCCCTTCCTTTTTCCCACCAAAATATCAATGCTGATTAACGTGTCGCATTTTGTGATCATATGTTGTGTGCTTGTAGATCTGCTATTTTTGACAAAGGTTTGCCCCCAGTGAGACGCTAGGGTTCATGTGGTTAATTAACACAAAGCATTTCTGAAGGATTACATGGTAAGGATTTGTATGCTATTGGAATGGGGTTATTATTTTATATCCCTTCTACAGAATTCCAAGCATTGATGTAATGTAATCTAAGGCACATGGTGAAGCAACAACCTATAAAGTCAGAATTGTTGTTTTAATAATAGTATTTCATTGAAGGTTAAGATGTGAAACAAATAAAATAAAAAAAAATCGAATCATGTGGATCTCATGATCTGCATAAGAAGGATGAGGCTGCAATGTGGATCTTGGACTTCATGTGACCAGCCTGTGATGTCAGTCATCTATGACACATCTATGCCACATAGACTTCTAAAGTTAAATATTTCAAAAAGTATAAAACATGTGAAAAGAAAAACAAAGTTTGGTGCTGATTGGTCCAGCAGTTTGCGAGATTAGCTCTGGAAGCACTGCTTCAGAACCATGCCGTATGCATTGTAAATCCTCTAGTCAGAATTTTGTTTTAGCAAGACCTTCATCTTCTCACTACCTTATCACTTGGTATTTTAGTATATCTGTGTGTGGGTGTGTGGGGGTGTGTGGGGGTGGGTGGGTGTGGGGGTGTGTGTGTGTGCGCCTGCGTGCGTGTGTAACTACTGATTCTTGATATCCCTCCAAATGTTCTTCCATCGTCTTAATTCATTCATTGTATTGTAGGAGGTTGGAGTTTGAGAATGACATCAACTTGTAATGCACATTCACACTGACAAGTAAAAGGAAAAAAACATCCCTCATCTGGGCCAAAAAGAGTTGTACAACATAATGGGTTCCACCTGGAAAAATAAGTAAGCAATTATTGTCTGCTTGCCTCCTGAGTGAAAATGCCCATACAATTAGCCTGAGAAGCAATTAACATTCTTTACCATGTCACAGGCTATGACTGAGTCTATAAAGTGAGTGGTTTGTGAAGAAAACACACACACACACACGCTTGAGAATATTACGGCCTCATTGGTGGAGCAAATGGGACTCCTTGATTTTCTACACATTAATTACTGTTGGCTTGGCATCAACAGGGCTACTTTTGCACTGTAATATTGCTTAATGTTCCTACAATATCATTATGGTTTTGCCCTTTGCTGTTTTGGTTTACTGACTCATGTGTAAAGACTACTGTGTTCTTTGGTTTTAATCACACTTTTTAATTTGTGGAGTGATCGTTACCACTTAATGACTCACGGCTATGATAGCCTTTAGGAATTTGAGCTGTGGATAATTTCTAACGTTGCGATCTGTAAGACTTCTCCGGTCTCAGCATCTTCAAAAGCCTCTGTGGTAAAGTCCACACAGCTATTAAAACACATCATAGTCAAAAAAGTATTTCCATATATTTTTTGTTGTTGCTTTTGTTACAGGTCAATTTAGAACCCCAAGTTTTATTATTATTATTCAATACCGTAAGTCTGTTGTCTCTTGTTGTCCAGGCTTCTGTGGCTGTTCTGATTTTGAACTTAATGTAACACACAAACGTGAGCACCTACCAGCTTCTCATGGCTTTGCTTGCACCCCTGGTTCCGACACTTGTCTTTGTTTGCGACGCTGTGGTCGTCATTTGCTATTGGTTGAGCGTTCAAATATAACACAACAGAACAAAACAAAACCTTCATTTTGACCACAGAATCACAAATTGTCCAGTTTTATTGCAGCTGGTGGAGAAACCTGTAGTGTGTTTTAACCATCTCTGTGCACAGTTTCCTGTCTCTCTACTCTGTCCTGTCTAAATAAAGTGAAACAACACAAAACAAAACAAGAAGAGACTTAATGTAGTAGAAATGCCATACATTTTTATAGATTGTAGTTAAACAAGAAAGCAGGGAATGTAGCATACCTTTTGTGTAGAGGTGTTTTATTGAATTAATATGTTATACTTCGTTGTGCAATGGTGTTACGCAGCAAAATAGCTGATCACGATGCAGTAACATTTTTTAAAATCTTCACCTACTCAGTGTAATGCAGTGGTTCTCAAACTTTTTCATGTCAAGGACTCCCAAAATGATACAGCATGTATTTGGCCGCGGACCCCCATCTCAAAATATTTTGTTCCAGGGACCCCAGAAACAAAGATTTGAGTTTTACAAAGATATACATATTCAAAGATTTCACACATTTTTCACGATTTTTCAAAAATAGCAGAGAGCAATGTATTTTTGAACAGCCAAAGTATAAAATATGGTTAAAGTGGTTGAAAGGATTGTGACGCTGTATTAACACATTATGCTGGGGGTACCCCCCCCCCCCCCCCCCCCCCCCAAGGACCCCTGGGGGAGCCCAGACCCCACTTTGAGAACCAATGGTATAAAGACTTGCCCAACATAGCGAGGCCAGGTTGAAACAAGTGCTAAAAATAAACTCTCATCTTCCTGGCTTGCTCACAGTCAGAGTCAGGGTGTCGAGAGTTAAATGACGTCATGTTTTTGTGTCCAGTGTTGACTAATGCTTTGGACCGGCCCTGTGCCTTTGATTGGTTCTCCAGCCAGGAGAAAGAGACTCACACCTCATCAGAACATTGTGCTCCGTTTAACACAGTAGCCAGATGACGTTGACTCACAGCTCATGATGATGAGTGACCTCAGCCCTCTGGTGCAGTGGTTCCCAAACAATGGGTCGGGACCCACTTTCGGGTCGCAGACCCATTTTTGTTGGGTCGCGCGTAATCCCTTTTTGTTTACATTTCTAGCAACATTTTTAGTCAAACATTTTTTTCCAGAAGAATTTCAGAAATGTATAATAAACGTATAGGTAAACACAGCTCGGCATCTGCTTGGCTGAGAGAAACGTGGGACGTTAACATTTTGTGAAAAACAGATGTGTTGCACAGCGTTAATTAGATGTACTCACCAGTTTCTTCTTAATTTATTTGCATGTGTTTTTAAAAATATGACCCATTCTGAACTGATCGTGCCGTCTCTGTAAGAGTCTCGATTAAGGCTGATTAACCACTTTCAACCTGGCATGCCTGTTGTCTGCAAAATTAGAGTTGTAAAATAATGCAAATCTATCATACAACACTAAGGTGTTTGTGGTGAAGTATACGTTAGCCTTTAGGCCATGCCATTGTACCATTGTGTTTGCATGTGAACTCACAGTTGTGTGTTATTGTGTTGTGTGTGTTTGCAGGGGAGCCGGGGCCACTACCGGTACCACTGGCAGAGTCACAATGTCAAACACAGCGGCGTGGACGACATGGTGCTGCTCACCAAGATCAACGAGGACGCCATCGTGGAAAACCTCAAGAAGAGATACATGGATGACTACATCTTTGTATCCTTTTCCTCACATTCCCACTAGTTCACACCCTGGCGAGGAATAGCTGAGTCCCGCCGCACTCACTGCTATTCCCAGAATAGCTGAATGGTCATTCACAGTGTCATCGTAGCTCTTGAGTAATAGACTAGTGTTTGAGGGAGTCTGGGCCATGTGCTGAGAGAGAGGGGGGGAAAAAAGACCCTTCTGTGTCACTGGCCGGACCCCTGACTCCCGATCCCCTCAGTACAGGCTGGAATGAATGCTAATCCCATTCGCTCTGTTTTGAACTCAGTAGGGCTGGGCAATTAAACGAAAACATATCGAAACCGATATTTAGAACCAACAACCGACTAAATCTTGCTCATGCAGGTGAATGGATTAACCGTGAAGCTGTAAAACATTTTTAAATACAATATATATATATTTCTTATCTTACATATCAACGAACAACATTCTAATATATTTTTTATAATCAACTAAATCGATTAGTCTGATTAACCACTTAATCCTGTGTTATACTTTGTTGCACAATGGTGGCGTACATTCACCGATCTACAAGCTGTAGTGTTGTGACCTTGTAGATCAGCTATCTTTGCTATTTATTTATTTTTTATATAATCTTGACGTCGGATCGTCCCGTCCCTAGATTTCAGCATGGGGCCATATGTAAGACTGGAGCACTCATTTTCCTCAACAACAGTGAGGTTTTCTTTAAAATTACGTCACTGACTGTGTCTCTGTCATTCACACATACAATATCTCATGACTGGGTGATTGTAGAATAGACAGAGAAATGTATAGAGGTGTAGAGCATTGCCTCAATGCCATCTGTTTTCTTTCAGCATTTTTCTGAATTATGAGTTTAATGAACACAGGCAGCTTCAGACTTGAGCACTGACTGAGTCAATCCTTTGACTGCTGCGGGCAGCAAATTGCAATAACACCAGTCTCCCTCCAACCACAAATGTATTGGCCTGTGGGTCAATGCAGGGAACCCTCAATACCAGCTTTATTTGATGCGAGGAGCAGCTTTTCGGGCTGCAAGGACACAGGCCCTCCACTATTACGTACTGTGTCTGTGACACATAAACACTGGATCTTTATAAGGCTCTGGTCCAATCATGAAAACATTACACACATACTGTAGCCACTGCTGTGACGTCATGGTCCAAATGATCACGGCTTAGGTAATTTCTTTCCCCCCATCCACTGTAATCATTTCTACGGGAAACACAACACAGTCTTGTAGAAGTTATGAAACTGTAGAAGTTGGTCTCTCAGTTAAGTTAATTGTAGAAGGATTACAACATGGAAGGTATTTGTTTCGGTTGCCTTGATAATCATGGGTCTTTTTAGAGCACTGTTTCTCAGTGTGGGGTCCGGGGACCACCATGGGTCCAGATGGACCCATATGGGTCTGTAACTCTGTACAAACAGAACTTTTTTTACAGGATTTTACAGTGTTGATTGAGGTCCCAGAGTGTATTATATCATTATTGGGGGTTGTATTATATCAAATGGGAGTCCTTGAAATGAAAAAAAAAAAGCTTGTGATTTTACTTCTGTGGTGTTTTCTGTGTTCTTTGTGCTGTGGTCCTTAATATATAACTTCCTCAGACATACATCGGCCCTGTGCTCATCTCTGTCAATCCCTTCAAGCAGATGCCATACTTTGGTGACAAGGAAATTGAGATGTATCAAGGCGCGGTGAGTAGAAACCTTTCGTCTAAAGCCTAATTTAGAATTTAGATGTTGCACGACGCCGTCACTTGCCGAAAAAAAATAACTGATCTTCAAGCTAACAACACGTCGCACTGGAAGATCAGTTCTTGATTGCAAGTGACAGCAGAGTGCGATGGAGTTTAACCCATTCAATCCGGGAACGCATCTGTCAATTTAGATTTCTTTGGGCTATTGAAAAATAGCAGATCTACAAGCTCATAGCATGGCACCGATTGCCGCGCTATGAGCTTGTAGATCTGCTATTTTTGAAAAATCATGAACATTTTTGCAAATATTTGATTTTTTCTTGTTTTTAAGCGGACATTTTTAACTCAAATCTTTGCTTCTGGGAGTCCCTGGAACTAAATATTTGACAAATGTTTGCTTAAAAAAATATATGTTGAAAGATTTGCACACATTTTCAATATTTTTCTAAAATAGCAGATGCTGTGCTATGAGCTTGTATATCTGCTATTTTTGAATAGCCAAATAAATCTAAAATGGCACAGATACTTTCCCAGTCTAAATGGGTTAACCACTTTCAACCTGTTCACTATTTTGGGTATGTCACTATATGCGAACAGAAATATTAGTTAAACAAAGTGATGTTTCAGTTTGCTCTGCTGACCTTTGTCAGACAGTAAGCGAAACGGAAACTTTGTTGTTTTTAACGATTTACCAGATTAAGTATTTCTTAATTGGTAGGGAGTTGCACTTCTGCCATCATGGATCCATCTATACTTTTTTAAACAGCACCTCTAGTTTGGGTTATAGAGAGGGATGAAGATTTGAGATCGCAAAGGCTTTGAAAAAGCGAAATGCAAATACTTTCCAGTGGGGTGACGTAGATGTTGAGATGAGATGAGATGAGAAACTACAATAGCCTCACCCATTCAACAAACTTGGCAGTGCCTCCATGTGATGTGCTGTGTAACACCAGTGTTGCAAAGTAACTAAGTGTATATTTGAATACAGGACTTTTACTGAGAGTATTTGTACACTGTGGCATCGCTACTCTTACTTAAGAAAAGAGTACTTCTTCCATCACTCTTTAACAGTAAAGTAACTAATTACATTTACTCAAGTACTGTACTTAAGTACAATTTTGAGGTACTTTTACTTTACTGGAGTATTTCCAATTGTCTATACTTTTACTTTTACTCCACTACAATTATTTGAAAACTTTAGCCCTATTTTATACATAGGCTATTTGAAAATAGCCGATCTATAAGTATTGTAGATCTGCTATTTTCAAGCATTTTAGTACTTTTACTTTTGGTACTTTAAGTCAATTTTGAATTCCCGACTTTTACTTGTAACAGAGTACTTCTACATTGCAGTATTGATACTTTTACTTAAGTAAAAACATTTGAGTACTTTTTCCATCACTGCTGTTTAAATCTGTATTCAAACAGTTCTTGGCCTTACTGAGTCAGAGACTTTACAAGTCAGAGTTTTCCATACATGGTGACAGATTCAGCATTTGACTGTGTTCCCTCTTCTTTTTATATCATCCACCAGGCCCAATATGAAAACCCTCCACACATCTATGCTCTGGCGGATAACATGTACAGAAACATGATGATCGACCGTGAGAACCAGTGTGTGATCATCAGGTAAGCCCTCCTCCAATCCATGCTTTGCCTGCTACTCCTAATCACAGTACAACGTGACCTCCCACCGTGGCTGTCTTTGTGCTGAACTCAGAGTTTGTGTGTCGGCATGTCTGTCAGAATGCAGTGGTGGAAAGTAACTAAGTACATATACTCAAGTACAGTACCATTTTTAGATAAAGTACATTTACTTTACTTGAGTATTTCCATGTTTTGATACTTCAAACAGTACTTTACTTATACTTTAAACCCCACTACATCTCAGAGACAAATTTGGAAAAAAATACAAAACATGCATTAACCACATAAGCCCTATGTTATACTTCAGCTAAACAGCCGCGATGTGACACGTTGTGAGCTTGTCGATCAACTATTTTCGAATTGTTTGTACTTTTACTTTGGTACTGTAAGTATATTTAGATGCCAATACCTTTCTACTTTTTACTCAAGTCAAATTCTGAATACAGGACTTTTACTTGCAACAGAGTCTTTTTTTCATAGTGTAACCTATAACTTTTACTTGAGTAAAACATCCGAGTACTTCTTCCACCACTGTCAGAATGTGCAGTGCAGGAAAGAGAGAGACAGAGCCGCAGGCAGAGACAGAGATGAGATGGTAATCTGTGTGTGTGCTGTTGTTGTGACACAAGTGAACTGTTCCTGAACCAGTGAATGTGGTGATGACGGCCACAGGGGAGGGAGGGAGGGAGGACGACACACACCTAACAGGTTCCACCACATCTCCGGGTACAGCTGACTGGCCACAATGTGGGAATGCAAAAAATGTTACTTCCAAAAGTATTGGCATCAAAAGTAAAAGTGCTCACACACACTTTTTGAAGACATAAAAAAACAGATCTACAAGCCCAGTTATTCTTTTTTTTACGGGTCCATTAAGGCAGTGGTTTCCCAAAGTAGGGTCCTTGAAGGGGGTTCCACACATACAAAAAAAAGAAATCCTGGCACAAGATATTTTCTGATGGAGCTAAATACACACTCATTTGGGGGTCCTTGACCTAAGTTTGAGAACCACTGAATTGAATTGTTAACCCATTAAGACCGGGAACGCATCTGTGTAATTTTAAGATTTCTTTGGCTATTCAAAAATAGCAGATCTACAAGCTCATAGCCACGCTATGAGCTTGTAGATCTGCTATTTTTGAAAAATCATGAAAATATGAGCATATCTTTGAATATATATATATGTTTTTTAAATTAAACATTTTTAACTCAAATCTTTGCTTCTGGGGGATTCTACAAATGTATTCTAAATCCTAACCGTTTTTTTTAAAAACTTATGTTGCTATAATCAGAGAATCTCAAACCTTTTCATGTCAAGGACCCCCAAAATGATATGTATTTGGTCACGGACCCCCATCTCAAAATATGTTCTTCCAGGGACCCCAGAAGCAAAGATTTGAGTTAAAAACGGTCGCTTGAAAAAAATATATATTCAAAGATTTGCACTAATGTTCACTATTTTTTTTAAATAGCAGATCTACAAGGTAGATATATAGCGGGGCACTCGCTGCTATTTTTGAATAGCCAAAGACATCTAAAATGACTTAAATGGGTTAAATGAACACGCAGGATTGTACTGTGCATAGTGGCTGGTTGTGGACTCACTGTGTTGGGAGGATGTGAGGGGGAAACCAGTCCTAACTTCTATTTCTGAGATGCTTCCTGACTCCACAAAACAAACAGGAAGAACACCTGGAGATGGTCAAGAATCGTTTTTTCACTGGGTTTTTAGGGAGAGCTGGGTATTTGTTTTCTTTTCTTTAAGTCTACTTTTCCTCTTACCTCTCATTTTTATGAGCAGCGGTCATCAAGCAGTCTGGTCAGATGGGGCGAGGGAAAATGTCGATCCAGTGTTGATTTTTCTGCAGCTTATAGCTGACGCAATGCATTTCACGGGGCGAGCTTTGTAGGGAAAAGTGTGGAGTCATGTTCTGGGCTTTTATCCTATGGGCCAGTCACCTGAGCGTGATGGTTACTGTAATGCTTACCTCATGACGAATGACCCCTGGTTCAGCACTTTCCCCACTGTTGTTTGGCCCAGCGAGCAGTTGCTAGTTCAGTTTCCCACATAAAGGCATACAAGTGGATTTTGTGATCAAACCAGATCTGCAAACAAAGGCATGGAAGTGGTTTTGTGATGACCCAGATGAGCTGACAAAGGCCTCCATGAAATTGCTGTGCCAGCCAGTGTGGTCAACATCACACTGTGTTCGACCTCTACTAGTTATTAAGAAAACGTGTGAATCAAGATGCAGGTTAATGCAGCGTCCCCCTGAACTCAAAGGCTTGAACTCATTGGCACTGCTGCGTTTGCATGAACAGAAATGGGTGTTAAACCATAAGTAGACGCGGCATTGGCCATTGGATCGTAAGCCAACGTCTCCGCCATATTACTACGGGCCACGTGCCGTAATTCCACTACAAGAAATATTTCTCAGTCATATACTGTACCTGGAGAGTGCAGACTAAATATTTTCGTTGTTACTGTTACTATCGATGTAAGATAAGGTATTTTGGTATATGTATATATTTTAATTTAACCAAATATCCTTTTTTTTTTTTATCCCGCAATTTTGTAACCCATTTTTTTCACACAGTGCCAATTGCCTATGTAATCCTGGGCACTACTCTCCCTCTGCCAGCCTAGGGAGAGCCCAGAACTGAGCTCATGCCTCCTTCAATGCGTGAGGAGCTACAGTAGCAAGCCGCTTCTTATCACCCGACAGGGGGGAATATCCCCGGTTGGACGTAGCGTGTGGAAGGAACACGTTATTCCAACTAGTTCCTTTCCCCTCCACCAAGTATCCTGTATCACCACATACAGTAACTACTACGTGTCTGGCATTTGAAGTGCAGCTTGCCCTGTCCAATATGGCGGCCGTGTTGACCCATCTCTCCAATGCACTGCAGTGGCCAATGTAGTATCTACGTGTATACTGTGTATATCTATGTATGAAACGCTGGGCTACTACTGTAGTAGTACTGATGTATCAAGTAGTCGGGCCCCTTCTCCTATTGTATGTTATGCATCTGTTCTATGTAAAAGACAAGTTAAAAACAACACACACACTGAGGTAAAGGTTAGTACTGTTGCAATAAGGTCCTGGGTTTGAATCCCACAGGGAGCTGCCTGGGGCCTTTCTGTGAGGAGTTTGTGTGTTCAACATGGGTTTTGTCCCATGCACCAAAAGACATGTACATTAATAGGTATAGTAGTATATGCTCCTGGAAGTCCTGGCACTGTCTTTCACCAAAAGGCACTGGCAAAAGAGCTGGTCCCCGGCCGCTGGAGATTAGGATGGCTTAAATGCAGCGGACAATTTCCGGTTATGTGTGAATGTACTTGGCAAATAAATACACTTAACACTTATATAAACACTCTCTTCCAGGCTGAGGTGCCTTTGTTGTTTAGTTCTTTGTGCGGCCTGCCCTGCACTGATAAAATCGAGGAGGTCTTTGTACCTCTTTTATAGTTTTTAGTTGTGTCAGGAAATTTGACAATAATCAAGTATTCCCATTCTTATGTTCACATCTGTTTCTGCTTGGATTGTGAAATTGGACTTTAAACAAAGATGTTACCACATAACTCATAATATATAGCTCACGTGCAAAAATAAACACACTACAACTTTGTAGTGTGGAAGTCTTGGAAGGGAACTGTACATGTGAACATACATGCACATTTATATACTTCAATTTCCCTGGACCACATGATACCTCAGATTAGAAACTGCCAGTGCTGTAAGTCACTTTTCAACATACATGTCGCTCATATAGATGATGCAAGTAATGATTTATTGCAGTTAATTACACAACCTCTCTGTATTCCACACAATGTGGTTTAACTTATTACCATGTTTGGGCAATAAATCATTTGAGGAAGTTGACAATGTATTTAGCATCTGAATGCTACAATAATGGGACTAGCCCCCCCAGGAGACTCAAAATAGGATGTGATTCAAATTCCAGCCACAGCCTGAACAGAAAAACAAAACGAAACAATAACTTCATTCCAGCTGCATTGCCACTGTTTGCACATGGAACTCAGGAGGTTTCTCTGACAATGAAAGCCTGAGACAAAGATGAATAGAGAATAACCCATTGTGTCGACAGCTTCTACCTGGAAATGTTGCGTAATGAGATGTATGATGGTATAGGGAGACTCGCTGTATAACGCGCTGGTTCTCAATATCAGGTTTGGGTCCCAAATGGACCCTTTCGGGTCTGTAACTCTGGAGAGTACTCTCAGAGTTAAATTAATACTGAGGATTTTTCAGTGCAGATTGGGGGTTCCAGATGGAATGGGCTCTGGTAACCTTTAACAGTGCAGCTGTAGTTTCTCAGAATGACATTACCAACCTTACGCTCCTTCAGGACAGGATAAAAAAATTAGATCTGTAAGCTTCCAACGCTTTTAGATCAGCTATTTTTGTCTCTTCCAGGCCGAACGCGTGGCAGAGACAATGTTTTGCAGCCTGTCTGTCTGTCCGTCCGTGCGTCCGTCTGTGTGAGCAGCTAATCTCCGGCACCGTTGGCCCGATTGCAGCGAAACTGTGCACACACACTCCCTGGGTTTTTATATATAGCGCCACCAGGAGGCCGATTTTTGCACAAAACATTTTTTATATTACTCCTACAAATGTATCCATACATCACGCAAATCGGTACACAGTATCTCTATAGTCATGTGATCAAGACTGATCTGTCCGATTTTTCATATTCCATCCTGATTGGCTAAGACTGGCTTCCAAAGTTTCCAGGATTGGTCCGTTTTGAACAAAATACCTCAAATAATCAACACAGCATGCGATTTCCGTGAAATTTTGCACGCACAGGCCGAGGCCGAGAAAGAAATGACACTTGAACTTTTACAAATCAGCCTCATGGTGGCGCTATAACAGGCCGATTCGTGTTTTTACCTATAACTGCACTGATCTGCGTGAATCTTTGCACGCACACTCCCTAGAGGCCAAGGAAAACATCTTCACATCTGCCTTTAATAGCGCCACCAGCAGGCCGACCTTTGTAAAACACTAATTATATCTTCATTATGACCACGGATATGGTCTAAAAGTGTGGGAAAATATATTAATTTCAGCTTGTCTTTAAAACATCAGTCTGTCCAAAATCAGGATCGGCATTGGACCCAAAAATGTGGCATGGGTCGGGCTCTAGTGGTTTCTCAGAGAGGCATTACCAACCTGACGCCCATTCAAGACACAGAATAAAAACACACTGCACTGACATCCACTTCCAAACCACATTATGTGAAATTAACTAGCACCCTGGCAAAGTGAAAGGGAAGGAAGAAAAAGACATGTGTAGGCTGAGCAGAGACAGAAAAAGAAAAGAAACTAAATGTGACAAAGCATGTTGAATGTTATGACTGGCGTACAGCATCCCTCCTCCTAGATAGATTTAACTTGTTTTGTTTCTGAGGTGGGATTTGCTTACATGAGCCAAAAAAGACTTTAGCGTTGACACAGGAAGTGGAGTTTCTGCATATGCAGTCAGAAGCTGGGATTTCACCTAGTTTTGCAAAGAGCTTTTTCATCAAAGGGGAAATAAAGTGAATTATGATGAAGTCATGAGTGCGGTTTGTCTGCTGTAAAACACAACAGTGTGTGTTATTGGAAGTTGTTGTCATTGTACAAAATGCTAGTTCCAGCCTATTTCATTGTGTCACATTATCTTTCAGAAGAGTGGGCACCAATCATTACTGACTGTGATTGATATACCCTTAAAGGGAGAGTTCACCCCCCAAAAATAATATTTTGTTTTTGTCGCATTCCTAAGCCAATAATTTGATGACTAGTGGACCGGTAGGCAGCAGTACGGTAGGAGACACAAAGGAGACTCTTTGTGTCTCCTACCGTAACCGCTGTTAGGAAATTAGGAATGCGACAAAAAATAAATAAATCCATGAATTAAAGTCTCCATGGGGTGACTAATCGATAGAAAAAAAGTCATTTTAGGGGTGAACTATACCTACACTTTATCTATGGTGTCCTTATTTTGGGCGGGTCATTATAAATAAATAGCAGATCTTGTGGGCCTTTAGATCGGCTATAGGGTTTAAGTGGTTAAACAGTCATTTTTTCAAAAAATACTGGGTCTGTCTGGCATGCAAATGATGTTTAGCTTATGATGCCTTCTGAGGCTAAATAGTTTTAGTATAACAATAATACACAATGCAACTTGAGAGATCCTAGATTTTCTCAATGAATTTATTTTCTTTGTCAAAAGAAAAAAAAGATGTATACATTTTTGACATGTTTATGTTTGACTTCAGATGGGTCAGTGAGTGTAGAGAGATAGGAAACCAAGGGCAGAGAGATGGAGACATGCGAGACAAGACGGCGGTCGGATTCAAACTTATGTCCTCACACTCACTAGGAGCATAATATCCTTACTGTCGAACTGAAACCTTGTATCTCCATGTTTTCCGTCCCCTTTTCCCCTACTTCGACATACAACAGTGTCACTCAAAAGTAGTTCAAATAGATCTACAAGCTCACGACGGGTCGCTGTGTTGGGTCGTTGTGAACTTTTGGATCTGACATTTTCACTATTTCCAACAAGGGTGGGTTATACAAATATTTAACCAATGAAAAGTATTTAAAGAGCTTGTGACTAAATAAAAACTACATTGGCTCCATTGGGACACAGGTTATTGTTTTGTTTGTTTACACAAACTGACTTCTAGACCATATTATGGTCTGTTCCTGGCAGCTGGCAGGAACACCTCAAAATGAATTTCTAATATAGGTATGCAAATGTTACAAACAATACAACTGTGAACAAGCTATCTACTACAGTACTTCTTATGAACTGAACTCAGCCGTTAGATCACCTGCTGTACAAAGCATGCATGGAAGAAGTCAGTTCCTGTTCGGCTGAATGTTAAAATGGACAAAATAAGTGAATTAGCAATAGTACAGTAAGTGCAAGTTTGGGTGCCAGGCATGCTGGTTCCAGTGTTTTATAAACGTCCACCCTCATAGAGTTTTTACCCGCAACAGTGTAGCTGGTGTGCCCTGAATGTCACCACTACCACCACTACTAAGAAACATTGGGTCAATGGTGGAAAGTAACTGGTGGAAAGTACATTTACTGTATGTTCTTACTAGTGTAAGTACAATTTTGAGGTACTTTTCTTTTACTTGAGTATTTCCCTTTTCGATACTTTTTACTTCTCCGCTACATGCCTGACAATTTGTTTTTGACAGCTTTAGTTACTTTGCAGATTTGGATTATTATTACAAAACATACATTAACCACGTAAATCCTATTTTATACTTTGGCTATTCAAAGATAGCCGATCTACAACCTCACAACCTCGAGTCGCGAGTTTACTTAGGTACTGTATGCATATTGATGCCAATGCGTTTGTACTCTTACACAAGTAATAGTTTGTTTGTGTGTGTGTAAGGAAGAGGTCATATGTACTCCATCTAGGGCTGGACGATACGACTTCAAATCAATATTATTTCAACACATGGTAAACGTGTAGATAATGTATTTTCACCATTTGACCTACAAACTTAAGAAGTATGTACGGTTTAATCAGTTAAGCGAGCGTTGGCAAACAATGGTGTCGGATTGAACATCAAGGAGACCTCCTCTTAAAGGTCCTTTAAAGCTCTCTGGTCTGTTTGTGTTCCAGTGGGGAGAGTGGAGCAGGGAAGACTGTGGCAGCTAAATACATCATGGGCTACATCTCCAGAGTGTCTGGAGGAGGACCTCGAGTACAGGTGAGAAGAACTGTGTGTGTGTGTGTGTGTGTGTGTGTGTGTGTGTGTGTGTGTGTGTGTGTGTGTGTGTGTGTGTGTGTGTGTGTGTGTGTGTGTGTGTGTGTGTGTGTGGGTGTGGGTGGGTGTGGGTGTGTAATACTATAGTTCTGAGGAGCAAATGTATAAGTAGATTAGTACATGCCCAGAGGCAGATTTAGGCTTACTAAATCTGCCTCTTTACAATGAGGAAATGATCAGGTTAGGATTTGGCATTTAGAGGTGAGGTTTATTTTTGATTTGGAGTTATGTCTGATTTATACTTGTCACAGGCTGAAAATAGCCGATCTACAAGCTCTGAGCTTGTCTGACTATTTTCAGCTTTTGGCTTAGGGATAAAAAATAGAAAATTAAAAAAATGTCATTCATAAAATTGCCGTCCTAAAATGTTGAGTATAGTAATATTTACACGTCCGGATTCGGTCTTATCTGTCACAATGTGATCTTTCCTGATTCGCCACATCCCAATCACTTCAATAATTTCTTTTATATTATGCACAAATAATCAGACACGCAGAGACTACAGTATCTGGTTTAGGGAGCAGATATGTATGCAAATATTAAGTCTAAGATATGCCCACAGTTGTGTGAAAGACCCAGAGTTATTACAGGCCAAAATTATATTGAATGATAAAAAGTCAGTAGCCAAAGAGTTAGAGGAACCATCTATACTATAGATGGTTCCTCTAACTCTTTGGCTACTGACTTTTTATCATATAGTATTCAAATAGCCAAAGAGTTAGAGGAACCATCTATAGTATTCAAATAGCTAACTATGAATATTCTCTCATACAGTAGGTAAGTATCATAGAGCAGTGGTTCTCAAACTTTTTTGTGCCAAGGACCCCCAAATTGATATGTATTTGGCCGCGGACCCCCACCTGAAAATATGTTGTGCCAGGGACCCCCAGAAGCAAAGATTTGAGTTCAAAATGTTAGCCTTTTAAAAAGAAGATTGAAAGATTTGTGCACATTTTTGAGATTTTTCAAAAATATCAGATCTACAAGTGCTTGTAGATCTGATGTGACAGCTTGTAGATCTGCTATTTTTGAATAGCCAAAGTATAAAATATGGATAAAGTGGTTAAAAATGATTGTGTCGCTTTATTAACAAATTTAGCTGGGTACCCCCCCAAGGACCCCTGGGGGTCCCCGGACCCCACTTTGAGAACCAATTTCACAGAGGACAGAAAGCTTGAGTTTAGTAACAATTTGAGATGTAACAGTAATGAGGCGGCATTTAAAATGCTTATCAAAAACAACAGCTGCACCCCACCACGACCAATTTGTCTGGGCTGACTACCAGCATGTTTTAAACACGTTGCTGTCAAAAACATAAAATTAAGCTTGGTGGAAGCAATAACATCATTCATTTGAGAGTGATCAAACATTTAAAATACCCAATCACCTCATATAGGCCTACAACATTAAGCCTGTTGCTCCATCTTCTAATTATATTGACCTTATAATTACATTGACACCTGTTGTCAGGCTTAGGACAAACCGTTTTAACGCAATAACATTCAATAAACAGTCAGTAGTGGGACACATGGTTATAGCATAATAATTGTCTTTAAAAATGGGTCTTAAAACAGGAATATGGAACGTCACATTATGTCCATCTACACACACTGTCAAGGGCGCCGATAGTGTGGGTGCCTCGGGGCTAAAGCACCCACTGTGGGTGAGGAGCACTTTTTTTTTTTGACCAGCCCACTGGGTGCTGGTCAAAAAAAGAAAGATTTCTTAAATTTATTTTTTTACTTTTTTGCTTCGCGCGCGCAAACGGGGCACACATGCACGCGCGCGCAGTGCCAGGTTGGGCACCCGCTAGAGCTTATAAATATCGGCGCCCCTGCACACTGTCATGTGAAATGTTTTGTGACTTCTGGTGGATTTTGATTGGCTTACGTCAGTCACAGATTCATGGCCATGTGTGATGTGAGGACAGACCGGCATAAAGTCAGAGCGAGACTTGAAACAATCCCATTGTCTTAGCCAACCATTCTATTTCCCATTCACCAGTGGTGTAAAGTAACTAAGTACATTTACTCAAGTAGACCTACTGTACTTCAGTAAAATGTTGAGGTATTTTTTTACTTTACTGGAGTATTTCCAATCTCCACTACATCTCAGAGGCAAATATTGTACTTTTACTCCACTACAATTATTTGAAAACTTTAGTTACTTTGTAGATTTGGATTATTACCTCAAAACATACATTAACCACTTAAGCCCTATATACATTTCGGCCATTTGAAAATAGCTTATCTACAAGCTCACAATGCGTCGCAGCTTGTAGATCGGCTATTTTCAAAATCATTTTATACATTTTAAATCTTGAAATGGGACATTCTGCCTAATGAGTACTTTTTTACTTTTGGTACTTTAGGTACTCAAGTACATTTTGAATTCCGGACTTTTAACTTGTAACAGAGTATTTCTATATTGCCGTATTGATACTGTTACTTAAGCAAAACATTTGAGTACTTTTTCCACCACTGCCATTATTCACCTATTATAAGTCCATCAGAAGCCTCTTCTTGCACCCTACTCACCCAACCCCCTCAGCAGCCATCTGGCACCCTACCGATCAGCAGATGTCCCGGTGCAGAAGCCACCCCTCTCCTCCACATTCAGCCCATAACACTATATAGGCCTTACAGTTTCCAGTGTGTAAGGATCAGACGTGGATTAGGAAAAGGCCTCCAGACTGATGACTGTTAGTCATTGTCAGCTAGAGTTATTTTCCACCCGGAGAATATTACACATGGCTCATGGTTCAAAGTCAATATAGCTGCTTTTAGTCTAAATAGTTACTCTGGGATACTGGTATCACAATATGTTTCATCTCCACGTCCAGAAATCATATTCATATCCACCATTTAACCCATTAAGACCTGAGGCCAATTCTAAAAATGACAGTTTTTTGAAAAAAATATAAAACATATTTTCCCACAATTTTTCAAAAATAGCCAAAGAAACCTAAAGTGACACAGACGCGTTCCAGGTCTAAATGGGTTAAAGATTCCTCAGTGTGATAATAATACTGGGCTAAAGTAAATAATGTGTGTGTTTCTAAAGCACATTATCAAAATCTCCTTTTTAGTAAGAAATGGATGTCTATGGTTTGATTAAACGAAGGTGGCTATTGTATTATTCTGACCTTTTGTCTCTTCTTAAGACGGTATTAATAGTACCTAACACAAGTATGATGAACCGTGCCATTTTTGCCAGGGCTGTTTCTGGATAGTTTACTGCTATGCTATACTGTAAAAATAGTTCCTAAGTTGAACTGCGCTACTTCTGTTTTCCTTTCCTAAAGGACAAAAGTTCAGGAATGCAAAAGATTCCAGGAAATACTACCACCCCACTTCTGTGTACAATAATGCAAGGGAGAATAGAACATCACAGTCAGCGTGCTGATTTAAAACTCATGTGTTTCTGACATGCAGATGGCTCATGGGAAAGATAATGTTCTCCAGGCGTGTGTGTGTGTGTGTGTGTGTGTGTGTGTGTGTGTGTGTGTGTGTGTGTGTGTGTGTGTGTGTGTGTGTGTGTGTGTGTGTGTGTGTGTGTGTGTGTGTGTGTGTGTGTGTGTGTGTGTGTGTGTGTGTGTGTGTGTGTGTGTGTGTGTGTGTGTGTGTGTGTGTGTGTGTGTGTGCGTGTGCGTGTGTGCGTGTGTGTTGTTCATTCATGTCTGTTTGTGAGAAGTTCCAGACATGTTGTGTACACATGGACCTGCCGTGAAGGGTGTGGGGGTGTAGTGTGTATGTCTGCCTGTACATCACCTAATAGTAGGATAGTACTAATATCACAAGTAGTATTAGGATTATTTCTAATATTATTTACTTTTGCCTCGACTACGATAATTATTATAAAACAATTATAAAAAACGATTATCAAAGAATTGACAATAGCAGATATACAAGCTCACAACGTGTCACCTCGTGATGCTTTGTGAGCTTGTAGATCAGCTGTTTAAATTATTTTTGTATGCCACCATTGTACAACTAAATATAATATACTGGAGGCCTTAAGAGGTATATCAGACTAATACATTTAGTCAATTATGAAAAATCTATTTTTTGTCGATTCATTGGAAATAATAAAACAAACCTTGCTTCTCCATTATTTAATTGAGAAGCAAGGTTATTGGTTCTAAATATAGGTTTGATATATTTTGGGTGAATTGCTCAGCCCTGCCTAATAGACACTGAAGCTAACGTCTCACCTTCTACGTCTGTCCCCACACAGCATGTCAAAGACATCATCCTACAGTCCAACCCCTTGTTAGAGGCCTTCGGCAACGCCAAGACCGTGAGGAACAACAACTCCAGCAGATTTGTAAGGCTTTTTCTTTTCTTTTTTCACTTTTGTGCTGTTCTTCCTTTCTTATTTGTGTTTTTACTGTTTGGGAATTGGGCCTTGACTTTTGCCCTAGCCCGATTTGAAACGGTTTTGTCGTGAACCAAAACAAACATAAGAATGTTCACTTCAAATAGAATGCAGGGAGAGGGAAAGAAGGGGGAGAATACTGTAGTGAATTACAGACGTGGTTTTCCGACTGTTTCTCTCTGGGGATCCACATTTTGAACATTTTATCACAAAGCTTATTCAACTACTTTCAACCTGCCGTCCCTATTTTGGGCATGTCATTATAGGTTATAGGTACTTTTCTAAACTACGCACAAATAGCAGATCTACAACCTTGTATATCGGCTATTTTTACTGTTCGTCTTATGACAAGGAATGTCTGTCCAAAACTGTTACTTTTCAGGAAAGTTTCAATGGATCCAGTGCAGTTGATATTTAGTTGTGAATACTTGTCATTGGTTCAATATGTATACGACTCACAGACGTACTTGACCACTTTAACTTGAATACTCAATTTCTTTCCAAAATAGCGGATCTACAAGCTCACAACGCGTGGCATCGTGACACGTTGTGAGTTTGTAGATCGGCTATTTCTGCTACTTTTGCACGACACTTACGATTAAGTAGAGCATGAATTCACGGGAAAAAATACGTTGAAATACGGAGATACAAGGTTTCTGCCCGATAGTGACGATATACAGTAAAGTCTTAAGTGGTTAAACCAAGGGACCTGTAAAGACCATGTGCTATCAACACCGCCAGTAGCTTTCACGTTATATTATAAATATGAAGTCACATTGTATTGCTTCAGCTGCTTTACTCAAAGACAGATCTACAGCATTGCTACATACTTAACTCAAAAACAACTTTTGTGACCTAGCTTTGGCTTTGAGCCCAGACTTTTGGAAAAACAACATTTACGCTTAAAGCTTTTCCTTTTTTCTTATTTTCTTAGCTCAGGACTTTGTGAATGATGTGGGCCCTGGTTAACCAGAATAGTGCTGTAAGGACACGGTGTACACAAAGAGTGGGAAGCACACTCCAGAACCGCTGAGGCACATATACTACACTGCTTACAAAGGGAGTTGGTTAGCGCTGACATAGAATTAAGGGCAAACATTATATTGCTGAGAATTTACCTCGTCAGGACTTGCACAACAAATCTTAGTGAATGTTTTTTTTTGTCTTGTGTGGGGAAACAAATTAAGTTTGCCTCTGTTGGCGTGACAACATGACTATACTGTACTTTCAATAGAGTCTCTTTGGATTAAAAAAGTGCACTCACTGCAGTGGCAGCCCACAGTTTGACTGGGACTGGATTAGATATTCCTACATTACAGACTTATTTGGAGGGCAGACAGAAAACGGGGGCAGGTCTTCACGTGCACGCACACACGCACACGTGCACGCACACACGCACGCACGCACGCACGCACGCACGCACGCACACACGCACGCACGCACGCGTGGCCTGCAGGCGTACGCCCTTGGTACAGACCTTGACATTATTACCCCACACTTTTCTTTTTTTTCATTAATATTTTTATTGGAAGCCAGGTACAAGATCAGTTCACTTCAATATCCTATTGAAGTGAACTGATCTTGTACCTGGCTTCCAATAAAAATATTAATGAAAAAAAAAAAAAGTGTGGGGTATGATCACATATATCAAGCTTATTTTTAAGCTACATGAAAAGAAAACTGTCCATCTACAGCATATGAACATTCGTCTTGGTATAGGGCTGGGAAATTAACTGAAAATATATCAAAACTGATATTTAGAACCAATAACCGGCTTTCTCATGTAGGTTAATTGAATAATCGAGAAGTAGGTTTTTTTCTTCTTTTCTTTTTTTCTTAAATATCAACAAATCAACACGGGGGGAAAAAATGGAATACTTTTTTTATAATCAACAAAATATATTAATTGTACAATGGTGGCGTACAAAAATAAATAAAAATAACAGATCTACAGCCCACAACGCGTCGCAATGTGACGCGTTGTGGCCCAGCCCTAGTTTTGGGTTTCATCTTCCACACTCTCATCCTCCAGGGAAAATACTTTGAGATCCAGTTCAGCTCCGGTGGGGAAGTAGACGGAGGGAAGATCTCCAACTTTCTGCTGGAGAAGTCCCGCGTTGTCATGAGGAATCCAGGAGAGAGGAGTTTCCATATATTCTATCAGGTGAGGCATTGTGGCTGTAGGACGGTGGTGGAAGAAGTCATCTGATCATTTACTTCAGTAAATGTAGCAATACCACAATGTAGAAATGCTCTGTTACAATTAAAAGGCCTGTATTAAAAATGTATACTGGTGTAGGAACACGGATATCTGTGACATAATAACACATCCATGAACAATCTTAATCATGAACCCTAGCGTCCCTATTCTGGCGCAAGCATTCGGCCAAAATATCAGATCTACATGCTGACAATGCATCGTGATGAAGCGCTGTGAGCTTGCAGATCGGCTATTTTCGGCCATGAGATTTGGACTAGTGGAAAATAGTAGCGAACCAAAGTATCCCTTGGGGACACCGGTCGACAGTGTATTTAGGAGTTTCTGAGTTGGAATTTTCATGGACTGAAGGACAGTGGACCACAGATGGATCAGAGGCCATGTGAGAGACGTTGAGGACATCATGTCCTTGCTGTCAGTGGAAACCTTGTATTGTTTTCAGGAAATGGAAAAAAAGAACCCGCGTTCCAGTGATTCCGATGTAGTTATTATTATAGTCAGAAGCTCTTGTTAATGCTTTTCATTGGCTAAATATTTATAAAACCAACAGACACACTATAACCGCCTTCCTCTTCCTTCCCGAAATAATCCTTATCCTTGCTTCTATTATTAATGAAAGAAGGAGAGCGTGCTGAAGAACTGGTGATTTAATAACAAAAATAGATCCAATAAATTCACGTGAACAGCCAACAACCACCCGTAGTAACAACAAATATCACTCTTTTTAGCGTGACCGCTTTTCCTCTACACCAGCACAGAAAGTAAACAAGAGAACAATCCTATCACTCCTTGCCGGCGCGCTCAGCCCACCAACAACTTAAAGGAACATACCACCTGTGTACACAGCATAGGGTTACAACACTTAGCTACTTTCACTTACACAATTCATGAATACCAACACGCCTGCCCCAAAACACAGTTGCCCCGAGGCAAATCCGGCGGTATTCACCTGGTATTCCTAAACGTAACCTCAGTAAACTATGCCTAAGCAAACCTAACCTTATTCCTAAACGTAACCTCAGTAAAACGGTGTCAAAACCTAACCTTATTCCTAAACTTAACATCAGTAAAACTATGCCTAACCCTGAACTTGTTTCTAACCTTATCCTCAGTAAAACAAATATAAGAATACAAGAACCGCTGGTCTGCGAAAAAAATGGGGGCGAGTCTTCCGGTTAACCTATTCATGCATTGAGAGCTTATCGGCTATTTTTGCTACTTTTGTGTGACACTGTAGTATGACGAAGTAGGGCATTCATTTATGAACAAACATAAATATGGAGATACAAGGTTTCTACCTGACAGCATCGATTTGGCTACTGAAGTTCGGGAAGAACAGCTTGACCATCGTTTAAGAGCTGAATGATGGTCAAGCTGTTACTTTCTGAACAACTCTGTCCCTGGCTGGAAGGGATGCGATGGCTCATCCTTCCCATTACAGAACTTCCTTCACATGCAAAGTGGAATGTCTGGAATAGACATTTCACATTAGAATGGGACAAAATGGGTACAAATAGGGAAAGAATTTGAGTTTCAGTGGCTTTTATTATTATCATTATTTTATTTGATAAATGTTTTCCAGATTGGCTATTTTCGCTAGTATGAATACATGCGTGCCTTCAGATTTTTACTTGCCCATTGGTGGACAAAATGGGTACAAATGGGGAAAGAATTTGAGTTTCAGTGGCTTTTATTATTATCATTATTACATTTAATAAATGTTTTCCATATTGGCTTTTTTCGCTATGAATACAGGCATGCCTTGAGATTTTTACTTGCCCATTGGTGTGCCACACAAAGTTTGAAAGCCACTGGCCTCACTCCTGCTCTTCAGGTGTGTAATAAAGTCTTCTTTGTTGCAGTTGATAGAAGGAGCCAGCAGTGAGCAGAAGAGCAGTTTAGGAATCACCAGCCTGGATTACTACACTTACCTCAATCAGTCTGGTTCCTACAAAGTGGACGACATCAACGACAAGAGTGACTTCCAGGAGACTGTGGTATGTTTGCTCCGTTTACACACAAACAAAAAAATGGTTTAATGCATGGCTCTTCAACAACAACGTTGAAGACCCTGGTTTTAACGCACATCCCCCTATCTTGGTGCTGAGCCCAAACTGCAAGAACAGTCAAATAATTTAGAATTTCTGTATTGCTTCCACTTTGTTAATCCATTAAGATTGGGAACGCAATTGTGTCATCTTAAGATTTCTTTGGCTATTTTTTGAAAAATCGTGTGTTATTTTGTGCAAATTGAATATATATGTTTTAAAGCAAACATTTTAACTCTGATCTGTGTGTGCTTCTGGGGCTTCCTGGAATAACATTTTGAGATGGGGGTCCACGGCCAAATACATATCATTTTGGGGGTCCTTGATATGGAAAAGTTGGAGCACCACTGATATAGCAACAGTTAGGATGTTGCTGTTAGGATTTAGAAAACACTTTTAGATACGTATTTGGCCGCGGACCCTCATCTCAAAATGTCTTGTTCCAGGGACCCCCAGAAGCAAAGATTTGAGTTACAAATGTTCGCTTTAAAAAATATATTTGCACAAATGTTCAAGATTTAAAAAAAAAATAGTAGATCTACAAGCTCATAGCGCGGCACAAGGTGCCGCACTATGAGCTATTTTTGAATAGCCAAAGAAATCTAAAATACACAGATGCATTCCCGGATTGAATGGGTTTCAATCCTATATGGATCTTCTTCAGGTTAGAAACCCTTTTAACCTTCCACTCAACTTCCCGTCTGCTCTCCTTATGTGGTTCTGCTCTCGCTCATGCATCAACAAAGCATTCTCTTGCCCGCACGCTGGTCTTTCTACCAATCCTCTTACATTTTCCACTTCAGACCACCTCCACCTGTTTTTGTTTACCAAGTAAAACCACAAGGGGAGTAATTAAAGGACGTCTTGGCTTGGTACTATGAGAGTAAGTAAACACATAATGTAGCCCCCGGTTTAATGTGTGCTTTTTCCTTTGTTTTGCCAGCATGCCATGGAAGTGATTGGCATCTCAGGGGCGGACCGCGCCCTGGTCCTGCAGATAGTGGCTGGAGTCCTCCACCTCGGAAACATCAACTTCAGGGAGGCAGGGAACTACGCTGCTGTGGAGAGCGAGGAGTGTAAGTGTCCTTTAGATACTCCCAGATGCACCAAGAGTCGGGCTGGGTGACATGGCTTCAAATCAATATCACGATTATTTAACCCACCCATTTGACCTGGAACGCATCTGTGTCATTTTTTTATTTGAGCTAAAAAGCATTATTTTACACTTTGGCTATTCAAGAATAGCAGACCTACAAGCTTGTAGCGTGGCACCAAGTGCCGCGCTATGAGCTTGTAGAGCTGCTATTTTTTAGAAATCGTGAAAATTTGTGCAAATCTTTAAATGTAGATATTTTTAAAGCGAGCATTTGTAACTCAAATCTTTGCTTCTGGGGGGTCCCTGGAACAACATATTTTAAGATGGGGGTCCACGGCCAAATGCATATCATTTTGGGGGTCCTTGACATGAAAAAGTTTGAGAACCACTGATATAGTAACATAGGTTTTTTCAAAAAACTGTTAGGACTTAGAAGACATTTTGTAGAATCGGTCTCAGGACGATTTTTTTTTTTCTTTTTCAGGCCGAGATTTCAAAATCTCGAGATTTCAAAATCTCGAGATTTCAAAATCTCGTGATTTCAAAATCTCGAGATTGAAATCGCGAGATTAGTGAAAATAGCAGATCTACACTGTAGAATCCTCAGTGTTTCTTTCACTCGGAGCGTGCACAAAAGGAACCAAATGGACAATTTGTGCTCTCTCTGAGTTACAGACCTGTAAGGGTCCGTCTGGACGGCCCGGCGGTCCCCGGACCAGACTTTTTTAAACCAGTGACGACACTACATGTGAGACTGTGGTTTGCCAGGCCACAAAGCCACATTCTGTTGTGTGCAGACGGAGTACCAGCGCTCTGTAATCTCTTCCTTTCCTGTTCCCTCCTGTCTAACTTCCTGTGTGCTTACCCTGCCGTGTGTTCTATGGCTCATTTATACTTGGCTGCACCGCCCTTTCTCTCAACAAAAATGACGTAATTTCAGTTGAATATTCATAATTTTCGTCAAGCGACATATCGTACGAAATGTTTTCCGCTGGCTAGACCGTTATGAGCTTCTTACACACATCCTATCCAGCAACGTGTTTCCCCCAAACAAAACTCAACACAAATCAATTCACACTCAGCAGAACAAAAACATGATTCATCTCCGCTTGAACGAAATGTTGAGTCTGCCACGTTGTACAAATACATGCGTTTGGAACAGCTACTGTACTTAGTGTCCAAATGAATTTGAGCTTGAACTTGTCTGTGATAGGGTATCAAATTGTGTTATTCTCTTTTTAGTTTTTTGTTTTCATTGTGGGGTGTATTGTCCATTTTTCTGTTGGGAATTTAATTAGGGTTTGTGTTTAAGGTGGTTTGATTCCAGTGCTTCTCCGATGTTGTGAGATTTTGAATAATTAATAATTAATAAAGAAGCCCTTATCTCCATTAAGCGTACACTGCAGCTCATATAATACTTATCACAATACATTTCTTATGCCATATCTTTGAAGAAATCTGACCCACAGAGTTGTTCATCTTCAGATCTGAGCATTGATTTTGTTCACTATGTGGTACTCAATAGCCTCCAGTCCATTTGCATCAGTCCATACCTTTATGCTTATGGCGGTATAGTAACACAAAGCCTCTGCCCCAGCTTCACAGCTGATAAATGGGTCCAGTCATATGCTATTCCTGCTAACTTCCCAAAAGTGGGCTACTGCACTATTGTGATGCATTCCCAGACACTGCTGGACTGCAGGCCTTAGAGCCATTTCCTTCAAGGGGAAGTGAGTCACTGTAATAATGCAGGGAGGCGCTCTCATGGGACAATGTCAATGCCAGGTTAGGACTAATGATCCTTGGCCTGCTCAAGCCTCTTTCAAGGGCCTAACCCAGTCGATGGAGTGTGCTGCATTCTCTGTAATACTAAACTTGTCTGGTCTGTATTCTTTCCAGAAGATATTTAGTTTGGACAGTGAGTGTATGATGGCTCACGTTTAGTGCCCTATTATAGACCACAAATATGAGTGAAGAGACTACACAATAGAAATGTGTCTGTTCATGAATGTGTGCCATTGATCAGTCCAATCCAATGAAAATGGCGCATTACTAACCACTTGAACTTGCTGGCCCTATTTTTGACATGTCATTGTAGGCGAACATTACCAAAATTGAAAAATCCTATATTAAAATTGCCTTGTGGGTCGATGTTTGGTTGACGGTGGGCTTTGACCGATATTATGTGGGCATATATTGATGACATCAGGATCTCCATATACAGCATACTGAGTAGTTTTTCCACCACGGAATATCAGGCTATTGACAAGTGTTTAATCCTCTCACCACTGTTGCTTTGTGGTCTTTGTGCTCTTTGTACAGTCCTGGCCTTCCCTGCCTTCCTGCTGGGAATCGACCAGAAACGTCTGAAGGAGAAGCTGACCAGTAGAAAGATGGACAGCAAGTGGGGCAATGCGCTGGAGTCCATTGACGTGACGCTGAATGTAGAGCAGGCGTGTTACACGCGTGACGCGCTCTCCAAGGCCCTACACTCACGTGTCTTTGACTACTTAGTAGAGGTATGACTGCATATGTGTACATCATGGAGATGTGGTTGATTTATAGATTATAATCTCTGTTATGCTAATAATGCTTCTTGGCCATAACTTTTATACCATTGAAAGGCCTGTTTCTTTTCCCCTTTTGAATGGTGGCCCATTTGTAGGGAACATACAAGAGTCAATAGCAACAGCAGAATAAGTTGTTTTGCATTTTTCATGGGCGCAAACCCACATACTCAGCTGTGCTGCTCACCCCACAAATCCATGTTCCCTACATCCGGCAACGCATCTCTGTCATTTTAGATTTCTTTGGCTATTCAAAAATAGCAGATATACAAGCTCATAGCGTGGCACCGAGTGCCACGCTATGAGCTTGTAGATCTGCTATTTTTGAAAAATCGTGAAAATTAAGTGGTGCTCAAACTTTTTCCTGTCAAGGATCACCAAAATGATATGTTTTTGGCCGCCGATCCCCAACAAAATATGCCCCCCGGAAGCAAAGATTTGAGTTAAAAATGTTGTTTAAAAAATATATATGTATTCAACACAAATGTTCACGATTTTTCAAAAATAGCAGATCTACAAGCTTGTAGCGTGGCACTCGGTGCAGCGCCATGAGCTTGTAGAGCTGCTATTTTTTAATAACCAAAGTATAAAAATAATAGCTATATAGGTTAAATAGCTCAAATCTAAAATGACAGAGATGCGTTCCCGGATTGAATGGGTTAAAAGGGAAATAAACATTCCAACGGTATAGAAGTTATTGCCAAGAAGCATTGTTACAACAGAGACATAATCTACCCAACACAAATTGTATTATGTTGAGCTTGATCAGGTCGTTATATCTACAATGTTCCTTGCGTTTCAGTCCATCAACAAAGCCATGAAGGACCAACAGGAGTTAAACATTGGAGTGCTGGACATTTATGGATTTGAAATATTCCAAGTAAGTTTCAGTGATAATTATATGTATATGTTTAAACCTTTATTTATCCAGGGTAGGTTTGCGGTTTGCTGTTTTTTCCAGCAACATCATGCTTCACACACACGCACACACACACACACACACACACACACACACACACACACACACACACACACACACACACACACACACACACACACACACACACACACACACACACGCACACACTCATTTTCTTAAGTAAAACATTTGAGTTCTTCTTCGCGCTACATGGAACAGTTTCTAAATCATTGCAAGAGCTCTTAATCCTCCCATCAGTCATCAAACTCAAAGCTACTGTGTATTGCATGTTTAGATAACATTCTCAAAATAATAGTGGGCTCTGTTTGGCTATAGGCTTACAGTTCACAGGTCTCCTGCTTAAATACACACAACTATTATTAACAAATCATAGATAAAAAGTCACCATCTGTGTTTTGGTGCCCCGATGTCCTTAAACAGGAAGCTGCAGAATGTTAAGACACAGTAACAGGCTTGTAGCCTCAGGCCTGAGGCGCTGTGTGTTGAATAGTACATTCCTTTCTGTAATACTACCAGAATAAAGATGACTAGGATTTGTCAGTGATGTCACAACGAATCATCATCTACCGGAATTGCTTAAAACACACTGTGCACTTGAACCACAAAACGCGTAATTATTGCGTCATCACAGTGGAGAGTGACAGGAAGCACGGAGAGAGTAGGGGGGTGACATGCAGCAAATGGTCTGGCCGGCTGGGAATCAAACCAGGGAGTCGTTGTCAGGCATTAGATTCCATGTGGTATGTGACCTAACCATTCTGCTACCCCCCCCCCCATTCAAAAGAAAAGGAAAAAATAATAATTACATATTTTCAACTGGTTAGGTTTAGTCCCATGAAACTGGGAGGTTTCCCACGAAGGCTACACACAGTTGTAATTGTTAGTGACATCACTGTCCTGTCCTTGGTGTCAATATCCTACACTAAGGCTGACTGTTGGGTAGCCTCGCTCTTTAAACAAAGCCCATTCAGAAAGGTCTGAGCATATCCCTGTGCTCTGAATAAATGACTGACAGTATTCCCTGTGCTGTGTTGTGCATGAAAGTGAACTGATCCCTGTATATTTGTCCCCATGTTAGAAAAACGGCTTTGAGCAGTTCTGCATCAACTTCGTCAATGAGAAGCTACAGCAGATTTTCATTGAGCTGACATTAAAAGCTGAGCAGGTACAGTAAACTCCGTCCCCTCCCTTCTTTTTCAACATTGTGTCGTTCCAGTACTCTCTTTACTTGTGTTATATTCTGACCAGAACATATGTGCCTGTAGGAGGAGTACGTACAGGAGGGGATCAAGTGGACTGCAATTGAGTACTTCAACAACAAGATTGTCTGTGACCTCATCGAGAGCAAAGTGGTAAACACAAAACATTTGACAGATAAGTCACACTACACACACAGTTTAGGCGAAATATGTCAAAAATGGTCAAATGTTGAAAAAATAGCTGATCTACAAACAAGCTCATAATGCGTTGCGTTTTGAGCTTGTAAATAGGTCATTTTCGCTTTTCATTGTCCAACGAAGTGTATTATATAGGGCTTAAATTGTTCTATTGATCTATAATATCTCTCATGATCGATGGTTTACTGTCCCACTGAGAGGTGTGCTACGAAACCCACAAGGGCTTAAAACAAGGGCCGTCTGAGGAAAGCGACATCTCTGTGTCACTGCCTGAAATTACATTTGTCTTTTACACAAGTCTAGACCCAATGTTAGACCAGCGGTTCCCAAATGTTCAGCTCGAGACCCGATATAAATAGCCAATCTACAAGCATGCGTCATATTTGTTTTAATTTATGTTACTTTTTTTTCCTTTTTAAAAAAAATATTTCTGAAATTCTTCTGAAAAATGTTTGACATTTGCTATTGTAAATTTCAGAAACATTTGTAGGAAACTTTAGAAACAAAGAAAAAAAGTTGTATTTACTCGCGACACGAGGGTCCGTGACCCATTGTTTGGGAAACTCTGAGCTAGACCAATGACAGGTTTCCATGTGCCTTTTCAACAGAGACTTGTGTTCTGTGAGTTAGGCCCACAACCACACACACACTGCAGCCACTGTGTCCTCTTTAGGGCACTTATCAGCCATGGACAGAGGCTAGCCAAACAGGGCAGCGTGTGCAGCTGTGCAGCGTGTGACTTCATCCTCTGTGTGGCCGTGGTGGGATGTTTTGAAGCTTGTCTGTTACATTTTTCATTGCTTGTTTTTTACATGCATTATTAAATAAAAGTCAAATAGAGATTTGTATCTCAGTCTTCATATCTGTGTATACAGTAACAGATTATATACTGTATCAGGAGACTCGTCCTTCACTTGGAATGGTTTAAGACTTAAACCATGACTTAAACTTTAAGCCATTCTATTTGACCAAAGTATGATAGTTTCACTTCATTGGTCTGCATGTTTGGTTTTCAATGATGAGTCAATCATTAACCACTGACATCACGTGACCATCACCATACCAGTGTGCAGATACCATTTGGCATCCAGTCTTTTCCCTGCATTTATATCAATAATTGTCAAATAGGACATTGCAGCTGTGAGTTGTTAATCTTTTGAAAAAGTGCCACTAGAAAACTCTAGAAAAGATTAACACCATTTGGGTTGATATGCTATAAGGTATATTCAAGGCATCCAGATTGAAACCGACATGGTTTCATGATTACTGATTAACTGGGCAGCCAGTGTTGGTCATTGATTAACTCTTGACTTGGGTACAACTTAATAGTACAAACTAGATGCTAAACCACTTTAAACCTGGCATCCCTATTTTGGACATGTCGGCATAGGCGAAGAGTGTGCATGCATTCTGATCTGTTGGATCGGCTATTTTCACTATTCTTGACCATTTCTGACAAGTTTCGACAACGGGGCTAGTGGTTAATCCCAAGTGATATATCGCTCTTAGACCAAGTGGTTCTCAAAGTGGGGTCCAGGGACCCTCAGTTCCTTGAGGGGGTTCCAAATGGACCATTACAGCTGTGTAACTCCGAGAGAGTACAAATGGAACCAGGTGGACCCTTACGGGTCCACCTGGCTCCATTTGTACTCTCTCAGAGTTATGAGGGGGGTCCCTGATATTAAAACGTTTGAGAACCACTGTCTTAGACTAATGACTTTTGATTGTGAACCCAGAACCCGCTTGGCATCATGAGCATCCTGGACGATGTATGTGCCACCATGCATGCAGTGGGCGAGGGAGCTGACCAGACCATGTTGCAGAAGCTTCGTGTCGGGATCAACAACCACGAACACTTCAACAGCTGGAACCAAGGCTTCATCATCCACCACTACGCCGGCAAGGTCTGTCTGTCTGTCTGTCTGTCTGTCTGTCTGTCTGTCTCCACACACACCAGTCCTGTATTCTTCTTTGTAACTGTCAATGCTCCCCCGGCCCCTCTCTCCCTCCCTCCCTCTCTCTTCCTGTTGCTATGTGGATACAGGCTAACAATCTGACATATTGTAAATCTTAAATTGCCTTGTGAAGTTGTGGGTGGACGACAGTGGGTGAGCGTCACAAACGTAAGATCCGCAACCAACTCATTGGCTTTGTGGGTTGGCCAATGGCCAAGCTTCGCGTAACGGAGCGGCCTGAAAATGTAATATTGTAAATAAGCGACGCGCCAATCATCCGTCTCCGTCTCTCCCTATCCGTCTCTCTCTCTCTCTCTCTCTCTCTCTCTCTCTCTCTCACTCTCACTCTCACTCTCACTCTCACTCTCTCTCTCTCTGATCGAGCTCTGGTCTGACATCACACACAGGACCAAAAACAGAAACCGTTGCCTAACAACACTGATTTGCGTTTACGTGGGGCATAATCCTAGCCTGACACTCTGAATTTTCATTTAGTTTCACTCCATTATTCAGTCTGAAAGCCCTCTACGTGCAGCCGTTTTCTGAGATGGGGGCGTGGCCAAAGTGGCTCTCTTTAGCGGCTGGTTAGATTTTCAATCGAAAAACCCTGACTTTCTACATCGTCACCAGACCCTGAATGCGAGGCCAGCGATTCAGGGACTGGAGCCAGGCTAGCATAATCCAGGCACACAGACAAACAGACAAACACAGACACCTTGAACTTTATATAGAATATACTGTAGTTGTTGTTGTTGCCTGTTTTCGTGGCTATGGGTCACTTTGTCCCATGTCATGGTCCAGATGTGTGCTAGTCTCGGCCTGGTACACATGCCACAGGCCTAATGGCTCGTGACCTAAAGGGACTGGGTGGGTGGGGGTCTGGAACATTCCTTGTCCATTGTCAGACTACAGAAGAAACAACATTGATCGATCTGTGCACTTAGTGTATATCCTCTGCTTCTTCGTGAGGAATATTGTTAACTGATGTTGGTTGTAGAGCTGTGATCTACAGCACCTGGGTTTGGAAAACGGACTCCTTTTCCGATAGTTATTAACCGCTTTCTACATGGCGCCCCTATTTTGGGCATGTCATCATAGGCAAAAAACTTTTCGTGGAAAATAGCAGACCTACAAGCTCACAAACGTGTCACGTTTGTGAGCTTGTAGATCTGCTGTTTTCGCTGTAGATCTGCTATTTTCGCTGTGCGACACATTCATAAGATGGTGTATAAATCAGGCGTTAGTGGTTAACCTTTGGTGACCTTTGCGTGGTTCCCTCCCTCCCGCAGGTGTCGTATGACGCAGAAGGCTTCTGTGAGAGGAACCGTGACGTTCTCTTCACTGACCTCATTGAGCTGATGCAGAGCAGTGAAATGTAAGTATCTATATTCCTTTGGCGTGTTAAACGGCAACACGTGAGTAGGCCTCTATCCCTCTATGTTACTAGTAACTACATATCTAATAGCCTGATCACAATTATTTGATATAATAATTATTTTGCATAATTGTCAGAATCTTTTCCATTCATCTGCTGAAAAAATGTGTCATGCATTTTCAAACATTTTCAGCAGATCTATAAGCTCGCCGACATGTTGTGAGATTGTAGATCTGCTGTTTCCACTATAAGATGGTTAAATATGGCCATATTTTGGCTATACTACGTTATTTATTTTGATTATTGGTAGAGGTCATTGACAATCATTGACAGTCATTTCTTTGTATTATATTGAAGTTATTTATCATATCTGCCCCGAACATTTTTTGTTTAACGTTTGACTTATATGTTCCAATGTTCAATGTCAAAAACTCAATTACATTTTGCATGACAATGAATCCTCCAGTAAAATGTCATGCTAGTGACAGCCCCACGCGTTGGGAGAGAGTTCTGCGTCACGCATGTGAAAAAAGGCTCTTCCGTTATGATGCATGTGGATACAATTGAGCGTGTCTGATTGACCCTGTCAGGCGTCCAAAGGGCAGCTGCAGACCACTGGTTTACAATAGAAGTGTGCCGAGTCGGGCTGTACCCTACCCCTTGCCCCCTCCGGACTCACGTCCGGCCCCTCTCTCCAGATAATGTGTTTTTGGCAGTGGTGTAAAGTAACTAAGTACATTTACTCAATTACTGTGCTTAAGTACAATTTTGAGGTATTCTTTTTACTTTAGTGGAGTATTGCCAATTTTCAATACTTTTACTTCTACTCCACTACATCTCTATAAGGAAAATATTGTGCTTTTACTCTACACTCTACACTACAATTATTGGAAAACCTCAGTTACTAGTTACTTTGCAGATATAAATTATTTAGCCCTATTTTATACATAGGCTATTTGAAAATAGCCGATCTACAAGCTCACAACGCGTCGCATCGCAAGCTTGTAGATCTGCTATTTTCAAACATTTTAGTACTTTTACTTTTGGTACTTTAATTATATTTTGATGCCAATACTTTTTTACTTTTACTCAAGTAACAGTAACAGAGTATTTCTACATTGTGGTATTGATACTTCTACTCAAGTAAAAAATGTGAGTACTTTTAACACCACTGATTTTTGGTGCCTGCTTTAATAGTCAAGACTTGCAAGCTGGGTCTTCTCCCTGGGGAGCCACCGTGTTGAGGAGTCTGGTCTTGTGGTCTCTTCAATGTAGCCATCTGTCCCCAACACCCAGGACGCCCCGAAACACTTTTGTGTGAATGTTTTGTCGGGGCTTCAAAGGCACGTGCTCAGGGACGTAACGGACATAATCGCACAGACACACGTGCACGCACATACACACACACACACACACACACACACACACACACACACACACACACACACACACACACACACACACACACACACACACACACACACACACACACACACACACACACACACACACGCACAAAGGCGTTTGCATCGGCCACATACAAAGGGAGCAGTGGGGAGGAAGGAAGCAGGCCTCATTCCTTAGAGCCTCACATCTAAACAGAAGAAAAGAACGAATGACCAGTGTTATCAGCTGGAGGTTATTAGTAGTAGCATTCTGCTCCATTTGCCCGTGTGCCGGCTGAGCTTTTATTATGTCTCTGGATGTTTTTTATTAAGCGCTTCAAGACTAAACAAATACCATTGTTACTGAAAACTAGAAACATTATGGTACTGTGATTCTGTTTGCAATGCAAAGTAATAGTTGTCTGATGATGATTAAGTACTTAACGCCAATTTTCATCGGTAGGCAGGTTTGGTCATTTCTTTATTTTATTTTATTATTAATGCGAGAACAATGGCTTCTATTGTAGCAGGTTAACTTTCCAGGAAGAGAAAGGCTGTAGTTTCTATTAGTTTGGATTCCCCATCAATGATGTCACTGATAGGCAGGTTTCTGAAGTGTTCATAGCCCTCCTCCGAGACACGGACCGAGTAGACAGAGATGGTAACATAATATAACTAGAAAATATTGTTCCTTGAAGAAACAACGTGGGCTCGCTTTAAAGCCAAAAAATAGTAGTTATAAAAAGTACAAATTCAGTTGGACTTGGTATATCTGTCTTTGTGTTGTGTGTGGGCGTAGACTTGCCTCCGGTTGATCAGATCGGGAGCACCCGTTATCATTCTCCTAATTGTCATCAGTTACACACCTGCTTGCATAGCTGATGGTAGCAAGGGGGTGGAGGGGTATAGGGGGCGCGAGTGATGGGTGCGGGGTGCTCTGCGATTTCAGATGGTTTACAGTGTGTGTGTGTGTGTGTGTGTGTGTGGGGGGGGGGGGGGGAGAGTTGTGTGAGGTTATGTTGACCGATACACACCATTAGTGTTAAGTTGGAGCTTTTTTTTTTAGTTAAATTGGAGCTTTACAAAATTATTGCCATTAAAATTTCACCCATTTACACCGATGCCGGAGAAAACCATCTAAGGCACCTGCCCCCATCGGAAGCAATTAGGGGTTCAGTGTCTTGCTCAAGGACACTTCGACACTAAAGGCCTTTGCAGACTTTTTTTCAATCGAACCCAGTTCGATTTGTGCGTCTTTTCGCATGCGGTAAAAACTGATTGACTAATTGCGCCCTGTCTGCAAAGGCCTTAACTCTGGGGGAGCCTGGGATCGAACTGGGAACCTCACAGTTGCCATCCGGCCGCTCTACCGGCCACTCTACCCCTGAGCCACTGCTGCTCCCTGTACTCACACTTTCCAAACCACTGCCAAGATTTTTCCAAAATAGCAGATCTACAAGCTCATCACGCATCACATTGTAGATCGGCTTTTCTTTTGTATAGTTTGCATGACAGAGGGGGGTATGTGACGTGGTGGGAGGTGGAGTATGGGGTGTATGTGTGTCTCTCTGTGTGTGTGTGTGTGTGTGTGTGTGTGTGTGTGGGGGGGGTGGGGGGGGAGTTTGGAGCTTACAGTGTACAAACGTTTTAGCATCCAAAATATACTTTGAGTACCAAAGTAAAAGTACTCAAATTTTCAGCCGATCTACAAGCTCATAACGCGGCACATTGTAGATCGGCTGTATGTGGTTACTGTGTGTTTGGTCTTAATAATAAAATCTGCAAAGTAACAAGTAACTAAAGCTGTCAAATGCTGTCATTGTAGTGGAGTAGAAGTAACAAAAATGGAAAGGAACGTAAAAGGACCTCAAAATTAAACTGCGCATGGTAAGCACTTGCATAGTACTTGAGTAAATATATACTGTGACTTTGCCACAGTGACTTTACGAAAACACGGGCCATTTCTCCTCTGTCCTTCTCTCTCTAGGGGTTTTCAGTTGGAATAACATTGACTTTCCCATTGACTTTTTGGGGTGTTTAAAGTTAAATCTTTCAAAAACTACAAATTAATAAAGAAAAGTACAAGCATAGATGTCCACAGTAAGCTGGATTTTTTACAGTTTGAATGGAGTTTCTAAGTGAAAGTATGTAGGAGTAGTTAGGTGCCATACTTTTGGGAGAGAAAGAAATAGTGACAACAGCTATAATGCTCACAATGAGCATTAGTGTGTAGTGAGTACCAATTATATGAAGATTAGGTTGAAAATGGTGCTCCTCTAAGGCCTATGTATTTCGTATTGTATTTTTTAGATTTTTTTTTTTAGCCCTTAATATTAATAACATGCCCAAAATAGGGATGCCAGGTTGAAAGTTGAAAGCAGGGGTATTTCTTAAGCAATAGACAACTTCTAGTTAGGAGATGACATTACTTCAAGTATCATATGAACTAAGTGTTTGCGTTAAACCCTCATCATGACAGAGGCCTACAGGCATTTGTGTGTAAATACAGCAAAGGAAGTCCTTTTGAAACTCAAAATCAGTGCAGCAAAATCAGTTTTCCTTTTGCACTACTGCCGATTCTCTGCATTGGATTGAGCAAAACCTGAGGTCATGGAATACTTGCAAGTATCTGTTACATGCTGACCAGCACAAAGGAATGAGGGGACAGTACTAGAGAGTGTTATATGTACATGCTAAAAATAACAGAATTGAGACAAATATATCCCCCTTTAAGATCTAATTAAGAGGCACGGGAATGAAAATCAGCCAGCCTTGACATTTTTTATTTGACTACATGTGTTGTGTTGTGTTGTTTGACAGTCAGTAGCCTGAGGGAAATGAGTTTTACGTGCGTTATTACAGTACACACACTCTTCTCATTCACTTTCATTGGCCAGGTTGTCCCACTTGGTCTGTTTATTCAAACCAGCCAACTCTGTGTAACGACTGTGTTGGTACACAATAGTCTGATGCTGCTTGGGAAACTAAGGGAAAAAACTATTCTTGGTCTACAGCCTTTACTAATAATCCTTACTTTTACCTGTATTACCATTTCCATTCACTCATTCAGAGATCCAGTGCAGATATTCTTTACAAGGCGCAACAGCATGGCTGTTATTGTTTTTAGTTCACCATGTGAGTTTTTATGTGGTGTTTATGTCTGTGAACCAGACTTGGAATTTCACGTTTTTTTTATAGGCAAGAGCACTTGGCCTTTGGTTGGTTGTCTAATTCTGGATGGCACAAAGGCCAAATGACAGGGCAACAAGGCCATCAAATAAAACAATGATTTTAAGCCCACGGAAATAATACATTTAACTTGTTTTTGTCATTGAACGTTGGAACATGTAAATAAAATTGGCATTTGAAAAGTTTGTCTTTTACGCTTTGTAAACAAAAATACAGGGCAGATGTGACAAATATCTTAAATATACATTGACTGACAATGGCCGTTACTAATAATCAAAATAAATAATGTGCTATAGTTGAAACAAGACATCTGTTTAATAATGTTAAATAATGTTCAAAAATAGCGGAAGTACAAGCTCACAACCCACGGGCTTAGATTGGCTATTTTGCAATTCCTCAACAGATGAATTTACATGTCGTCTCTGTTGGGTTGAAACCTCATTATGTCCAAAACAGTTACTTTTCAGGATTGAAATTCAAAAATAGCAAAAGTAGCAGATCTATAAATTCAAAACGCATCGCTTCGCACCACATTTTGAGCTTGCAGATCTGCAACTTTTTATGCTTTTGTGTGACGCTGTAGTATGATATGATAAGATATGATATGAAGTAGGCCATTAATTTACGAAAAAACACCAAAAAATATCGAGATAAGGGGTTTCTGCCTGACAGCAACGATGTAAATAGATCTCAAATAATTGCCATCAGGGGATTTTGTAATAATTGTATAATTTTTTAGGCACCAAACTGAGGGGGCACGGCGGCCATAGCCTTCATGGCCTTCATTACATTTCTGCCCTGCTGGGGACAGATTTCTGTCATTGCGATAAGCGTGATGCAGTCACAAAACTTTAGAGTGTTGTTCAGATCATAACGACGAAGATCAAGTTCAATGCTAACCCTTTAGCATTGCTACAGCATGCTAATAGCAAGGTGGACACGTGAACTTCTCACTAATACTATGCTGATTAAAAAAAGGGTATTTACTATTGCACTATTTGACCATTACATCATAAAAATGAAAAAAATCACCATACACAGCGATCTGGCGTCACGGCTGATGTGATCCCATTACAAAATGGTCTCTAGTTATTTCTATTATGTATCTTGGTTTGGTTCTTGACTCACCAGCCTTGGTTGTGATCACTCCTTTGCTCTACCAGCCCTTTCATTAGAGCACTGTTCGCTGAAAACCTCAACGCTGAAAAGAAGGGTCGGCCCACAACGGCAGGCAGCAAAATAAAGGTAAGTTCAACCAAGTGTGTGCATGCATGTGTCTATTAGCAGCTAATAGATTATTATATATATATTACCTGCACGTCTCGGTCGAAAACAAATCACTTTCATTGTAACTCAAAGTAACTGTAATATTGTTTACTGTTTTGGTAATTGTAATAATTACACTACTAGTTACTGGGGGAAGTAATACTATTATAGTAATATATTACTTAGTAAATAGTTACTGCCCAAGCCAGCACTGACAGCATCTCTTTTGATCTCTGACTCGGCTCTCTTTCAGAAACAAGCCAATGACTTGGTGAGCACGCTGATGAAATGTACTCCACACTACATCCGATGTATCAAACCAAACGAGACCAAGAAGCCCAAAGACTGGGAGGAGAGTCGGTGAGTGTCTGATTCTAGAAATTACTTTTCTGTTTGCCTTTTACCTTTGTAAACACATTTGCACAGGGCAGATAACTTAAATATACACAGAACATGACCGACAATGACCAGTACCAATAATCTAAATAAATAATCTACTATGGCTAAAATAGGCCATATATAATAATAAAACAATTCTTATAGTGGAAATAGCCGATCTGCAAGCTCACAACGCATCGTAATTGCAGATCTGCTATTTTCAAATAGCTGAAATGATTAATGTTTGTTTTGTAATAATGATAATCTAAATCTTCTGGCGTAGCAGTATACTTTTTCAAAAATACTGTAGCAAAAGTAGCAGATCGACAAGTTCAAAACGAGCTGCGTTTCGAGCCGCGTTTCGAGCTTGCAGATCTGCTACTTTTGCCACTTATCTGTGACACTGTAGTATGCTGAAGCAGGGCTTTCATTTGTGAAAAAACACGAAAAGTTAGAATATATGGAGATAAGAGGTTTCTGCGCAACAGCAACGAAATGTACTGGGTTGCTTTCCACCACCGTGCTGACCCAGACTGGCGTTGTATTGTTCAGGGCCTAATGGCCTTCCTGTTGTGAGCTGGACTCAGCTTGCCTTGTTTAATTAACAGCGGAACCGCTGCCTTCGCAGGAAGCCTGGCTGCATTAAGGAAAAGATAGAGTAACACAACATCTTTTACATACAATAACCTGGAATATCCCTCTCTTCCAGAGGAAGTGAGAGCTTCATGTGCAGTGTATGCTCAAACCTTTTCATGTCAAGGACTCCCAAATGAATATGTATTTGGCTGCAGACCCCCATCCGAAAAGGTTTTGTGCCAAGTGCCAAATTTGATACTACAGTATATTATGAATTAATTAATGGCTCAATTCCACACCATTTGCTTTGCTTTTAAATTTCAGTAATAGTATAATTCTTTTCCCTTTTTTGAGGTATTAAAAAAGGTCTTAAAAGTAATTAAATTTGTACTTTAAAACTGCCTATCGCTCACCTACTCTCTCTCCACTGTACCTATCAAATATGGCCAAAAAGACCCCAAAAATAGGGTGGTGGGGGGGAGTGGTTAACAACACCCATCCTGCAACACCCTCTGACACAGTCTATCTGCTCCTTCATTTCTCTTTAGAGTAAAGCACCAAGTGGAATACCTGGGTCTGAAGGAAAACATCCGAGTGAGGCGTGCTGGTTACGCCTACCGCAGAATCTTCAGGAAGGTCCTCAACAGGTACCGTACCTTTCAAACGTTTTCATGTCAAGGACATTAGATTTCTGTAATGATATGTCCACGCCCCACCATTGCCATGGCGATGACCTTGAGTAGTGATCCTCAGCACCTGAGCTAATCTAGAGCCCTATAAAAGCAACCTGTTTGTCTGTGATCCACTCATATAGCACTGACGAAGGTCCCAGGACTGAAACGTTTGCTAATTTTATGCACCCCTCACTATGAGCACAGAGCACTTTATGAGCATATCAAAATAAAATAAATACTATTTTCTTTGTGTCTGTCGAAGGAGTCTTCCTTAATATTTTATGCAGCAAGCAAGTCTTTTTCTTCCAGTTTTCATGTCAAGGACCCCCTCAATTAGTGTTGTCGCAAATTAATGCATTTGGCCACGGACCCCCATTTGAAAATGTTCTGTGCCAAGGACTCTCATGAAAATAGCCAATGTACAGTGTATATAGGGTTAAAGTGGTTAAACTAATTTTGCCGCTGATGATTTTGGTCCGCAGTCCGCTCATTAAGAACTACTGTCATTCCTTACATCTGACGAATCTCTCTGTAGAGACAGAGGACACACTGGATGTGAACTTTTATAGACCTTCAAAGTGACAGTAGCTGCTAGCAAGCCCATTGTCCCAGTCAGCAGGGCAGAGGGGGGCCAAGTGACTCTATCCTCTCTCTTTCAGGGTTGGCCTTTGAAGGCAATCAGGAAACGCTTTGTGAATGTTAGTGTTGGCAACAGTGACAGGACAGGCTGTGTGTTTGAAACCACTGACGAGAGACCCTTCTCCATGCACACAACACAATGGGCTCAATGCTGCTGTTGTCGGTTTTACTGTAGTAAATTCCTCAGCATATGAGAGATTTGACTTTAAAAAGCATAACTAACAGGGCGCTCGGGTGGTAAAGTGCCTGCCCACCAGTGTCCAGCACGGAGCTTGTGGGTTTGAATCCAGCCTGGTGCATCCGGCTTTGTCGAGCGTCTATATGAACACAGTTGGCCCGTGTTTGGGGGAGGGAAGCCGGGTGGGGAGGGTGATATTGGTCATTGCACGTACTCCTACAAGCTGGGACGGCACCTGTCAGCAGGGAGTGTTGGGCAGGAGGAGTAGTCCTCCCGGTTGGGGTCTCCTCACTGGCAAGTGAGTCAGTAGGATACAACAGCAGTGACAACACACAAATGTATGTGGGGAGGAATTAATTGGCATAACAATTAAATTGGGGGAGAAAAAGGGCAAAAAAATATATAAATAAATATATATATGTACACACACAGTATAAAGCATAACTACCACAGAAGTTAGTTTTTGGTTTGACTAATATAACCTTAGGGCTTAGGCCTTTGCTGATGATCTCCAGCCAAGTCCAACATAGTTATCCAAAAAGGATTTTGTATTCATGTATAAAGACCTCTTGTTTGGCTGCTCCTTCCGCTCCTCAGGTACGCCATCCTAACCAAAGAGACCTGGCCGACGTGGCGGGGAGACGAGAAACAAGGAGTGATTCATCTCCTGCGCTCCGTCAACATGGACAGCGATCAGTACCAGCTAGGGCGCACCAAGCTTTTCGTCAAAGCACCCGAGTCGGTAAGCTTACCCCTCTGTCCTCCTCTCAACCACTTAACCACAACATTATTAACAACGATCTTAAAGCTAACCGTGTTGCCATGATAAGTTCTTATCGGCAAGCGACACTACAGAGTATAAATCAGGCTTCAGGCCGTCCACATCCTTTGTACTTCATGCAGGAGTTGCCCTGCACACTGTGTGCCTCCAGAAGAAAGCTCTTAGGGAAAACGTAGCACAAGTTTGCCACCTCGTAGCAAAATTACCACTTAACTCGCAACCTCCTCAAAGGCTCGTATGGGCCGTGAATTCAAATTACACGTCCAAATGGCTGCTGGGACGCAGAAGCCTATTTCTGTCAGGGTGGGGATGTACTGTAGAATGGGGGTTGAGAGGGGGCGGGGACAGGGAGGGAACGGGGGTCTCCACATTTTCACATTAAACACCATAAAAGGCACTAGTGTCCCAGAAACTAGTCCCAATCCCTATTCTACAGGAGGAGGGTTTTTATACGTCACATCAGCACTGAGTCAACACCGCTCTGGAACTGAAGCACAAGTGCGAAGTTGTGGTCACAGAGTTGGTGGGACATTGTAAGAGCTCGAAGTTTTCCACCATAACTGCACTTTTTTCATGACTCCTATGAAAGCTGCGCTTGTGAGAAGTCTATGAGGTCACTTATTAACATTTTGTACACACCGTGCGCGCGCACCCACACACACACTCTCTCTCCCTCTCTCAGAGAGATTCATGTCCATATCCTAACACACAGACATCTTAGTTGGTTTAGGTAGTAGTTGAATCAGGTTGATGGGTCGTCCTCAATGGCTGCACTTATTCCTCTGTGTGTGTGTGTGTGTGTGTGTGTGTGTGTGTGTGTGTGTGTGTGTGTGTGTGTGTGTGTGTGTGTGTGTGTGTGTGTGTGTGTGTGTGTGTGTGTGTGTGTGTGTGTGTGTGTGTGTGTGCGCACACGCGTGCGTGCGTGCGTGCGTGCGTGCGTGTGCGGCTGCCCCAGGTTGACTCCTGTGATTGAGGTTTTGCTTATGAAACACAAATATCACACGTCTAGCTGCTGAAATGAGCTGCCATGCTTCTAAAAACAAAACCGGTCTCTCTGATAAGGCCCTGACACCAAGTCATTAGTTCAGGACTGCAGTGTTTTTTTTCACTGTGTCGCTAATTAAATAACATGTGTTTGACTGCGAGCCAGATGTGAGCCCAGTCACTATTCTCAAGATGAGCCTGTCTTCCCGAGTGCTGATGGATGGACTGCCAGTGTTGGAAAATAACTAATTTACTCAAGTACTGTACTAAAGTACAACTTTTACTTTACTTGAGCGTGTACATTTTTCAATACTTTATACTTTTTACTCCACTGCAATTATTTGAAAACTTAAGTTACTAGATACATTGTAGAACAAACATTAACCACTTAAGCCCTATTTTATACATTGTTTGTTTCAAAATAGCCGATCTACAAGTTCACAAGCTTACTTCAGTAATTTGGTAATGTAGGTATACTTTGATGCCAAAACATTTGGACTTTTACTCACGCAAAATTTAGAATACGGGGCTTTTTACTTCTAACATTTCTACTTTGTGGACTTTTTAGGGTCTCTAAGTGTCTCAGAAATGTCACAAGTGAGGAGTCACAGTACAGGAGACTCCTTGTTTTACTGATGTCTCATCACTCACTACCGCCCTCTAGCTGAAATCTCCTATCAGTGTTGATACGGAAATTGTATTGACTGAATTCCTCATAATGTGTATTATTGTTGTCTTTGTTCATGTGTAATTTACAATTGCTAAAAACTGCAGCCAAAGCAACTTTGGCTGTTGGTTGGGAATGTATTTGTTGTATAACAATCCAATATTTGATTATGTGTTTGTGTATCTGGGATAGACAAAAAGTAAAAAGCAATGTTCAAGAAATGTACAAGCTCACAAGGCGGGGTGAGCTTCTGAATCTGCTCATTTCACTATCTTTGCATGACACAGGTGTGCGACGAAATATATTGTTGATATATAAAAACTTTAAAAATAAAAACACGCTTCTCGATTATTCAATTAATCCCAAAAAGTGATCGACAGAATAATCACGAAGAAAATCATCGATAGTTGCAGCCCCTAAATCAAGCCTAAATGTAATCCTCAAAACGGACCAGAAAAAACCCAACATGTAGCACTGTTTTGTCAGGTCTTTCTCTATAGGTTGTGTGTCCTGTGCCAAGCAGAAGGCTGCGTGCCAAGAGGCTGCGTGGGCAGGATGTTTAGTCTGAGTGGGCACAGGGCACAGAGACGGTTGCATGTCTAGAGGCCCGTCAGGAAATGACGGTCACTGGTGAAAAGCCGCTGGTCTCATGAAGCTCATTCAGCTCAGGAAGTAGGGATGTATTCTGGGAAGCAACAAATCAATACTTTACATCATAGACCTGATGACACATTGCTCCGCTTTGTAAGGATTAAGATATGCTACGGAAAATGACAGGCCCCCCCAAAAAAAACACGAATGAATGAATGAATAAACTTACTTGAGAATTTGCAGTCCACACCAATAAGAATGCAGTTATAGTTATTACTTTGTAGCAGACTTTGAATGCACAAACTGAATTTGAACTAGAATTGGTATTTGGGTTTTTTTGTTTCGATTTTTTATTTGAATGATAATTGGAGCTTGATTTGGAATTAGAACAAATTAGCACAAAGAGACCCCCCCCCCCCCCCCCCAAAGAAAAGAGAGCAAAAACGGAAATGAAATAAGAGACAATAAAATAAATAAACAGAAGATAAAAGCAATGAAACACTGTTATAAAAGATAAAAGGAGAGGAAAAAGTCTTAAAAACGAAATACTAAACACCAAGAGCCATCAGACATATGAAAAGACTATAAAATGAGAACAGTTAAAGACTGAGCAGATGTAAGCCTTAGTAGAGGTTTACATAAGTCTACATGGTCTGCTTACCAATCACCTGCAAAAAGAACCTACATTATGTCAGTGTTAGAAGTTATTATTACATAACATTTGAATTGATCTGTTCTTTGGCAGTGCTCTGACATTGGTAAAATGGCATTTAGCAAGCTTGTTTGAACAAAAAGACAAAAGCAATAGGACGTTGGTTCAGCTGTTGTTGATATTGTGGTTCTACTGTATACCAGTGTTTCCCAAACAGCGGGTCAGGACCCATTTTTGCATCAATTAATCTTTTGGGTCTTGAGCTAAAAGGTTTGAGAACCCCTGCTCTTATACAAAACAAAGTCCAAAAAAACAGGTGATGTAATGAGAACTATAGAATGCTTTTACTCATGGCAAGTTATTTGAAGACACTCCACAGTAAATGTAGTGACAGTTGAAACAATTCTACTCCCTGCCTCTTATTACAACATTCCAGCCACACCTGTGACCTCGGAGTGGCCAGGTAAACACTGGGCTAGGTGAAAAAAACAAGCAAGAGCATCTGCTGCAGTGGTTCTCAAAGTGGGGTCCTTGTTTCCAAACAAAAATGTTTGGAAACTTTTGAATAATTTTGTAATTATAAATCTGCTCATCTGGAGTTCCCTGGCACAAAACGTTTTCAGATGGGGGTCCGTGGCCAAATACATATCAATTTGAGGGTCCTTGACACGAAAAACGTATCTACTGTACATGTGCACCAGCATTCTGGACGCACATTTTTGGACAACCAAATACAATCACAAGATCATCAGTGAAACTGACAGCCAAAGCATTGGGCTTGTGTATTGAACTGGATACAGGAATGTACAGTATGTATGCTCAGTCATCCCTGCATGACGCTGTTACTGTGTTTGGGTGTGTCCGTGGAAAGTAACTGAGTAACTGTACTCAAGTAATTTTTCTTTTACTTTTTCAATACTTCATACTTCTACTCCACTACATCTCAGAGACAAATAGTGTGCTTTTTTCCCCCCTCCACTACAGTTATTTGAAACCTTTAGTTACAAGTTACTTTGTAGATTTAGATTACAAAACATACATTTTGTCTATTCTAAAATAGCCGATCTACAAGCTCACAACACGCCACATCGTAATCCGTTGTGAGCTTGTACATGTTCGAAAGATTGTCACATTTTGAATGTGTGTGTGTGTGTGGTTCTCCACAGCTCTTTCTATTGGAAGAGACAAGGGAACGCAAGTTTGATGGCTACGCCAGGACCATCCAGAAGACTTGGAGGAAATATGTGGCGCGCAAGAAGTATGTCCAGATGAGAGAAGAGGGTGAGTGATTTTTATTTTATTTTATTTTCCTCTTTTCTCCTCTTTTCTCCTCTTTTCTACTCTTTTCTACTCTTTTCTTGTCTCGTCTCCTCTCCTCTCCTCCTCTCCTCTCTTCATGCAATATGTTTTGGGTCTCCTCCTCAGCCTCTGACCTGCTACTGAACCGAAAGGAGAGACGGAGACACAGCCTCAACAGAAACTTTGTGGGCGACTACCTGGGCATGGACGACAGGCCTGAGCTCCGACAGTTCCTGGCCAAGAGGGAAAAGATCGACTTTGCTGACAAAGTCACAAAATACGACCGCCGCTTCAAGGTGGGGCTTCACGCAGTGACTGACAGAACCCATATTTAAGTTTGAATGCAATAACAATGAGCCACACATCATATTTTGTTGTTTTCTGTTGTATTTAGGGGATCAAGAGGGACTTAATCCTCACGCCAAAGAGTGTGTACCTGATTGGGAGAGAGAAGGTGAAACAGGGACCAGAGAAAGGTCAGGTGACGGAGGTCTTGAAGAGGAGGATTGAAGTGGAGAAGATCTTGGCAGTGTCTCTCAGGTAAGAATCAAGTTATGCAAGCAATGGCCAAAACAGCTGACCGACAAGCTCAGAGTTGAAAGCATGTAGATTGTTGTTTTCAGCTAAGATATTGAGTGTAAAGGGGAAAAAGAAGGGGGCTTAGTATACACCCCTGGTGCACTCCGGTCAACAAAGTAAGGTTTAAAGTAGTTTTGGGTTTAAGCCTGATTTATACTTTGCTGTACAAAGGTGTTGCTCACAGAAAATAACCGATATATAAGCTGACAATGCGTCATGATGTGATGCGTTGTCTGCAAAGGTGGTTTTAAAATGACACAGGCAGCCTGTTAAAAGCTTTCACGTGGTCAGCAAGCAAATAAATGCATTTGTGTTGATGGTTTCTGCTATGAAAGCATATTTTTGCTATCAAATCATATTTTTATGCAACTTCCTGATCCCCCCCCTTTCCACAAAATGTAAAGTAACAGTTTTGGACATAATAAAAACCAAACAACAAACAAAAATAAGTGAAGAATAATGTCAATAATGGTTTAAGGAACAAAACACACATCACTACCAGATTTACCGGTATTTTAAAAGCATAATAATGTAATATATTTGTTATCTCCAATATTTCTCTATATCAAATCAGAGATATTCTGATATTGTTTAGACATGATTGCCCAAACAGGATATATGGTATATTTATATGATATATATTTATATTTATGTAATATATAAATATATACTGTACTTTACATCTACCCTGTTAGGGCTCTACTGGCTCTCATTTGCAACAAAGAAGAGCCAGTAGTGCCATCTGGTGGCCATATATCTACAGTACAAAGCTCAGGCTGTTTGCTGGTCCAGCTCTGTCTCCTGTCTGGCCATAGTTCAGTGCTTCTCAAACTGTTTAATGTCAAGGAACTCCGGTTTGGTACGCATTACATAAGCTTTATTTATATAGCACTTTTAAAAAACAGGTTTGCTTATGTATGTGAAGTGCTTCACATACATAAAAACAAACATGAAATATAAAGGCAATTCAAAAACAGAATTAAAAACAAAGGAACCAAACATTAAGAAACATTAAGAGTGAAAGCAAAAACTAGCAGTCCATTCCTTCCAGCTGACTTTTAAAGGCCAAGGACCCCCACAACTCTGAGAGTGTAAGGGTCTAATATTGCTAAGAATTTTTACTCGAGTAAAAAGTATCAATACCACGATGTAGAAATATCTCTTACAAGTAAAAGTCCTGTATTCAAATAAATTGTTAAAAATAAATAAATAATAATAATAATAATAAAAGCTGATCAACAAGCTCACGTAGATCATGTGCCACATCACTATGCATTATCAGCGGCTATTGTTGAATAGACAGTATAAAATAGGGGTTAAATAGAGTTGGAAGATTTGAAATGGAAACACAGAACCCCTTCATAATGTGTTTGCAATTCAAATCTGCTGCTGAGCCAATCAAATGAAGCTACTCTATGGGACACTGACCCGGAAGAGGAAGTGTTCATGCCACCTTCTGGAAAAGGGAACTACATCTCTATGCACATCACAGTCTATTGATTAATGTGTGTTTTGCAAGAATATTAATCAAAATCTACTTAATAACTTATAACATATAGGCCTAATAGTAGAGTAAAAAAGTACAATATTTGCCTCTGAGATGTAGTGGAGTAGAATTATAAAGTATCACAAAAGGCAAATACTAAAGTAAATGTACCTCAACATTGTGCTCAAGTACAGTACTTGAGTTAATGTACTTAGTTACTTTCCACCCCTGCATCATAGCTACCACATTGCTTCAACAAACTGACTGTATCAATCTCCTCCAGGATTGAATTAAAGAACCTTTCTCCTCCTGAATCAGAATCAGACCTTGAAAATCAGAATCAAATCAGAATCAGAATCAGGCATTGAAAGATGTACTTTTCAGTGCCTCCATGGAGTGCCATTGTTTATTTTTTTCATGCTCTTTTCCCTATATGTAGCATATGAATCCTACCGTCTGTATTCTGGGCATATCGTAATATGCAAACATTCGGTGAATTTGTATAGATTGGCTGTTTTCGCTATTTGACGTACAGTACAACAAAGTATCAACAGTTTAAGCAGTTAAGACGTACTAAATCTATGTGTACACAAGGTTTTGTATGAGGTCCTTTGTCTGTGATTATAGCCAGGAGGCAGTGGGGTGTTCCCCAAGCAAAACAGTATATTGTTGCTGTCAGGCAGAAACCTTGTATCTCCATATTCCATACTTTTTCCCTTCATAAATTAATTTACTTCTTCGTTGAGAAGTAGTAAAATAGCGGATCTACAAGCTCACAATGCGACACATTGTGAGCTTGTAGGTAAAAGAAAGTGGAAGTTGTTAGGTCTGTCTGTGGGTTTCATAAATATTTAACCAATGAAAAGTATCAACAACAAGAGCTTGTGACTAAATAACTGCATTGGCTCGGTTGGAACATGGGATGTTTTTTTTTTTTTACGGTTTAACGGTAACGGTGCCGGACATACAAGGTTTCCACCCGACAGCGACGATACAAAGGCCACTATATATCTAGCAGAGAGAGACTGGGTAGGCAGGGGCCCACCATGTAAAACGTGTGGGTTTTTTCAGAAAGGCAAGAAGCTACTTCAAAGCCCCCAGTCTGGATTTTCAATCACACAAGTCCCCATGTGCCTGTAAATGTCACACAAAGGGGTATTACAAACATATGGAACCGATTAAAACCACTTCTCGTGTGTGTGTGTGTGCGTGTGCGTGTGCGTGTGCGTGTGTGTGTGTGTGTGTGTGTGTGTGTGTGTGTGTGTGTGTGTGTGTGTGTGTGTGTGTGTGTGTGTGTGTGTGTGTGTGTGTGTGTTGCTTCAAATTAATTCAGTCTAAAACTGTTGTTGGTGTTTTTTTTTAGCTCAAAGAAATAGGAGATCTACAAGATCTACAACACATCAGCTGTCATTTGCTGTTTTTGGCACGGTCATGCGTCAACATATAAACAGTGGCGGACATCCTCAGTACTTGAGTCATAGTATAGCTCTGTCAAATGTGTACTTGAGTAAAAGTACTACTACTATACTGCTATTTTTTTTTTTACTTAAGTACAGTACTCAAGTAAATGTACTTAGTTACAGTCCACCACTGCGTATAAATCAGGCCTTTGTTGTTGATGGGAGCCGTGCAGCAGACATACAGATCATAATGCAGTTGTTAAGAAATACAGCAGACATACAGTACAGATCATAATGCTGTTGTTAAAGACATATAGCAGACGTACAGGTCATAATTCTGTTGGTAAAGACATGTGGCTTTTTGAGTGGCTGTGTGAACTGGGTTCATGGGTTAATTTGAACCAGGTGGTTGCAGAGAGAGAGAGAAGGAAAGCAGCGGTTGTAAAAAGCTCATCAGAGAAAACGTCTCTTGATTGTGGAAGAGCAAAACATGACCGTGAGTCACAGACACACTGTATGTATGCCAGTGGTTCAGTCACTTTAACCCTATAACCAACAAAGCATAAATTAGCCCTTAAAGGATCACTTCACCCATTTTCAAATCTTCATATAATTGGTACTCAATAATGCTCATTACAAGATGGTAAAATTTCAGTCTACTCACTCTGTGTCTCAGAGGACGGCTGCGTACAATTCAGGAACCTGCCTACCAGTGACATCAACGGTGTTTTTTAAATGAATGCAAGAACAATGGCGTCTAGTTCGGCATAGTTCACCATCAGTGATGTCAATGGTAGGCAGGTTTCTGAACGGTCCCCAGCCCACCAATGAAACGCAGAGTGACTATAGACGGAAATTGTGCTATCTTATAATGAGCATTAGTGAGGACTAATTATATGAAGATACGGTGGAAAATAGGTGAAGTGCTCCTAATGTCAACATAATGTATTTATTATTTTATTTATTGTCGGGTGGAAACTTTGTTACTTTTGAGGAAATGGAAAAAAAACAGCCTGTGTTCCAATGGATCCAATGCGGTTATTACTTAGTCACAAGCTCTTGTAAATACTTTTTATTGTCAATATTCATAAAACCCACAGACACACTTTCATTTTTCAAAAATAGCTAAATTGAGCAGATCAGATCGGCTATTTTCGCAACTTTAGCGTGACACTGTTGTACGATGAAGTAGGGCATTCATTACGAAAAGGGAAAAAAGAGAACAAAATTACGTTGAACTGGAGATACAAGGTTTCCGCCCGACAGTGATGATATATTATGTGCTCCTCTTTCAGCCCCATGCAGGATGACCTGTTGATCCTACATGAGCAGGAGTACGACAGCCTGTTGGAGTGTGTCTTCAAGACCGAGTTCCTCAGCTTATTGGCCCGGAGGTTTGAAGAGAAGACCCAGAGGAAGCTACCGCTCAAGTTTGGTACCACGTAAGTACAACAGTACACCTGTTTTTGTTTTTTGTTTTCTTCTTTTTTTAACCCATTGAGACCAGGAACGCCATCTGTGTCATTTTCAGATTTGAAAAAAGCATTATTTTACACTTTGGCTATTCAAAAAATAGCAGATATACAAGCTCATAGTGCGGCACGAGTGCTGCGATACAGACCCTCCTCCAAAATGAGGTGCTACATCTCAAGGGGCTATCCTTTCAATACATTTCTGAGTCATGTATGGTACACAGGTGTGTAAAGCAGCGGTTCTCACAGTGGGGTGGTTCCAGGGGGTCCTCAGCGAAGTGATTGATAGTTAGGAACCAAATGGACCCTTACAGGTCTGTAACTCTGAGAGTGTACTCTGAGAGTGTACAAATGGAGCCAAACGGACCCGCAAGGGTTGTACACTCTCAGAGTTAATGGGGACCCTTGCTGGTCCGTTTGGTTCCATTTGTACACTCTCAGAGTTATGGGGGTCCGTGGCCTAATGCATACCGTGCCAAACTGAGGGTCCTTGATATTCAGACGTTTAACCACTTAAACCTCATATGGGTAAACCGGAGCCCCACAGGGCTCAATGCTAGTACTATCTTTTCTGTTATTGTGGGGAAAGCTGTCGCTGAAAATAGCCGATCGACAAGCTCACAATGCCACACAACGTGTCCAGTTGTGAGCTTGTTGATCTGCTATTTTTCAGGGAAAGCTTTCCCCACAAATCAATACGGATGCTGGGGTTTAAGTGGTTAAGAAGCACTGAACTATGGCCAGACAGGAGAAAGAGCTGTACCAGCAAACAGCCTGAGCTTTGTGCTGTTTGTAGTTAGACCAGATGTGGCCACCTCTTCTTTGTAATTACAGGATAGATGCATGTATTCATATATCATGTCGTTGCTATCGGGCAGAAACCTCTCATCTCCATATTTTAACCTTATGTTTTTTTTCGTAAATGAATACCCTACTTGATCATACTACAGTGTCACACAAAAGTATAAAAAAGATCAGATGCGTGTTTGAGCTTGTAGATCTACTATTTTTGCTATTTTGGAATTTGGAATCCTAAAAGGTTACAGTTTTTGACATTATGAGGTTTCCACCCGACAGCGACGATAGACACAGTGTGTCTATCCTAGTTATGGGGGTCTAATTTGTACCAAATTGTACCAGGGGTCCTTGAAATTAAACCGTTTGAGAAGCCGCTGGTGTAAAGCAGGTGTTTTGCGCTGTTCCTCAGACTGGAGCTGAAGTTGAAGAAGGAGAACTGGGGCTTTCTGAGCGGCGGGGGGTCCAGGCAGGTGATGTTTGTCAGCGGACAGGGAGACGTGGTCGTCCTGAAGCCCTCCAGCAAAACACTGCAAGTCAGCATCGGCCCCGGACTCTCCAAGAATACACGTAAGCATCACAGACCATAGAAAAACAACACTTAACCAAGCCCTTCATGAATAGTGAAAATGTTTTCCTTTTAAAAAAAATCTCAGATAGAGTTGTTAGATGCTTACTTAATTAAGAATGTCATTCCCAGGTCCCACCAAGAAGAGCTTCAGTCACAGCCAGTCTCACAACACGTCCAGAACCCACCAGAACATCCCCTCCCGGGCTGCACCCGGACCCCCAGGTACCCATCCTTACCCCTCATTTGAACGTCTTATCTCGGGTCTAATTTAAGCCTAATTTATACTCTTTGACAGTACGACGGTTTCACTTGCCAAAAATAACTGATCTGCAAGTTGACGACGCACCACATCGTGGCGTGTTGTCAGCTTACAGATGGAGTATAAACAGGCTCCAACTTCAATGGAAAACCTGTTATTTTAATATTTTCACAGAGTGCCCTCTCCGACCGTCTTCCAGCACAACCTAACAAACACATTAGGGCTGCAGCTCTGTTATTATCTTAGCTATTATTCTATCAATTACTTTGTCCATTCATCGAATAATCGAGAAGCGCTTTACAAAATATATATCTCTGCTGTCAGGCAGAAACCAGCTAACTCTTTTTTTTAAGGGAATGGGGAAAAAAATGGAGTTAGGAGTTTTTGATCATCATTGGTAAGAACAGCTGAATGGACCTCCAAGCTCACTATGAGGTTGGAGGTCAAAAGGGGGTGGAGCCTGGAGTCAGCAAAACCAGCTAACTCCAGCTAACTCCCCACCCCCCTTTGGTGGAGTTAGCTGGTTTTGTCAGAAGCACTTTTTACTTTTTACGGGTTCAATATTTGTTTTACCAACACACAGACGTAAAGGGTGTTCAATAGCACTGATTTATGGAAAAAAATGCAAAAGAGTCAAAATCAAGCAACAAAATCGATGAACCACTTATACCTTATGTTATACGTACTTTGTCAGACAATGGTGTGGTGCGCAAACAGTTAAAATAGCAGGTCTACAAGCTCAGCTATGTTAATTATTTTGAAGATTTTTGAAGATTATTGCCTATAATGACCCAAAAAAGGAATCAATTATTAAATGATTATTTTATTGAATTTAACAACCAATTAAATGGATTAGCTTGATTAACTGCACCCCTAAAACACATCTCTCTGTCTTTGTCCTGCCCAGTGGCCCAGCACCAGAACGGGGGGTTGAAGAACACCAACCACATAGCCAACCAGAGGAACAGCTCGCAGCATTCCAACCAGAGGCCTCCTCCATCGTCAGGCCACCACCAGGCCAGCCGTCCCTTCCTCCCCACCAACGTCGCCCAGCTGAAAGAGCGAGGAGGAGGAGGCAGAGGAGGAGGAGGAGGAGGAGGCGACAAGCCGCAGCCCAATCTAGAATGCCTGAAGGTCCCCGAACAAGGAGCTGCCGGGTGAGCAAAACCATAGAACCATAGAGAGTGCAGTGGTTCTCAAACTGATTCATGTCCAGTGGTTTCAAGTACTGTACTTAAGTACAATTTTGAGGTACTTTTACTTTACTGGAGTGTTTCCAATTGTCTATACTTTCACATCTACTCCACTACATCTCAGAGGCAAATATTGTACTTTTTACTCCACTACAATTATTTGAAAACTTTAGTTAATGGTTATTTTAAAGATATAAATGATTACATTATAAAACATACATTAACCACTTTAGCCCTATTTTATACCTAGGCTATTTGAAAATAGCAGATCTACAAGCTCACAACGCGTCGCATCGCGAAAACATATTTTGTGTTAGGGTGTTTTGTGTACAAGATTTAAACTGCCTAAACTGAATTTGATGCTAGATTAACAAATTTAGCTGGGGACCCCCTCAAGGACCCCCGGGTCCCCAGACCCCATTTTGAGAACCACTGCCATAGACATTCATAGCCAGAAGAGTAACTTATTATGATTGATTAAATGGCACGTGTGCGTGCGAGAGTGCGTGTGTGTGTGTGTGTGTGTGGATTTGTTTTGATCAATATGGTAAACTGCCTCACTTCACGTACACTACCACATACGTTCGTCTGCACAGTAGAACCTTTACAAAGACATGCACATATAATTTGGATAATTTGTTCCTTTATAGCAATGGAGGCAGTCGATCAGCTTCAAATGGAGGAATGTGAGTTTGCATATTCAGTGTTTTTGGTGGTGGGTCAGGTCTAGGAAACGCTCTCATTAGCATGATGTGTCGTTTGCTTCTTCTAGTGGCTTGTAGATGTCTAACGGCAAGAGCTGTTCTACAATAAAGCTGCTTTTGGCCAGCGACACCCTTGTGCAATGCAGTATAAATGAACCACTTAAGCCCCATATCCTCACTGTCGGACAGAAACCTCTTATCTCCATATTCTAACTTTTGTGTTTCTTCGTAAATTAACGCTCTACTTGATCATACTACAGCGTCACACAAAAGTATCAGAAGTAGCAGATCTACAAGCTCGAAACGTGGCGCGAAGCGACTCGTTTCGATCTTGTCGATCTGCTACATTTGCTGTTTTTGAATTTGAATCCTGAAAAGTTACTGTTTTGGACATATGAGGTTTCCACCCGACAGAGACGATATACTTCATTGTACGACGAATAGCGAAAATAAGCGCTCTACAAGCTCACTATACGCGTTGCATTGTGAGCTTGGTAGATCAGCAATTTTCTCTGTTTTTGAAAATGTTGGAACATTGTTGAACATAAATAAACAATGTTGCCTCAAATTAGCCTCCTGGCTTTAGCTGTTCTTCTGGCTGGAGTACACTATTCCACTGGTACTGAACGTCGGGTCCTTTGGACCCCTGGGGTGGTCCCTGGACCGCCACGTTCAGAACCAGTGCTCTGCCTCTGGTCAGAAGAGACTGCATCATTAGACTCAAAATATTCAAAAGGTCTTTATTCAAGAAATAAGAACTTATGAATGAAGTCACTAACTATTCCACTGCTTATTACAAACTACTGGGATCCAAACTGGTGTGATATCACTTGTGGCAAAACTTGCTTGAGCTATCCTGAACTGGTTTGGTGTGTTAAACAAGTGCAATCCATTAGCTGACTTTCACACTGTGTGTAAAACTGAAGTCCTCTGGGTGTAAAAATAATCCTTTGTTTGTGGCAATGTGTTGGGCACATTTCATTAGAGCTGCACAGCAGTGGCTTGAGTTGACCAAGTCTGAGCTGGGATATTAACATAAGCATTAGTTTCCTCCTGTATGTGTCTCCCTTACGCTTGATGTACTCTATCGCCGTGCGATGAGTATAAATTGAGCTTTAGGCACACATCTTAATCCGTTGAGACGTTCAGTTTCATGCGTGTGTACACATTTTCTTCTCCATAAAACCATAAGTTTACACAAACTCACATGGACACAGCTGTTGCTCGCTGTAAAGTGGACAACACAGTAGTGAACTGAATGAGCGCCAGAACATTTTCCCCGCTGTTGCCAACAGTCCTGTGGTCTGCCTCTCTCTCTCCCTTGTCGTTCTCCCAGAGCCCACAGGCCGTCGGCCAGCCGTCCTACCCCAGGAGGAGGGCGGCCAAAGCCGGCGCCCAAACCCAAGCCCCAAGTGCCCCAGTGCAAAGCACTGTACGCCTACGACGCCCAGGACACAGACGAGCTGAGCTTCAACGCCGATGACGTCATTGACATCACCAAAGAAGGTGAGCCAGTCACAAAAACGACAACTGTCACTTGTGTTTCTTTTTACGCCAGTGGTTCTACAACATTTTCAAGATTAGCAAGTTGTTAACTCAGTGAGTGCCATTAACGTGTTTCACGTGTTTTACCGCTATGGTGCAACGTGTTTCATGTTAACGTGTTTCACATGTTTTTGAACGGAAAAAAAAGAAAAAGTATTATTATTTTTTTTTTAGAACCCAAGATATCATTATCTGAAGATTTGCAGCTCCATCCACTCCTTGTTTAACTTATAACTGAAAAAGGCTGTATCTCGCTTCCTAAGCACTTTTTTTTTACTTTGAAAAGAAATATATATATCAAAATCGTACTGGCCAGAAATAGCCAGAAATAATTTGGGCACTCAGTGAGTTAATAGCGCCCACTCTATTAGTTGCGCAATAGGCACATTTCAACTCTTGTCGCGGACGGGCACGTGCGCGAGACGAGCACAAACGTGTCAGTTTCACGGAAGTGGGAAAATGAAAATTAATGACAAGGCACGTCAATACCTTCCCGTGTGATAAGCCCTTTAAACAACCACTCTCTTTCTGTGTTGATCAGACGCGTCTGGATGGTGGACAGGAAGACTGCGGGGAAAGCAGGGTCTTTTCCCCAACAACTACGTCAGCAAGTTGTAGGACCTGCCCGGGGAAAGGACAGAGCACCAAGGAGAACAATGTGTGTCTCTGCAGACTCTCCCAAAGCCAGGGCTGGTGCTAAGAGTCAACCAGAGGAAAATGGCTCTTTTCGACTACAAGAACTATGCGAACCGTGCCATATCTCACGGGTTCTGGATGTGTTTCCATACGGCTGGGTTTCAGATTAGGTTCTCAGAACCACATTTTTGGCCCTGCTCAGGGGGGTAGTACTAACACTGAGTTCTTGGAACCCAGAACTCAGAACTTGTGCTTTAAAAATGTTTTCAAAAATAGCGAAAATAGCTGATCTACAAGCTCACAGCACATCGCAGAAGATGGTGACTGTGAGCTTGTAGATAAAGCTATTTTACCTTTTTTTTGGTTTATTTTTAATAAGGTACCCCCTGTTTATAATGGACACATGAACCAAAAACAAAACAACACAAAAAACATCACAAAACTTCACGGGTTTGTGGAACGTTTCAGATTATGGAAGGTTCTGGGTTACACTTCTAAGTCGAAAAGAGCCAAAAGAAGAGAGCAGGAGAGAGCCATTGTGAGAGTGTTTCTACACAACAGCTCACATGCTCTCCACTACGGCTGAATGTACATTTACTCTAGAAAAGAGCATCAGGTTTGAAAATAAGGTTCTGCTTTGAAGACGAGACTGTTTCACTCCAGGGACTGCTTTTTTTTTTTCTTTTTTTTTCTCTCGCAGCCCTCCTGAGGACTGAACAAAACTATTTATTGTATTTATAGCTTTCTACAGTCTCCTTAATGTCATTTTCACCATGCTGATGAGGTTTGGAGCTCAACCGTTTGAAGCTTTGAAATGAAGTCTTATACATCATTTGTGGGACCAGGCTGTGATTGTATTTTGATGTCCATTTTTAGGTGAATGTTTGATTACAAATCAATGGTGGTGTTCAAGAGAGTCACTGTCTCGTTTGAAATTTAATCAGTTCACATGCCAGATTGCTCAGTGTGTCGCGTTCTGTGCTGCTAAAATGAGCGTACAATATAGTATTGTATATTTATTTCATCACAAGTCAAAGACTAATTACAGGGAATGGACATTTTTAATAGTTCATTACACTGTGATTTTGTACTGTGCTGTGCTAACACTTTCAATTTGAAAATGTGTACCATTATGGAATGGCTTTTAATTACCAAAGCAATGTTAATTGTCATTGGTCGGTTTAGCAGACAGTAAAATCCTCAGTGTTGATTTAAATCTGAGAGTGTAATTTGTACACTCTCAAATTTAACTTAACACTCATGCTTTTACAGTGTATCAAAAGGAAGACAGCTTTTTGATTAGGAGACTTTTAGCTGGAAAAGGAGGAATCTAGCCCCCCTTCCCTTCACATTTTTATCATGTTTTTATGTCAGATTAGTTGTTAGCCCCAAAGTAAATGCCACATATATTCTGAGCATACTGTCAGTGGTTTATTAGCACTTTATTGGTATAGGTACTCCCTCTGACTCACACAGACTTCTAAAAGCCAGTAAACCATTATGAAGGAGTAGGACATATTGCCAAACTAGGAACAAGCCTAGTTACAGAAGAATAATTTGTTTACATAAAGATTATAATCCAGGTATTTTTTAGAACTATGTATGTATATCTGTTGACATGTACGAACACATTTGTTGCTGGTAAAACATTTAAATTAATTTTTAGTCTCCGCAGGACCTGTGTGGTATTTTCTCTCTGCTTTTGATATTCGTGGGGGTGTTTTAGATACAAATGCACAATAAGAGCCAACAGACTAGTGACGGTGTTTTATTTTAATTGATCAAACACAAACTTGTTTTAGGTGAAACAACAGAACGGCATCTTTGTTGACATCACATAAAACTTTCCTTGTGGCACTACAAACAATTTCCCCTTTGCTTTCTGCTCCAGTTTTTTTTCTGTACATCTTTTGCACTGCTTTAGCATTACTTAACACATTCCCTTGTATTGATTTGATAGAATAACATTCTGCTCTGGTCATTTAAACTGCTGGGTCTTCTGTCAATGATCTTCTTCAACATCAAAGATAGTTTTGTCCTGGATGGTTGAAGACATCCTCGTGCAATATGAAAAATCGCAGATAAGTCTTTTAATAAAGCATGTAATATTGTGTAAAAAAAATGTTAAATGGTACATTTATGTAGCACCTTTCTCCACAGTGCTTTACAATGTGCATTACATCCATCCATTCACACACACATTCACACAGAGACGGCGGAGGAAACCATGCAAGGCACCAACCTGCTCATCAGGAGCAGCTTCAGTGTATGCGGGGATCCAACGGGACATTTCCAGTGGTGGAAAAAGTACTCAAATGTTTTACTTAAGTAAAAATATCAATACTGCAATGTAGAAGTACTCTGTTACAAGTAAAAGTCCGGAATTCAAAATTTACTTGAGTAAAGGTACAAAAGTATTGGTATCAAAATGTATTTAAAGTACCAAAAGTAAGAGTACAAAAATGTTTGAAAATAGCAGATCTACAAGCTCACTCGTGAGCGCGGTCACGACCTCCCCCCAAAATATTTGAGAACCACTGGTTAAAATAATTTTGAAAATGTGAAGGAAGTGAGTGCAAATAAGCAACTATACTTTAGAGACAAGCCCAAATACGCAACTACACTTTAGAAACAAGCCCAAATACGCAACTACACTTTAGAAACAAGCCTAATAAGCAACCACACTTGTTTAGAAACAAGCCCAAAAAAACACAACCCACAACTACCAATATTTACAAGCAACTTTAGAGAAAAGAATCCCAAAGTCGCTAATAATAAGCATAATAAGCAGACCTGGCAACACTGAGTGAAGAATGTCAAGGGTTAACAACTAAAAAGGAGGGAGTTCCTCAGTGACGCAAATAGTGAAATGAAAGTTAAACACTCAGTCAGAAAGTAGCGCACTCACAAAACACTCATTCAACAACCTTCACAAACAGTGGAAAGGTGAGTATCAGCAGATATAAGGACTTATTTTTCAGTAATAACCTCGGATCAAGAGAAGACTGTCTATCATAGATGTATTTTATCGATTTTGATATTTGCACAAATGAAAGTAAAAGTCATACTCGTCTTCCAAGGCTAATAGCTAATGCAGTAACAGAGATTGTTATATTAAACTGTATCCACACATATCCCCCAGTCTAATGTTTCAGCTCGTATGAATGAATGTTAATTTCCATTAAGTATTGTATACAGTACTGTGTGTGTGTGTGTGTGTGTGTGTGTGTGTGTGTGTGTGTGTGTGTGTGTGTGTGTGTGTGTGTGTGTGTGTGTGTGTGTGTGTGTGTGTGTGTGTGTGTGTGTTTGTGCGCGTGTGTGTTAGTGATAGCCAATCGCTACAGTACAGTAGCCTGTATAGTATCTGTGTCAACATTATTGTGCTCTGTTCCAGATCAGATTCATAACTATTATGCTGTGAAAAGTTATTATTCTTTTTATTAATTTTCAGTGGGTAGAAATGGCGTCTGCCAGTATTCTCCTGTCTGAAGAGTAGTTCCTGTGTTCTATCTGTCTGGATGTGTTCACCAATCCAATCGCCACACCGTGTGGACACAACTACTGCAAAACCTGTATCACACATTACTGGGACACTAGTGATGTGTGTCAGTGTCCACTATGTAAAACAACATTCTGTAAGAGACCAGACGTCTTTGTCAATACTTTTATTTCTGAGATGGCTGATCAGTTCAGGAAATCCAAACAGAAAACGTGTAGCACAAACTGGGAACCTGCTGAACCAGATGAAGTGTCCTGTGACATCTGTACCAAGCCCAAGCTCAGGGCCGTGAAGTCCTGCCTGATGTGTCTGACCTCCTACTGCGAGACTCATCTGGAGCCGCATCTCAGAGTCACACCGTTAAAACGACACAAACTAATCAACCCTGTAAAGAACCTGGAAGACATTCTGTGTAAGAAACATGACAGACCTCTGGAGCTGTTCTGTAAGACTGACCACATGTGTGTTTGTCAGTTCTGCACCGAGTCAGACCACAAGTTACATCAAATTATATCTCTGGAAGAGGCATATGAAGGGAAGAAGGCTGAGCTGGGAAAGACAGAGGCTGAAGTTCAGCAGATGATCCAGGTGAGACAAGTGAAGATTCAGGAGGTCAAACACTCAGTACAGCTCAGCAAGAAAGATGCAGACAGAGAGATAGCAGACAGTGTGCAGGTCTTCACTGCTCTGATGAGCTGTGTTGAGAGAAGCCAGGCTGAGGTCATTGATGTGATTGAAGAGAAGCATAAAACAACAGAGAAACAGGCTGATGGCTTCATTAAAGATCTGCAACAGGAAATCACTGAATTAAAGAAGAGAAGCTCTGAGCTGAAGCAGCTCTCACACACTGAAGACCACCTCCACCTCCTCCAGAACTTCACATCCACCTACACTCCTCCACCCATCAAGGACTGGACAAAGGTCAGTGTCCCTCAGGCTTCATATGTGAGGACAGCTGTGGCTCAGCTGGAGAAGACACTCAGTCAAGAGATGGAGAAGAAGCTGTGTGATGTTGCTGAGATGAGGAGGATCCAGCAATATGCAGTGGATGTAACTCTGGACTCTGATACAGCACACTGCAGACTCATCCTGTCTGAGGATGGAAAACAAGTGAGTTGTGGAGACGTAAAGAAGAGTCTCCCAGATAACAGAAAGAGATTCTCTCAATATCAGTCTGTCTTGGGAAAACAAAGCTTCTCTTCAGAAAGGTTTTACTATGAGGTTCAGGTTAAAGGGAAGACTGACTGTTTTTTAGGAGTGGTCATTGAGTCCATCAACAGGGAGGAAATGGAATTACTGAGACCCAACAACGGTTACTGGACTATAACGTTGAAGAATGGAAATGAGTACGTGGCTCTTGCTGACCCTCCTGTCCTCCTCCCTGTAAAACAGAAGGTCCAGAAAGTGGGGGTGTTTGTGGATTATGAGGAGGGTCTGGTCTCCTTTTATGATGTGGAGACCAGAGTTCATCTGTACTCTTTCAGTGGATGCACCTTCACAGAGAAACTCTATCCATTCTTCGATTCTGGTAATCATGACGGTAACTCAGTTCCTTTGATCATCTCTCCTGTCAATCACATTGGTTAGACTTTTCTTTACATTGTCTAAAAGAGAGGTAATATATAACATAGTATTCCTTTGTAAATTAACCACTTTACATTACTTTACTAGAGGAAATCCTATCTGGCAGTGCAAATCATAATGTTACGTATGACTGTTTCTGTCACCATTAAAAAAATACATTTCCTTAGTGTTTAATAAAACAAATATATGCAAAGCATTGTATGTATGTGTGTATGTGTATTGCAACAAAGAAAATGGCGCCCGAGATACAGCCGCCTCATTTCTAGAGGTGTCTACCTTTATATGTTTTATATCCACCTGTTTCCTAGGCTTTTCACTGTGTTCCACTTCCTGTCTTTTGATCCAATGAAATCCAATGAAACCTGTCAGATGACTAATGATATCCAATGAAATCCGACAGGACGTGGAAAACACACAGCCAAGAAACAGGTGAATAGACCAACGAAGTCCTGACGTCACTCGTTCATCCCCAGGTTCGTAAAGTAATTTCTCTATGGAGAATAACATTGGGTCATCTTAGAATCGTCTCATATAAGAATCGTGGTCCAAAAATAAACAAACTGTCTCGGCGATATTGTCAGGGAGGAGGTTCTGTATCGTTTATGATAGTCAGTCACTTATATTTGAAACAGTCTGCTTCTGGCGAAAATGTAACTAATTCGGTGGAAGTAACATTAGCATTTTCTCACCGTCAGTTGATGCTTCATATCCATGAGAGTCAAACCGCCGGGGTCATTTGTTTATTTTTGGAACACAGTTCTTATTTGACGCGATATTAAATACGTCTATGGGAATTCAGAATGGGGGTGGAAAACTGCGAACCAGGTAGACAAACAAAGGATGTGTAAATTACGTCAGACTTCGGTGGTCTATAGGTGGACATAATGAATGTAGTATGCATCTCACATACTATGTAGTAGCTACTAAGCTTTCGGACATACTAAAAAGTAATTTGGCATACTATGTTAGTATGAGATTTAGGACGTGGCCAATCTGGCCATACAAGTACACCACATAAGTACTAGGTCTTATGACTTAACTTATGACCTGAAGGCGACCCAATGCTGTTTCGCTATTTTGAGTGGCCAAACAGCATTGGCCATACCTCCAGGTCTTAAAGAGGTAAAAAACCAAAGCAGGAAATTGGATTGGAGAGACTGAACCCAAGGCCTGTTAGGACCCTGGGTCCTTGGAACTTTAACGAGGTCCTTCATTACCTATACTTTGCAGCCACATATATACTATGTCACTAAGGTGACATAGTATATGGTAATATAGTATATAAGGTAATATATATTGTAACCCTTATTGATTTATATTGGCACAGCATATTTGCACTTATGTCATTTGCACTTAATTAATTGGCACAGCTTAACTTGCACAGTCATGATTTTTGTTGTTTATTGAATGCACTTCACTGAACATTTATGTTTCCTGTTTAACTGAGATTGCCACTCAGCCAACGAGTGTTCCACCTGTGGAAAGAAATGTTTGGTGATTGAATCGTGATGGACAAGTGCAATAAAAGTGTAATATGTTTCAGTACAATAGAGATTAGGTGCAATATATAAAATGTTTATGCAAGATGTGTCATCAACACTTATCCTTTGGTAAGTCGGCAAGTTACAAGTACAACAATAATTTGTTGTGAGGTTAAAGGGATAGTTCACCCAAAAAATAACTTATTTTCTATCGATTACACACCCCATGAAGCCTTGAATTCATTAAGATGTTATTTGTAAAAGTCTTATATAAAGTATTTATAAAGTTGACACTTCTGATGTCAACTTTGAGTCTCCTACCAGAGACATTAGCATCTTCCCGCCGGTCATTAATTATTAATTACAGATTCCAGAACAGGTTTATAATACTGTAGCAGAGGAACAAACAACAATACACCACAACAACGCCCAATGAGTCAAAAAAGGAAGGACATTATGTAACATGCATAGGAAAATCCACAGGGAAATGTAGTCCCACCAGGAGAGGGCAGTGTTGTTTAACGTTCTACCAAGAAAACAAAGTGGCCATATTGAAAGATATAATACTACTGCTGCTGCTGCTGCTGCTGCTGCCATAGATATATATAAAGGCTAGATGGCTCAAGGGGGCGGCGCAAGCGTAGCTCAACCGCGGCCATCTTGCGACGGTCACTCATAACATTATGTCTATGGTGCATATACTTTGAAATAACCATAGCGTGCTCAATTTTCATCCGATTTTCAAACGGTTTGGTGTTTTGTAAACACCAAAGATGTAGTTATGCTACTGCATACTTATAATTATAATCATGTTTTTTTTTTTTAATACAATAATATCATAACTACATCATTGGTGTTTACAAAACACCAAACCGTTTGAAAATCGGATGAAAATTGAGCACGCTATGGTTATTTCAAAGTATATGCACCATAGACATAATGTTATGAATGACCGTCCCAAGATGGCCGCCATGTGGCGACGTCGTACTCCATTGGCCAGCAGCGCGGGTGAGTCATCTAGCCTTTATATATATCTATGGCTGCTGCTGCTGCTACTACTACTACTATTACTATATAGTAGTAATATTTCCCTGCATTTCTCTACTTAACAGATCCAGTTAACTCAGTAATCCTGCTTTCTGGAATACAGTGTATGGTCCAGGTTGTGTTTTAGAAGAAAAATGTGACAAAACGTGTAGTTTAGACATAGACGTGCGTGGAGGCATTGAATACGTCCATCCATCCACGGTCCGTCTGTCCATCCCAACATTTGAAAGCGATATGGAAACAAGCCATAGGCTTTCTTGGGTTTAAAATCCTCTTAGCAGACCTTGTATTGAACTATCACTCAATCAAAGACCTTGAGGGAATTTCATGACACTTGGACTCAATGAAGTAGGTGTTTCAGCTATCCAGCCTCCATCATCTTGAGGTATATGGAATAAAATTAAAATAAAAAACTTTTAATTCTGAGTGCGACCCTCCACTTTTTGTTGAACATTTTATTAAGACAACGTACAGAGTGGTCAGAGCGTGGTGGTAACAGAAACAACTTCAAGTTGGTCCCTGTCAGCTTGCTTTGGTTGCTTGATTAAATCATTTGATTCACACACACTTCAGTCTGAGCAAAAGACTGAACACACTGCCTCTCATTAAATGCTGAGGGTTACAGGGACAAATTAACAGTCAGGAACAAACAGTAGCTGGGAGGAATTGCCAGGGAAAACACATTGAATCATTGTTTAATTTGTTTAATCCAAAATGAATAAACAACTCATTATGGTGGTAATGGCTCAGGAGGTAGACCGGCCACTTGGGAATTGGATTTATCCTGGTTTTATCAAATTTGATTTATATTTATTTTTAAACACAACAAAACATACGACTCCAGCAGCAAACGTTAAGCACATTAGCAAAAAGTAGGCTATTATTAAAATACTATGTCCTCAAAACGATCCTAAGTGCCACGGCATTCTGTAGGTGTAGGACTTTAGCCGACCTTTCTGAGAAAGTAGTGGTAAATAAGTCCTTATGCCTCAATAATTCAAATAAAATTGATTAAAGGGAAGTGCCACTCTGGTGTCTTGTATTTGTAGATAAGCCAAGGCCATACATTCTGAATGAAAAAATAATAATAGTAATAATAACAATACTTATACCAGGGCTCTACACAACAACAAGCCATGGCCCAGGGACGGATTAAGATTCAGGATGGCCCCTGGGCCAATTCTCTTTTTTTCCACATTTAGTCAGATTTAATCTTTCTTCTAACACACACTCTGGAACATAAACATTTGACAAAGGTAGCAAAAGTCAGCAGTATAACAAAGACAAATACTATCAAGAACAATATGACATCTACAGAGTGGTAAGAGTACCAGGGCATTTTGTAGGAGTCTGTACGGAGGTGAGCAGCTCCTTTGTGTCTCATAACAAACTCTATCCAGAAGAGGGCGCTGTCCAGCGGCTTCATTGGCGTGTCTCTATGCAGCCTGGAGAGTCTCTGCATGTTCATCCTGTAGGAAGGCTCATGGAGAACCTCCTCAATGCCTTTGAGAAATGTGTCTTTGGTCATAGTAAAAATGTCAATGATCTTTGCTGCACCTTTTACTTTAATTCTAAAGAGGTTATCACGTTGATCAAAAATCAATGGGAGTCCTATAATAGGAACTCCATAGTAGATGGCTTCATAAATACCATTTGTTCCCCCATGTGATATAAACACTTTGGTCTTTGCATGTCCTAACAGGTCATTCTGTGGCATCCAGTCAACCAGTAAAGTGTTGTTGCCCAGAGTAGCTGGCCTGTCACCTTTATGCTTCCAGATGACTTTCTGAGGGAGTTGGGCAAAAGCTGCAGCTATCTCATCTGCTAAGTCATGGGGAAGTTCTCCAACCATAGTCCCCAAAGACATGATGATGACTCCATGTTCCCCAGAACTCTGGACAAAGTCCTCCAGGTCTTGAGGAAGAGGTTTAGCAGGTTTACACTGGAACCCACCCATATAGATAACATTAGGCATGGTGGGGCGTGGGAACTCAAACACAAAATCGAGTCTAAACAGCCACAGGTCTGCGGCTTGAAACAGGGAGAAGTAGTCTACATCGGGACCCAAGTATTTTGCCAACAGACCATCATAATGTGGAGTAATATAATTTCTAATCATTAATTCACCCAAGGCAAAAGTCACTATGTTGATTATTCTTTCCAGAAAGTTCATTTTGTCTGATAGCTCTGCCCCTGGCAATGGAACATAAGAAAGAGGACAAGGTGCTATCTTTAAATGGCCGTCACCGTGGCTGGTCCATCTCACATTGAAGACTAGTGGTAAACTAAGGTAGTGAGCAAGTATAGCGCCGCCTGGCAGCACAGGGTCAGTCAGAACCAGGTCATATTTGGCATCCTGAAGAGATTGCATCAGATCTTTGTTTTCAAACATGTATTCAAGCATTTTACAATTGATCTGGTGCATTTCGGCAGCCTTTTGTACGTATTCCATTTCTATCTTGAAACGAGTCCAGGCAGATTTTCCTTGCCTCAGGATTTTCAGAAGTCTAGGTGTGAATGTCTTGACAAAGTCCTCATCAAATGCACCTCCAATGTCAATCGTGATCAAAGTGTAGAACGGTGAGGTTTCCTTAATGTACACGCTGTCATTTGGTCGCACAACTGAAACCTGGTGGCCTCTTGCATGCAGCTCCTCAACTATGACCTTCATATTCACCCAGTGACTGCCCTCGAAAGGAAAAACAAGAACTTTACCGCCGTGAGCAAAGGCTGAACACAGGAAGAGGACAGCGATCCAGGCCAGAGGGAAATGCATTTCTTCACTCTAAAAGCAAATGAAGAGGAAATAGTACATATTTTTTATAAACATTGTGTAAGATTAATGTAATGGAGTACTGTACAAAAGACTGAGAATTAATTGACGATCATCAAAGCTTTGTTTTAATCTGTGTGAAACTAACAAAGTGGTCCTCTGTTACTGATGTTTGGCACTTTATAGCATTTTAGACAATTGTATTTTGCACAATTAAGTCATGATTTTAAGTATTTATTGAATGATAATAATGAGGGGCAAGTGCAATGTGTAATCTAATGTATGAGTGCAACAAAGAGAGTAATGCTGAGTGATGATTGAAAGCTTAACATGGAGTTTTATTAGATGTTATGAGAGTTAATGTTATATGTATTTATGTATGTGTTTTATTCGGTAATCTACCCCTTGACATGGAGTCCAAATGAATTGCCTCCAGCTGAGTATAAAAGGCTGCCAGCATCCAATCTGGGAACCCATCGTCAAATAAAAAGGAAAAACAGCGTCCCCAGTGTTTTTCACTTTTGCATTGGCGAAGCTCTGAATCTGTTCTTTACTTGAGAGATTAGCCAGCAACTAACATCACCAGTTGGTGGTAGGATGTCAGCTGGACACCACCATGTCGCCTGTGTGGAGAGCATCCTGTGTCATGTATTTTTTGTATTGTCGGTGTACAATCAGAATAAATACATCTTTTTGGTTGCACCCTATCAAGGCCTCTGTACAAACTCCAACCGCAAGTCAGGTATTCTAACAAACTGTTAACCAAATGCACTGTTTAGGTTGCACTTACAGTAAACATAAGGAATCTTGTTTTTAGGACGTATTTTGATACTGAAAATATTACAAGAAACATTTTAACATTACAGTGTGACTGTACTACTGTACTGTACTGTACTACTATACTGTGAACCAATTATGATCTATTGGTAGATTAAGTTTTATAAAACCAAGGCATGCAACTTACATACAGTACAACGAAAGAAGGTTTTTCTTTTTGATTGTGCAGCACTTACCTATACTATATAGGGCCTAATAACATGTTTAATGTATAATATAGTCCAACACTCCATAATGTTACCTTTGATAGATAATCTGTAGCTAGTTCTCTTCACCAGTCGTCATAGAAAAGAAAGACAACTAGACTGTTTTAGTCCTTCAAGTTAACAACTTGGGTAGGACTTTCAAACTGTAATGGCATGTTGTTAAACTTTCAGCAGATAACAAAGTTGGCCAAAGGGGAGTAAATCTAGCCTGAGAAAGACTCTTTGGGGTTTACCTGGCTGTAATGTAGATATAAAACATGTCACATCTGTTAACTGATTAACGGAGTAAAAGGTCAAAAATATTCCTGTATGCCTTGCCATTTATTCTGTGCGCCCTCTTAATGACATTTTAACAACTGTAGGCTATACAATATCAATATTTGAACAAACATTTATATTTTACTCGGTACGCAGAATATTTTATGTCTTTGATTTTGTTTGAAAGTAGTTCTAATAAACGCAACCTGTGAAATTAATATTATTAATTAATGTAATGTTACATGCAACATGCTAATGTTAATAACCCCATATTACTGTACGACCTGACCATGGAAACCCTGCATGGCACAACTTGAATAGATGAGACTCCCCTCTTCCTAGTGTCTTTCTAGACCACTGTTACCCATTGGGTCGCAGACACATTTTTATTAGCCTGGTAAACCCTCCCTCCGGAAATCTCATTTCCATTGAAATCAAATGGAAATGAGATTTCCGGAGGGAGGGTTTACCAGGCTACATTTTTATGGGTCACGAGGAAATATCCCTTTATTTTTGGTTTCCTACTTTTTGTTTTTAATTATTATTATTTCAAAACATTTTCAAAAAGAATTCCAGAAGAATGTAGATTTTTTCATAAATTAGGAACAAATTCAATGATTTTTCAAAATAATTTCATGAATAAATAAAAGGAAATAAAAGAAATTCCATAAATTAGAAAACAAATGTTTAAGAAGTAGTGAAATCTACAAGCTCACAACGCGCAGCGATGCGATTCTAAGATTTGTTTAAATAAAAGTGTTTTGAAAAGTTTTGCCCAGGCCCGGATTGAAGGGCCTGTTTTTTTTTAAGACGATTGGTTTGTTTTACTTCCTGATTCCTGTCCCGCCCTAAGACCTCATGTAAGACCTGAACACTTTGTAAACAGCAGCAAAAAATAACCTCTGCATCAAATGAACCAAACCCAGCTGCTGAAGCCTAGATAAAGATAAAATAAAATCATATAGGCTAAATTCAACACACCTGTGGATTATACCAGGGACACATGATTAGCTCCCCCTCGGACACACCTGTGGACTACACCAGGTACAATGACTTTTCTTTTTTTTGCTGCTCTCCCTCATGGAGCTACTTGCGGATTATACCAGGGTCAGTCCACCTTCAGGGACATGCACTGACTTTTGTCTTTTTTATTGTGCTCTTTTTTCTCTAAGCACCTTAATGTCCATAAGTATATCATGCACAGTATACATATATTGCTGCTATGCTCAGGCACCTTAGTTTGTTTCTTATCTCAGGTACTTTTGTAAATATGTAGATAACTTGTTTGGCCTTTCTGCTGTTCTCTTGTTTGATCTCCTTCCCACTTACCCCCCAGCCCTCTTCTTCTTCTCCCTCCCCCCCTCTTCTTTCTATGGAAATTAACGTTGCGATGGGAATTATGTAAAAAAACGAATTTCACCCACTTTTTACCTTTTAAACCTGTGATGTGACAATAAAACTGATTCTGATCCTGAGAAAGATAGGTCAATCTTTATGGTCAACCTCAACCTCTGCATATCTTTCTTTAATTGCATTTAGCCTATATGATTTTATTTTATCTTTATCTAGGCTTCAGCAGCTGGGTTTGGTTCATTTGACAGTGACGTAAAGTAACTAAGTATATTTACTCAAGTACTTTCCTTAAGTACAATTTTGAGGTATTTCTACTTTACTGGAGTATTTCTAATTTTCAGTTATTTTACTTCCACTGCACTACATCTCAGAGGCAAATATTGTACATTTTCATCCACTACATTTATATGAAAACTTACTTACTATGTATGTATATATCTATAGTGATGTATATTGTATCGATACTTTTACTACAATATGGGAACCCATCGTCAAAAATAAGTTAATAACAGCGCCCTCTGCTGTTGTTTTCCTTTGCAGCTAGGAATCTGTTCTTGAGAGATTACTTTTACTTAAGTAAAACAATTGAGTACTTTTTCCACCACTGCGTCAACACTTATCCGTTGGTAAGGTGTCAGGCATTGTATTTGTATTAAACTGCACTTTCTGCGCTTTTTTTGGGCAAACTGTTAATAAAGTAGGCTATTCAATCAATCAATCAATCAATCAAGTATTCAATCAATCAATGAATCAGGCTAGAATGACTGTAGCCCGGTTTGGAAAGCGAAGGGTGAGGTTCCAAACGGGGCTAGAATGACCGTAGTCTACTTGTGAGGTTAAACGATCAAATACTGTAAAAGTTAATTGTGTAAATATACAACCAATGCAAGTCATATTTGATACAGATTAGGTCAATAAGTATTACAGATTACAGTATTATTACAATAGTTTATATTGTGAAATAGGATCGGAGGAACAAACAACATACCGTTGCGCAATGAGTTCAACGGAAGAAGAAACAAGTAATACAGGAAAGTTTAGGTCTACCAGAAGAGGGCACTGTTTAATTAAATATTATTGAAAGAATAATACAAAACATATTGTAGATCTATTTGTCTATCATCTCGTGTCAGTAAAGTGCAATTTGATGAGCTTAATATCGAAGAAAAGATTTATTTTTACACTAAAAAACATAAACTTACCTATTAAGGTAAGAGAAACAGAAAAACAAATCACTACAGTCTTAGTCTACTCAAAAACAGGAGAAAATACATTAAACAGAAGTGCTACCACACCCCTACCAAATTCAGGCTGTTAACAGCAGAATTATGTTTCACAGAAAAGGAGAGAGAGAGAGAGAGAGAGAGAGAGAATTTGAAGAATTGCTGATTCGACTGCAAACTTGCTATGTTGCACATCTCTCTTTACACATTTCTTAGCAGGTAGGTCAAATTTCTTTTGGCAATGGAAATGTATCTTTCCCATGCCAATAAAGCCCCATTGAATTGAACTGAGAGACAGACAGGGACATGGAAAGAGACAGAGAGATCCACAGCACAAGCACAGAGAAGATTAATGACATACATGTTCATATATAACCTCAGGGTTGAAAACACCCTATGAAATACAAATGGTCAAGCCCTTTCTTTCAGCTTCCACGCCTATACCTAAAGTTAAGTTAAAGTTAAAGATTAGACATTAACACAACACAAACATACCTGTGTTGTGTACAGGTCAGGATGCCCCAAACATAACTAGTCTACTCTGATCCCACCAGGATAACAAAAGAGACCAAACAAGATTTACTGGTCTGGAGGCACAGAACAACAGTTTCAGGTCAAACTAGAAAACGGGTTCTAGCAGGTGCATTGGGCCCCTCAACATGCGATTCCATGGGGTTGATTGGATGTTGCAGTCATGGCATTCTTTGAAAGAAATAGGCCCTTGTCACTGATTTTGGAAGGCAATGACAGGCAAAGAGCATAAAATATCAAAACCCTTTTTGACACTCATTGTCACATGCCTCATGACATCATGATGACATTTGTACATCATTTAAAAAAATAAAATTAAAAAAATAATAATCACGTTTTGTGTGAGTCGCTTTTGGCTCTGACTTGTTTATAGGCCCCAATGTGTGATTGAAATGTGACATCTTTCATGATTTTTACACTTTCTTGACAAATCATTTTACATCTGCTATTTCCGCCGAAACAGGCCCAACCCACAATACAGACGCGATTCAGTTAATGTGTTCTTGCTGGAGAGAGAGACAGAGAGCACGTGCACGTGTTGACATGAGATAAGCTGGCTTAGGGCGGGCCCATTCACTCTGCTTACTTGTGAAGTGGGGTCCGATGCTGGTCCTACATTTTTGGAGGGATTTTGTCACCATTGCTCAAAGAACGACTTATCAGGGCAGATATTGAAAATACAAACCACCTTTATCACAGTAAATATTATCTGTGACACCTTAAGCCAGGTTTTGGTCATAGGATGTAAAGTAGAGTTGATAAACAGAACGTGCTGTCACCAGAACCCAGAGTTCAAAGACCAGACCGCATGATTGTGGGAATCAGAATCAGGGTTCAGGAGTTAAAAGACATTGTGGGATATGAGACGGATAGAAAAAGAAAATCTCTTTTGACTTAAAAGGCTATCGATATTGGATGGATACTGATTGTCTATGATGTGTAAGCAATACGCAGCAACCGCTCTTCCACTGACCTCACAATGCTTAAACATTGTCAAATCAGGCGTGCAAATCTGGCTTAATTTTTTAATGTTTTTAAATGTATATGAAAAAGTACAACACAAAAAGAAAAGGTGTAATTATAGTATTATCAACTGCTTTCTAATAATAAAGACAAGCATAGTTGCCCTGATTGCCTTGCTGTACATTTACCCTTTATTTGATTGGTAATATGTTATGGCACTGGAGGGAGATATGAACAATTTCCAATGCAAAAAAAACTAAAACAATTCAGATTCCTAACGTGCACTTGTTTTCATGTTAAACTGAGGTTTATTGTGCCATAATTCTACATTGCCTTGCTGTATGATTTACCATAGTAATATTGAGAAAATATGATATGTTTGGCAGAAGGAGTTCACGTCATTCGTTTTTAATTTTTCTTTTTAAGCATTTCTTAACACAGACATATTGGACAGATGCAGTGAGGAGAGAAGTAACCACTGCAACCGCTGCCAGCAAAGTCACAACCACATCAACAGAGTAGTAAGAGTACCAGGGCATTTTGTAGGAGTCTGTGCGGAGGTGAGCAGCACCTTTGTGTCTCATAACAAACTCTATCCAGAAGAGGGCGCTGTCCAGTGGCTTCATTGGTGTGTCTCTGTGCAGCTTGGAGAGTCTCTGCATGTTCATTCTGTAGGAAGGCTCATGGAGAACCTCCTGTAATGCTTCAAAGAAGTTGTTATCTTTGTCCACTTCAGCCATAGTTAGAAACTTAACTGCTCCTCTCTCTTTGAGACGCTGGAGGTTGTCATGTTGGTCAAAAAACAAAGGTAGACCCACAATAGGGACACCGTGATATATGGCCTCTTGAACTCCATTTGTACCTCCATGAGCCACGAATAGCTTTATCTTTGGGTGTCCTAAAAGATCATTCTGTGGCATCCAGTCAACCAGTAAAGTGTTGTTGCCCAGAGTAGCTGGCCTGTCACCTTTATGCTTCCAGATGACTTTCTGAGGGAGTTGGGCAAAAGCTGCTGCTATCTCATCTGTTAAGTCATGGGGAAGTTCTCCAACCATAGTCCCCAAAGACATGATGATGACTCCATGTTCCCCAGAACTCTGGACAAAGTCCTCCAGGTCTTGAGGAAGAGGTTTAGCAGGTTTGCACTGGAATCCTCCTATATAGATAACATTAGGCATGGTGGGGCGAGGGAACTCAAACACAAAGTCAACTCTCATCAGCCACAGGTCAGCCCCCTGTAATAACTCAGTAAAGTCAACGCCTGGGCCAAAGACTTCATTGCAGACTGATTGATATTGGGGTCGAATCATTAACATATCCTGAACTTGCCAAAGAGAGTAGAAAAGTAGATTTTTTACTCTGTCAATGAAAGTCATTTTGTCTGATAGTCCTGAGCCCGTCATTGGAACGTATGATAAAGGTGAGGGTGCCATGGCAAGATGTCCTTCACCACTTGTTACCCACCGGACATTATAGACTAATGGTAGCTTAAGGTAGTGAGCCAATATTATACCTGCACCCCATGCTGGGTCAGTAAGAACCATGTCATACTTAGTCTCCTTAAGGCTATTCATTAATTCAGTGTTTTTTAACATGGTAGTGGCCATGTTGCATACCATTCTATGATTGTTAAACATTGCATTAAACATCTCCACCTGCAAATTTGCAAAGTTTAACAATGAGCCCTCTCCCCTCTCGATAGCAATTAGATTCCTAAGGATCGGATTAACAAAGTCAGGGTCAAAGGCTTCAGTGACAGGAATGGTGATCACATTGTAATGTGGAGAATTCTCTGTGACGTACCAGCTCCTTGTGGTCCGTACCACCGTAAGATCGTGTCCCTGGGAGTGAAGAGCTTTGATGAAAATGTTCATGTTCACCCAGTGGCTTCCTTCCATAGGAACAATCAGAATCTTGCCTCCTTGACATAGTCTCCATGGCATAAACAGAACTGATAGTAAAAGATATGAGCCCAGGCTACCAAGAAAGGCTTTCATCTTTAAGCTGAAAAAAATAAAAAATAAAAACAGGTTACCACAATTGAAGAATATGGTTCAAGTATTTTGTTACTGTTCCTTTAGATTAATGTAACCTCAGCATTCATCTATAAGCTTGCATATCAACATACCTGTTTTGCATCAAGCAGTCACACTTATTACTTAGGCATTGGCGTCGAAACGTTTGAATGTGAACTGCAGCTGTAAGCTCCAGCCAAGTACACATGAGAGGATTATACATTAACTCTTTCTTGAACACGTTTTTTTTTTTCATATTTAAAGGGGTATTTCACTTTAAACAGTTTAAGTCTCTTGATTCAATATTTAGATATTTGATATTAATTTAAACAGACATAAACCCATAGTAACTTCAAGATTAATTGAAATCACACGTTTTGGTTCTGGTGACTGATATTGTCCTATTTTAAAATTCATATTTTTTTTTTTTTTTTTTTTTACCAAAAACACAATACAAAACATTATTAAAAAAGTAATTAAAACACAAATTAGGACAATATCAGTCACCAGAACCAAGGACGTGTGTTTTCAATGAGTCTAACATGATTAAAATAGAGTTTATATGTTACAATGGGTTTATAAAGGATATAGTCTGATCAAATGAAAAATAAAAATAAAAGCCATGCACATAAAAGCTTGAGTAGACCTAAAATGACCCCAGAAATGTTTTAAAGTGAAATACCCCTTTAAGTGTCACAAGAATGTTTGCACTTAGAGGGAGGCAGGAATGAGGTACCACTACTTGTACACTAAAGTGTACTTTGTACCAAAAAACAAGTTTGTATGTTTACTTACAGTAATACTGTACAGTACAGTTTGTATGTTTAATTAAGTACTGTACATTTCACATGGTAAACTAGACTACTGTAGTTAGTATTGTTGCGGTCGTACAAAAACCTTGTATCTCCATATTTCAACTTTTTATGCACAAAAGTAGTGAAAATAGCAGATCTACATGTGTTGTGAGCTTATAGATCGTCTGTTTTCACCATTACACTTTCAGAGTTAAATTAACACAGTGGAATTTACAGAGTACATTGGGGTTCCAGAGATTATTTGTATTTAATTTTTTATCAAATGGGTATCTGTGGCTTACTGCACATCAAACTGGCGGTCCTTGGCTTGAAATTCTCTCTTAGGGTCCTATCATGCAGCTCCAACTACACCTTGGTTAACTATGTGTAACCATGGCAGAAATATAACAGATCATGTAACTTCGACTACGCCACTTTGGGAGTTTCACCCAAAGAAACAATTAAAGTGCTAAAGTAACTATACTGAAGTGCAACACAGGTTTGTTTGTAAATGACTGGAGCAGAGACGTGCTTCTCAAGATAATAAATAACATTTATTGTAAATGCCACAGGATGATATCATACTACGGTTATACTTTAGACAAGTTAATCACAATTTAATCACAAATTAATGTTAAACGAGTAGAAAACACTACAATAAAATATACCAGTGAAAGGCCACGGTCAGACTATGGGGGAGGAGAGACAGGGGAATTAGTACAGTGAGAGTTCAAACACTTCAACACTAAAAACACACATACACACAACACTAGGGGTGGGTTAGGTGCACACAAACCACACACACGGCATGCAGTGAATAGCAGAAGTTCTCCCCCACAGTGCGACTGCGGTCGCCTCCAACTAGTGGGGTACAAGAAATGGCAATTAGATATAAACAGTGGCTGTTGGATAATCAATGCAAAAGTAAAATACAATACATAAGAAAGAACTAACAAAAAGGGGCAAAGGCAGCAATGGAGCTAAGGAGCGCCTCAACAGTCAAGGTCTGTCTATACTGCCGGGGCACGGCAGCATACAGTGGCACCATAGCAGCAGTAGCCTACAATATCTGGAGAATACAGGGGCCTCCGGTTATGTGAGGTTTGGGCCCTACACACACACAGCCTCTTGGCCTCTGCTCTGATCCTCAACACTGAGGCAGAGAGGAGGGCGCCTGAGGAACATTACAGTCATTTAGCAGAACATAGGACCATTAACCATAAATACCATGGTCTAAACAATAGGTTAAAAGCAGAACCACACTCCATTTCCTACCTTGCTCAGACAAGCCAGTGCATTACAGAGAGCCAAGCTAGAATGAGTGCGTGAGCACCAGGCTTTATTCACCTGTTTCCTAGGATGTGTGTTTTCCACTTCCTGTCGATTTCATTGGATATCATTGGTCATCTGACCAGTTTCATTGGATTTCATTGGATCAAATAGGAAGTAGAAAACACAGCCTAGGAAACAGGTGAATAGGGGAGGGGATAATCAGTGACCACCTACACCTGTGTAATTGGGGCATGGACACAGAAGCCTGAATGGGGACAGGTCTCCCTGTTACATATGCATCTTGATATGCATCTAATCTGTGTAAATGTTGCGGTTGATTTGCCTAGTTTCAACAGCAACTGGCTTAATGCCAGATCACAGCACCTTACAAGCTTAAACAAGTGTGATAATAATGACTAATGCAGCTTCACCTACTGTCCTTCCAAGTTGCATGGAGAAGGGAAAGAAACTCTAATGAGATCAAAACTGTAGCAACCCTTGTAGTATAACTACAAGGGTTGCTAATTTTGCATTTCAGCTTGTGGCCTTCATCAGGGTCACGGTCACCATGAAGCACATTACAACATTAAAATACAGTAGAACACTTTTCAAAAAGGTAAAAGAAAAGAAAAAAGAAAGAAAAGAAAAGTAAAGAAAAGAAAACCAAGATCGTTTACATCCACAGATTCCATGCAAATATCGGCCAATGAGGCATCTATAGTATGGTCATGTGGCTTCCGGCCAATCCTTTTCTCAGACTAGAGTACTGTTTTCCAAACAGTGGGTCGGGACCCATTTGTGGGCTGCGGATCCATTTTCGTGGGTCACAACTCGGGAGTGAATATCCCTTCTTTCTTTTTTCCTAAATATTGTCATTTTAGGAAAAAAATAAATAGCTGCTCTACAAGCTCATAAGCTCAGATGGCTATTTTGAATAAAAATAAACCAAAAAATTATGAAGTAAAATAGATAGATGCTATTTTCACTATTTATGAAATACGACTGAAGTGGTTGATTCATAATGTCAGACCTGGGCCCCCAGGGGTCGAAAAGGCCAGGGGGTCTTCTAGAAAATTGGGCCAACTGAACTGAGACTGAGACTGGTAGATTTTATGTACAGGCAAGGTAAGCAACTGCTGTACCTGAGACCCAGGTCAATAAGGAGCCCCTGAAGGCTCATTCAAGATGGTCAGAAGGACCCAATGGGTTTTTCTGCGTAGGGTCCCAACAGTAACAACTGGTTTCGGCAGCACGTGAAGTAAACTACAGAGGCACCTTGCAGCTTGACATCTCTCCTTTCACTTTTCAGCATGCAGTCAAATCAAAGAGCTGTGGCTGCCTTTGATGTTGCAGAAAATAAAGAGCTCCAATGATCTACTAAAAAACAACACAACTTCTGCAGCTCTCTTTAAAATGCTATCTCTATAAGTCCAAAACCAAAAGTCAGTATTCTAGACCCAAAATGGCAGTTCTGCTGCACCACCTAGTGGAAGTCAAATAAGCAATTGTGTTTCCTCTCAAAGCTCTTTGCTACAACTGTATCAGATAATCATGCTACAGACCATTTTCACATGAAATAGGATAGACAATTGTACTATTTAAGGTTGCATTCCACAGTGGTGTTGAGAGAGTGGCAACAACAACAACAAGAGTCCAAAATGCTTTATCATAACAGCACTCATTCCCGGAAGTCCTCTGGTGGGCCATTTAGAATGCATTAGAGACAGAACAGCATTTTTGTTTTTATTTTTGCCTTGTTGACATAATAAAAAAAAAAGAAAATCTATGTTTACCTTATTTAAAAAGTGTATTGCATGCTGTTGTTTATTGCTTTAAATTGTTCTTAAACGTATATGGTACTCAAGAGCAATTATATCCTAATGTTTATTGATATATTTAGCTGGGAAGGGAAGATACGTTTAAAAATTCTAGACAGCAGAACACATTAAAACATATTTATACACATAACATAAACATATATTTTATCTTTTTACTATGCACTTCTTCAATGAATTTGTAAAATAAATATCTAATAAACTCAGAAACTTGACTAGCATGTCAAACATTTTGTCTTTTTTTTTATTTGCAGTGACCATTCCCCTCCTAAGGGGTCAAGTGGACCCAAACCATGCCAGGACAATGCCCCCCAAAGCATATTAGAGTCAGACCCCCTCACTGTCAGGCTCAAGCATTCAGGCCTGTAGAGTTTGATGTACACCACACATGCACTTGCCCACTTGTGGAGAATATGGTGAAGAACTAGAAAAATGTGCTCCTCTGAGCACAGGTCTTCGCCAGGCCAGGTGGCTAAGTTTGGAATCCAGTCACAGGTGGAAATGGGCGAGGCTTATTCGGGGAGTTGCGTAATAATCCAAGGAATCCAAGGGTAAAATAATTTTGATAGTATGACCGGTTCAAGACCGGTCAAAATGTGAATCTACCTGTTATAACGCCACCATGAGGTCGATTTGAAAAATGTAGGATATTTCTTCCTTGGCCTAGTGGGAATGTCTGTGCAATGTTTCTTGACAATCGGACACTGCGTTCATGATTTGAGGCATTTGGTTCAAAACGGGCGGACGGGCGGATGGGCGGGCGGACAGACGGACAGGGGCGTCCTGTCGCCTGGCGGAGACAATAACTCATCTGACCATATCACTTTTTCCACATCTCTGTAGACCAGTGCCTATATGTCTTTTTGCACCACTAAAAATCTGAATATGTCTTTGTAATTGCACTGTACTGATGCCGGAGTGCAGGAAGATTGGTTTCAAGCTCAATGCCAAGAAAACAAAAGTAATGGCATTAAACACATAAACACAGAGGACAGAACCATTGCTACTGTCAGCGGGACGGTGCTCGAGGTAGTCGAGGACTAATATTTCTGTGCCTGGACTGTCTCGAGGGAAGAGAAGTTCAGGAGGGCATTTGCCTGGAGAGCCATGTACGGGATGAGGAGAGTGTTGAAATCTGATATGGGAGAAGACTTCAAGAGGCGGCTGTTCATGGCTACAGGCTGAGACGTGGACGCTCACAGTACAGCATGAAAAGGCCCTGGATGGCGTCTACACAAGAATGCTACACATGGCACTTGAAGTCATAAGGGAGGACCACATCAGCCACGTGGACCTCTACGGGCCACAGACATGGTCAGGGAGGGAAGGATGACTCTGGCTGGGCACGATGTCAGGCACCCGGAACTGATGGCGAGCCCACTAACACTGTGGGCAGGGACGTGCACAGATAGACTCTAGGTGGTGCTAGAGCCCCTGCCCTTTGCCCTCTTGACCAGAAGTGCCCTTTTGAAAAAAGGGCACAGCAGGGGTCTTCAACAGGGGGTCCGGGACCCCTAGGGGGTCCTCAGAGTTACTACAGGGGGTCCGCCAAATCTTTATGTGATATGATTTTTATTTTTACCATAACCACTCGAAACCTAGCATCCCTTTTCTGAGGAGAACTTTAGCCAAAAATAGCAGATCTACAAGCCCACAACGCCTCGCGCTGCGAGGCGTTGTGGGCTTGTAGATCGGCTATTTTTGGCAAAAGGTAGGTAGAGGGAAAAAAGATCACATTTTGTACTTAAGTAAAAGTATCAATAGCCTACTGCAATGTAGAAATACTCTGTTACATGTACCAAAATTAGAAAGTAGGCCTACTCATTATGCAGAATGTCCCGTTCCACAAGTTTTCAAATGTAAAATGTATGAACATCTTTTGAAAATAGCAGATCTGCTTGTAAGTCTGCTATTTTCAAATAGCCGAAATGTATATACAGGGCTGATATAGGGGCACCACAAGGATCTGTCATCTCACCAGTCATGTTCACCCTGTATACAGATGACTGTAGCAGCTCAGACCCTAAGATGCTGTTCATCCAGTACTCTGATAATACAGTTATTGTTGACCAACAACCGCATCACTGGAGTAATGGACAGGTTTGCAGAGTGGTGTGAGAACAACTTCCTGGACCTAAACCCCAGCAAAACTAAGGAACTGCTGGTGGACTTCAGGCGTGACCCGCCCACTCCCCCGGCCCTGGAGATAAATGGCCAGACAATAGAGCGCGTTGAGGAGTATAGATATCTTGGCACCACCATCGACCACAAGCTCGCCAACACTGAGAATATTCTCTCTAAGTGCCAACAACGACTGTTCTTCCTGAGGAAGATGAAGACCATCAATCCTTTGTGGAATCCATAATGAGTTTCAACATCACATCATGGTTTGGTGGGATGCGTGTCATCAACCGGCAACCTCTCGACAGGGTTGATCATCGGGAAGAACCAGGAGCCACTCAGCAGCATCCACAAGAAACGGACAGTGAAGAAGGCCTCTCAAATAGTTGAGGATAACACACACCCCCTTCACACTCATTACAGACTGATGCCACTTACCAAAAGGGGCTTAGCCAGCATTGTACCTACCTCCATCAGACTGCTGAACACCTAGGTCTGGTGGATGTATGGTGTATGTTGTGTTTTTAACTGCAAACAAACCACAAACAAAGTTAAAATAAAGTTGTTTGAAGTTGAAGTGGTTAATGTATGTTATGTAATAATAATCAAAATCTACAAAGTAACTAGTAACTAAAGTTTTCTTACAGTCGTAGTGGAGTAAAAAGTACAATATTTGCCTCTGGGATGTAGTGGAGTAGAAGTAAAAGTACTGAAAATTGGAATTACCCCAACAAAGTAAAAAAAAATCTCAAAATTGTACTTGTACTGTAAGTACAGTACTTGAGTAAATATACTCAGTTACTTTACACCACTGGGAGAAGGCTCTGAGTCTGGCGCCCCTGTGTGGCTGTGAGTGGTATCGTTGTGTTTAGGCAGCAGTCAGTAGCAGAGAGCAGAGACGACCTGCTGGGTAAACAACAGTGGATGAAGCCTCGATCAACCAGGAATGGGAGCTTCGTCGAGGGCTAATAGTGAGCAATTTATACTTATATCTATGGAAAACACGCTAGTCAGATTGTGCAATGTGGTCAGAGAATGCATTGTGATGTATTAATGGTCAGAAATGACGTGAGTATCATCGGTTCTTTTGGTCAGTGAAGTGGAGCTAACGTTAGCTTGTTAGCTCTTCACCAAAACCAGGCAGTGTTGCCATGTCCGATTATTATAAGCGACTTTGGGGATTGTTTTTCCTGTGAAGTTGTTTGTAAATATCGCGTGGTTAGTTCTCTAGTCTATGGGTTAGTTGCGTTTTTTGGGGGGCTTGTTTCTAACGTGTTGTTGCTTTTTAGGGGCTTGTTTCCAAATGTTGTTGAAACCAGTGGTTCTCAAACATGTTCATGTCAAGGAAAGGACCCCCATATTAATTTGTATTTATCCACCGACCCCCCCCCCCCCCCATATCTAAATACATTTTCTGCCAGGGGCCCCCATACAAGATTTGTGTTGATAAAATGTTCCAAAACATTCCAATTGTTCCCCTCCCCCCAAAGATTTTATTTGAAAATAGCAGATCTACAAGCTCACGGGGGAGCTTGTAGATCGGCTATTTTCAAATACCCTATGTAGCGATCCCACTTCTGAACACCAGTGTTTAAAAGTGCTCATGTGGCCTCTTTAATAGTCGCTTCTATTGGGCTTTATGTTTTCCTAGACCTGGTTGCTTGTTTCTCTCTGGAAAACCTGGCAACACACTGAAAGCAGGGCCCTGTTTCGCTTCGATGTGGTTCCTCTGCTGCTCTGGACTGTGTTGTCAGTTTCACAACCCACAGCCGTTGGATCGCGATGTGTATTTAGGCCTGATCGCTTAGATCACTAGTTTATTTGACCAGCTGGGTTCTGAATATCCCAGCATTCATGATCCACTGGGTTTAATCACAGATGTGTGACAAAAAGGCCGGTGGTGGCAGATTTTTTAAATGGAACTATCGTTGGGCTTAAGGTATGTTTTGCCTTTGTTGTCTTCTCTCTCTCTCACTAGTATTATGTGCTACTAGGCTAGCTCGCTATGGCTATCTATTCTAGTTGACTGATCCTTCATCTGGCTGATTGCAATAACTATGTAATAACATATTCGTGTTTCTCCTGTAATTTGTACCAACACGAAATGTCATGTTGTATCATATGACCTCAAAAAAGCTGTGCTCAGTGATGTCATTTGGGTGCTGTGTGGTACACACAGCACCCAAATGACATCACTGAGCATAGCTTTTTGAGACCTGATCTATCTAATATTATTGTTTGTGATATGTGTTAAAATACATGGAACAATATGGCTTGCTGTTACTGCGACTCGTAGTGATTGATTGCCTATGTGAAGCAACATTACAGCAGCTCAACAGTCCTGGCTGAGAGAGGTTCATCCTGTATTATATGTCTTACTTGGATGTCCTGTTTTGTTGTTGTTATTTATACATCAGTATTCTATCGTGTGTGTGTGTATGTGTGTGTGTGTGTGTGTGTGTGTGTGTGTGTGTGTGTGTGTGTGTGTGTGTGTGTGTGTGTGTGTGTGTGTGAGTGAGAGTGAGTAGTGGGGGGGGGGGGGGGGGGGTGTGCATTATCTGACTGGAAGTCATCATGATCATCGTCATCCCCTTGGAAATAATGCATGTTGTATCCCTGCTGCTGCTCAGGGAGAGATTGCCTCCAGTGCTGTTGTTCCTTTGAGGCCTCTGTATTCATGCATGTCATTGCGCAGTCTGTTCTGTGGTATGTAAAGGGCTAGAGACTCATCAGTGGCTTGGAGAGAAAGTCTCTGTGGACCATGGCATAGGTTGGGCCTGGGGCTTCCTTTCATTGGCAGGCAGCAGCTCATTTCTTCACTTATTAGTTGACAAAAACATCTCAGTTTCAAGTCATTTAATAATGATGAATAATAACAAATGTAGTCATGATAAGCTTGATTGCCTCAAAACATCTTCTACAAAGTTCAAAAATACAAGAAAATATAATATGATACGCTGACTAATACAATCTTCCAAGTAGAACTGAAATCAAATGGAAGGTACAGAATGACATTTGTGTCATGTTATGTCAGTTAAACATAATGTTACATATTTCACAACAACACCTAGTGTGTCTCATTGCATTGAGGGAGAATTTGAGATATTATGCATTTTAATATCATGAAAATGTGGCTTGCCACATGACTGATGTCGCCATACAATCTTGCAAGTTGATCACAGTGCAAAATATGGTTGTCATCCTTGTTCCTTCTATTTAAAAAAATGTCACCTAGGCAGTTTTTTTTACTGCTAACATAATGGCCAGAGCTTATTGTTGTCTCTAAAAGAATATGTGCTCTTAGTGCAGCCATCTTGGCTGTACATTGTTTGCTATCCCCTGTTTAGGTTTGGTTTGGCTAACTCAAACAGTCATGTTGGCTATAAGACAATAGTCTTTTACTCCATTGTGGCTTTCATGAAAATGAACTAAGGTTGGTTCGTTTGAGTTTTCAAATCCATAACAATATCTGATGATGTGAATTATCTTCTTGTAATAGAACCTGAAATGTTATTCTAATCCTTAGTAGCAAAAACAAACAGCGCCCCTGTATGTTTCCCTTTCCTTTTCTCTGTCAGTCTAGTCTACTTCTTCAAAAACCATGGTTTTACATACATTTCTGTTACGTTGATATAATATACACTCCTGGGTGTTTTTCCAACAACAAAATATTATGAATTGTTTTCATGTTATGAGTGGCTTTAAAAAAACGATTCACCAATTATGGTATTCTTGTTAGCTGGCCTATTATATAGTTATCATAAACATAGTTACCTAGATATGAACATGTAAGATATCAAAATCGCAAAAGGCAACAATATGGATAATACATTTTCCCACGCTTTCCCTGCATACAGGTAAAGCCAGCCAATCACAAACATCCCTTGTTTTATCCAGCCTCAAAGGAAATTCACCCCTTCTTTCCTTTTGTGTGTCAAATAGATAAATGTAAAGACAATTCAACTCTGGCACGGAAGAGGTGTGCATGAGACGAGCAACACCCATGAAAGTTTCACTTGAACGCGCCGCCTTGTCTCATATTGCTCATGCTGCCCGACCTGCTTACTTACTTTTGTAATAAGGACCTCTAGAAGCAAAAAGTTCCACAATTTAAATATTTTTTGCAGATCTACACTATGAGCTTGTATATCTGCTATCAAAGTATAAAATAATGGCTATAACAAAAACTTTAAATGACGGATGCATTCCCGGATTGAATGGGTTAATACATTTTAAATAAGAGGAACATTGACTTGTAATATGCTGGTTTTGGAAGAAAGCTTAGTTTCTTCACTGTTGCTACACTTAAAATATCAAATGACAAGTGCGAACGCATAGTCATATCGCTATCCAGATATTTCGCATAAATATCGCTACATGACATTTTTTCCATAATTGTGCAAACTTGGTAGTACACATATGATAAAGTTAAACTTGCATGTTCTTACAGAACCTATTCAGTAACTGGGTATCTATGCTTATCCTTCTTTTGGAAACTGGTTTTGATGAATCCACAATCTGAAAACAAATAACTGCCTTTATTTTGCAGAGCATTTGTGAGGGAGGGACGATTGGGCAATAGGAAACACCACAAGTAGCTAGTAACTAAATTAGCAATCTGTGGTATAGTTTGTTTATCCTAATTTTCAATCTCAGTGCTATGGAATACCATGCAGCAGGCCAGATGATTTTGAAAGTAAAGGGTTAACTCTTATTATTCATAGTATATAAATATGACCATTATGGCTGCACCGTTTTTGGCTTAATTGGATTTTGCAAATGTTATTATATGGTTATCATTAAATTCATTGTTAGTAAACAATGTGCTTCTTGTCAAACAATAACATTCAGTGATCTGCATATAAGCTAATGACTCATAATGGGAGAAAATGTACGCACCGTTGAGATTTAATGGCTTCATTCACCTGACCTACCTAGCAACTTAAGTTCCCACAATTTTAACAGTAAATAAATCATTATTTGTCTGGGCATTTATGTAGATGTACGGTGGTCTGTTTAATCAGGGAATACCAATATACATTTTAAAAAGCTATACTTTTTTTCTGCAAATCAAAATTGTCTTGGAAACTGGCCTTTGCCTTGTGTTGCCTAAATAGTTCACCTAACCCTAGCTAAAGCCACAGACTACATCAACAGAAAGGGGAAACATTCTTTGAATGCACAAGCTTTGAAGTACTGTTCCATGGATGTTGTTGTCAAATGGCTGTCAAATGCATTATGCATTTTCGCAAATGGAGTGTGGAGATTATTTATGAAACCTGTTGGTGTGGATGGAGATTGTTTTCATTGTAATTTTCTTTTAAAAGATGAACACAATTAGTGTGCATGTACAGTAGCCTTAGAAAAGATTTGGGCCAATGGCCGTCATTAATCTCAGTAAACTGAGGGATGAGTAGTTATTGATAGTATTAATTTTGTTTTTATACAGAATGTGAGATTGTAGTTGTGTACAAAGATAATTTTGAGGCACAATACATTTTAACCATTTCTCACATTTAAGCAATTAGCAGGGTAATATAATAATACAATGTTTGTTAACAGAAGTCACACAATGAATGGCTCATCTAGCTTTGTGAAATTATATTTTGTTACCTTACATATTCTTTATTCCTTCTAGCTTTTGTTCCCTAATAGTGTGTGTGTGTGTGTGTGTGTGTGTGTGTGTGTGTGTGTGTGTGTGTGTGTGTGTGTGTGTGTGTGTGTGTGTGTGTGTGTGTGTGTGTGTGTGTGTGTGTGTGTGTGTGTGTGTGTGTGTGTGTGTGTGTGTGTGCGTGCATGTGCGTGCGTGCGTGCGTGCGTGTATGTGCGTGTATGTGCGTGCGTGCGTGCGTGTGTGTGTGAGAGAGAAATTCAGGTTAGTATTCATTGTGATTCATGCATTGCCAGCCCAGGAAACAATAAAGCAGCCTAAATGCCTCATAATTGACTCAGCCAGAGGTTATTCATTTTCTCTAGTCTTTTCTACCACAAATATTAAGCAGTCCTGGAGGTTTTTAATTTTTTTATATGTCCGCACACATACAAAATTACTAAAGAGGTGCAATATGTTAAATAATTGCATATTGTGCAAGTGGCTGTGAACAGCCACTTGCCACAGTAAGGTCCTTATCTTTACTTTTATGGTCATATAGCCCTACATAAGAAAAATACGTTTTAGGAAAAATAATATAATAATAAATAAGAATAATTGTAATCGTGTGCACCTGATATTTTAACACCCTCTCATTTTTCCTCTACTTTCTTCCATGCTCTAGGTTGAGTGAGATGACACTGATAGAATCCTAGGACCCGGCGTGTGGGTGTGGATGTGTGTGTGTGAGAGGGTGTGTGTGTGCGCGTGTGTATGTACTGGGCATTTCATCTGTGAGGTGAGGACCTGCCACCATGAAGAGTGAGGTGCCATCTGAGGCCACGGGCAGACAGGAGAACCTGAAGGAGCCACTGGTCAACCCAGAGCCTGTGGAGGCAGCCAAGAGCTTCCCTGTAAACATGGAGGTGATCGGCAAAGCAGGCAGTGAGTTTGCAACGCTGTGTGCGGAGCCCAGGCACCGGTCCCTGAGGGACACAGGAGCACGCAGAGACTCAGAGAGGAGCCTGCCTGGGCGCAAAAAGCGCAAGAGCCAACAGGCAGGCCCTTCAGACTGCTCCCTGAAGGAGGGCCACATCAGCGAGAGCTCGTTGGCCCCCCAGCGCCCCAGGGTGGAACTCTTAGAACATCCGAGCGAAGATGAACACAACGACGAGTCCTCTTTCAGTGACTGTGCGTCCTCCCCTTCGTCCAGCCTGCGATTCGGGGACTCGGACACTCTGAGCTCAGAGGACGAGGGGGAGGCCGGGGCGGCGGGGGGCCACCAACACAAGGCGGCGGTGGCGGAAGGGACGGGTGTCGGGTTACGCCCCGTCCTGGGTCGAACTCGGGGGAGTCGCTCGCACAAGTGGGTGCGGTCGGAGGCCGAGCCCGTGCTGCTGAAGCGGCCGTGTCTAAGTGGACGTCGCCCGCCCCACAGGAAGCGCTTTCTGAAGGCGGCGCCCAGCGGGACACAGCGGACCCAGAAGCAGAAGGAGCGGCTGCTTCTCCAGAGGAAGAAGCGGGAGGTGATCGCTCGCAAGAAATACGCGTTGCTCCACAGCACCAGTAGCTCGAGCGAGGAGCTGAGCAGCGAGTCGTCGTCCCCCTCCTCCACCGAAGCAGAGGATGAGCTGTACGTGGACGTCAGCAGCACCAGCAGCCAGCCCAACAGTGCTGCTGTAGCCACAGGTGAGAGAAAAGCCTGATCTATTCTCCGTCATACCATGGTGTCGTGTGCCACTTTGTGACGCGTTGTGAGCTTGTTGATCTGCTATTTCTGCTATTTTTGGAAAGTGTTTGAAAATATATGAACATTTTTAAACATGGAAACGATTTCGACGATTATGCAAAAATAATTGCGACTATATCAAATAATTGCGATGATGTAATAATTGTGACAGGCCTAACGACACCGTTGTAGGACGAAGCTTGACGCGTTGTGACCTTGTACATTGGCTATTTTCACGATTCATTGTACAACAAAGTATATAAGGGGTAAATAGAGCATTTATATAGCGCCCTTTATCCAAAGTGCTTTACAATGTGTGTTACATTCACCCATTCACACACACACATGAACACACAGGCAGCAGAGGAAAGTCAAACCATTGCTTCCAGTTCAGGGGTTCAGTGTGTTGGTCTGCTCAATGACACATCGACAGTAAACACAATAGGAGCCAGGGATCGAACCGGGGAACCTTTCCGATTCCTAAGCGGCCACTCTATCTCCTGAGCCATAGCCGCCCATTTAAAGGGATAGTTCACCCCCAAAAATAGAGATTTTTTAGTCTTTGTCGCATCCCTAAGAGACTCAAAGTGTCAACTTTGAGTCTCCTACTGGAGAGATTAGCATCTTTCCACCGGTCATCAAATTGTTGGCTTAGGAATGTGACAACAACTAAAAAAATCTCCATGAATTCAAGGCATCATGGGGTGTGTAATTGATAGAAAATAAGTAATTTTAGGGTGAACTATCCCTTTAAGACTTCAGTGGTTAAGCAAAACAATTGCCCTGTCCCAGCTCCTTCTCATGTCTGTTACTCGGTACAGATAATGGTTATAGATAAGCAAGAGGATAGGCAAATTACTGAATCAGTCTTTTGTAATTTGCAGTTACAGAAACACAAAGGAATACAGTTGTTATTATTACCAAATATTATATATGCAACAGAGTCAAAATCAGTGGCTCCAAGCACAGTAACTTTACAGAACTTGCTGTTATTTGTGCGGAGATGCATTAACACAATAGAGTCAGACCCATCGTACAGCAGGGGTAATACTTTGTTTATGCTCCATCTCCATTGTACATTGGTGTTGCACGCTGAAAATAGCCATTATACAAGGTCACAACGTGCCATGATGCGTTGTGAGACACTTTTGGTGTGCAACACCATCATATGATGAAGTATAAATTGAGCTTTAGACTACACATGGACAGGCCAAGAGTAGATTATACAGATTCAGTATTTATTCAATGCAATCACACCAGCCCGCAGTTAGTCTGTTACACCCAATTTGTTTGCTTTGACATTGAGCGATTCGCTGGCTTTTGTTGAAATGAGGTTGTGGAGGGATGGGTTACTTCCTTTTCATACAGTGCCACCATTTTGTCATTCAAATTACTTGATCGCTAACCATATCTAGTAATCATATTGTCAGTGAAAGTGAGACAAGTACCAATTAAAGCAATGCTATATTAGTCATGACTAGTTGTTATGAAGTCCATCACATCTAGTCACTGATAGTGAATTCATTGCCATTTCCAGTTTTGAAGTCTTGTCATCTTTATGCTGACTTTGGGACATTTGTCTGTTTCTGCAGTCAGGCTAAAATGCTTTAGGATCAATAATAACATTGTAATACTTACAGGAAAATTAGTTTTGCAGCAACACTAGCTAGTAATCTGTACCATACTAGTGTTGAGGTGAGCCATGTACATAAGGAAGAGGGTGAGTAGCAGTTACAATGCATGGCTGATGTCATAGATTCCCCCTTGATGTTGCAGAGAAACTTTGATGACAGAGATGGCAAAGGCTTTGCCATCAACAATATAACTTCTTGTCATGATATTAGCTTAATAGCATCACGCAAACCCCAGTTTCCCTTCCACTTTGTTGAAGGTGAAAATATATCTGCTAATGTATTCTGTGTCTGTCTGTGCCTCTTTTGAACAAGGGCTGAAGCACAGTTTTGTGTGCATAACACAAAACTACTGGTGGAGTTTGATTGGCTCTGAAATGGGTTGGGCAGCTGTTGGTCCAAAAAAAGCTAACCAATGGATCATTAGTTCAAAGGCAGTGGTGGTGAGGGACTTGTGAGTAGGTGACATTTTCCATCTCCCCTCTGCTATCTGAAGCCCCACACCTGGTCAACTGGTCGCTCAGACCACAGATCTATACTTTGGTTAGAATGCATGCGTCGACGTCGTCAGTTCCTAAATCTTCCTAACACCCTCATCTGAGTATGATGACACGGCTCAGTTCAGCATGCATCTAACAGGCACCCTCTGTTTCCTGAGCTGAAATGAGGACTTTGTCACGAGAGAACTCTGTGTTTCAAGGAAATGCGAATTACCCTTGGATAACTCTCACCTCCATCTCAGTTCATTGTATTCTTCATGTAGCCTTGACAATGTTTGGCACTGCCGTGGCCCTGAGGGGGCTGTGAAGGGGTCAGGGGAGAGGTTTGCGGTTGTGCCTCTGATTGTCATGGGAGGCAGGTGGGTGGAGAAGACTCAGGCTCCCAGCTCTGCGCTGCAGCCTTTTGCATAGAAACAGCAGGTCTCTGAGGGGAGCGAGGCTTTTGTTTACAACACAGCCATGGAGGGAGGCAGCTGCTGGAGCCAACTTTTTAACCGATGCTGGGTAGAATCATACCTGTAATGGAGCACAGACCCAGATGCACAACCGTTTGGAACTCATATACAGATTTTTCAGCCTAGATCTAAGATTAACAAGATCTCTTCAACCCATACATTAAACAATTAACACAGAATCAAGAGCACAGGTGACAGAATTGCTTCTTTTTACACAACACCTGAGTGCGGTGCACCATCTGAGATGTCAAAACAGTTGGTTGTTTGTGCTTTTGTTCAAACTTAAACCAATTACAAGGCCACTTGGAATTCATATATATTTTTTACTATTAACTATTTGTTTGTGTAACAGCATGAGTGGTTCTTCGGCATCCCAGGTAGCTAGGCTAGGGGAGGGTGCTAAGCAGCAGCTCCTAGGAGACCACTGGAATAGAAATGACTTTGGGGAATTGAGTTTGCCAGCATGATAAGCCTCTAGTTACGGCACACTAAGACACAGACCCTTTTAGCCCAGTACTTAACACGGCTAAGCTTTTTTTCCTATACAATAGGCTTTACGTGTTTTGTTTTATTAATTATTTTTAAAGTGTTGATAGCACTAGCAGAACAGCTTGAGATTTACGCCTCTTCCACTGCTCTTGATTTCAACATTTTAAAATGGTCAGGCTTATTGAACACCCCCGAGGTCCTGCTGCCGACAGCAAGGCCAGGCAGGGCGAGTGGAGAGAGAGAGAGAGCTGTACAGGACCAATCAGAGGACAGATCTCTTGATGCAGCTGGAGGGAAAAAAAGCCAATCCCACTGCAAACAGTTTTGAGCGGCATTTGCTGACCTATATTTCTTTTAGGCTATAGTACTACACATATACAGTATAGGGTATTGGAGAAAACGTGAAAAATCTAGCTACTCTCACAACTTGCGGTAACAGCGGTAACCGAGGGGAAAAGGAGTCATGCTGTTTGAGTAAGAATGCAAAATGAAAGTAGGACAAGAGAAGAGTACATCTCCCTCCACACATTATAGTGTATTTGTGTATCCAAGTTCGACATTATGTGCACACATTTTTATATTTAGCATTTCCCATAATATACAACATTCACAGTGATGCATAAACGTAGCAGAGCGTGGCCCAAATTGCAAAAGGAAGTGGGGTTTAAACCAGGTTCCATTTGAAAAGTTCTGTGTTGATAAAAACATCATTGGGATTGCTTGCTGTTATCTGCAGGAGTTTGCATGTTCTGTCATGGAGTTTAGGGCTGCCTGTCACCATCATGAAATCTTATTTGACGATTAATTGTCACACAATTGTAATTAACGCTTTGTGCTTTTGGCACATATGAATAAAAATAGTTTTTGGCTTTCAGGCTTCCTTAAACACAAATTGCAGAGGGCAGATGTGACAAATAACTGAAATAGAAATAACGGACATATTTAATAACGTTATACTTTCAAACAAAAAGCAAAATAAAGTGGAAATGTCCGATCTACATTAAGCTCTGACGAGCTTGTTGATCTGCAATCCCCGCAATCTTTGCAACATTTTTCAACATGGAAAAGATAACAGTATGATGATTATGACAGTTATAATGATTATCGTCTCTGTCGGGTAGAAACCTCATATGTCCAAAACTGTTACTTTTCAGGATTCAAATTCAAAAGTAGCAGATCTACAAGCTCAAATCGCGTCGCTTCGTGCCGCGTTTAGAGCTTGTGAATCTGCTACTTTTGATACTTTTGTGTGACGCTGTAGTACCATCAAGTAGGGCATTAATTTACGGGAAAAAATACAAAAAGTTAGAATATGGAGATGAGAGGTTTCTGCCCGACAGCAATGTCATGCAAAATAATTGCTATCATGCGATTATTATTAATGATTGTGAGAGGCCTGATGGAGTTTAACCCTTGGTTTTATGTTCAGGTGCTCTGGACGAGGACGTGGTGGTGATTGAAGCCACTCCAGCCCCGGCGCCACCAGTCACTGCCAGCGAGGAGATCAACGTCACCTCCACAGACAGTGAGGTGGAGATAGTCACTGTGGGAGATGGCTTCAGGTAAGCAACCTCACTTCCATAGTAGAAAGCATTTTATGTCTGTCTGTCTGTCTGTGTCTCTCACTCTCTCAGTCACACACACACATACACACACACACACACACACGCACACACGCACACGCACACACAAGAGAGTTCCTCAGGCAGGTCATTCCAAAGTCAAGGAGCCCCTGACAGCAGAGGAACGGTCACCCTTTGTCTTCAGCCTCGACTCAGGAAAAAAACCTCAGGCTGCACACAGGCTCATAAGGGGTTAATGACTCCAAAATAGAATTAGGGGCCAGGCCATGAATTGCCTTAAAGGTAAATCGGTGCAAACCTAAAAATCAATCCTAAAACAGACAGGCAACCGGTGTAGGGAAGTTCAACTATGATTAATAACCACTCTCCTGAACCTCTCTGTCAGATCATTTGGAGTGCTAGCTCACAGTTTAACATGTTTTTTTATTATTTTGACCAGAGTGGTGGTACAACTCCTTCCACTGCCCACCTCTCTACCTGTATTTCCACCCCACTTGTTATTGCGTTTGCTTGGTGCGTGACGGCAGTGGTGTAAACTAACTAAGTACATTTACTCAAGTACTGTACTTAAATACAATTTTGAGGTACTTTTACTTTACTGGAGTATTTCCAATTGTCTATACTTTTACCTCTACTCCACAACATCTCAGGGGCAAATATTGTACTTTTACTCCACTCCAATTATTTGAAAACTTTAGTTACTAGTTACTTTGCATATATAAGTTATTACATTATAAAACATATATTAACCATTTTAGCCCTATTTTATACCTAGTCTATTTGAAAATAGCCGATCTACAAGCTCACAACGTGTTGTGAGATCTACAAGCTCACAACGTGTTGTGAGCTTGTAGATCGGCTATTTTCAAACATTTTAGTGCTTTTACTTTTGGTACTTTAAGTACATTTGGATACCAATACTTTCATACTTTTACTTTTTAAGTACATTTTGAATTCCGGACTATTTGTAACAGAGTACTTCTACATTGCAGTATTGATACTTTTACTTAAGTAAAACATTTGAGTACTTTTTCCACCACTGCGTGACGGTAGGCGTCACTTCCACCAGCTTGATTTGATTATCCCGATTTCTGCTGCCAAAAATAGCAAGGCTACAGTATTAAAGTCACTTTGTCAGCCCAAATTAACATGTCTCTGTTTGTGATGGGATTTGCTTTGTCACCGGTCTGATAGGATTTCAACCTGATTTGCTTCAGCAGTGAAAGAGTCACTGTCCTGTCTGGTTAGCTATTAAGTTAAATGTCAGCCAGGTGTGGCTAATCCTGTAGCAGCATGGGGCTATCTAAACAGTGGGTAATAAAGTAACATAACGGCATGCTAAGTAGTGTGCCTCCAAGTATTAAGAAGAAATTAGTGCTGGGTGATATGGACAAGGACAGCAGAAAATATCTCAATTTTCTTGACCAAATACCTCTTTTAATATTGCGATGCGCTGAGTAATTCTTGTAATCTTTGAACATTTCTAAATTCTTTTTAAAGTATAAAATCGGGCTTATGTGATTTAAAACCAGGAAAAAAACAACACTTATGCCATATCATGATGTCACAATATCCAAAATCCTTGACGATATCTAGTCTCAAAATAGTGATATAATATTGATATATTTTATTGTCCAGCCCTTAGAGAAATGCAGAGCTCCTGTATAACTGTATTATTATTTTAGCGTCAAAGTGATGCAAAGCTATTGTGGGCTGTCTGTCTGTGCATACACATGTATATCGATGCTGTCGGGGGGGGGGAAACCTTTTATATCCAAAACTGCAACTTTACAGGAAATGGAAAAAAGAACCACGAGGAGACCCTTCTCTCTCCATAAGGCTTTAGCTCTGTTGATGTTGTGCTCAACCCTGTTGGGCGTGTGCTTTAGGGTTATTTTAGTGTATAGATCAAGCCCTGTTGATTTTGTGCTGAACCCTGTTGAGTGTGTACTTTTAGGGTTATGTAGTGTAGTTGCTGATGTCTTCTTTTCTCAGGGTGGGGTTTTTCTGTTTGAAACCTTAAGGTCAGTCAAAAGTCCTGTCTCATTGGCTGTGACTGTCGTGACTCATCCTAAAAGAGTGTGTGTGTGTCTATGTGTGCGTGTACATGTACATGTGCACATGATTATACAGTGTACTATGTTAGGAATGCACGGGGTGGGGGGGAAATGCTTATTTTATTGATAGGGGGAGGCAAATAACAGCACTAAGTTTTCCCATCTCCCATAATGAATGGCACATAAGGTCGGGCAGATGAGAGGGAGCGAGCTTGAGAATGTAAATGGGGAGGAGCAAAGGATTAACATCAGTTTGTTGATCAGTTTTGCTAATCGACGATATAAGCCAGCATTTGCAGATGAGAGAGCAGGTAAGAGAGGGCAGAGTGTGAGAGAACATGAGTGGATTTGCATTGCTTTGCTCATGGGTTCCCTGGCTCTGCTTACAGGGCCCAGTGAGTGTAGCCGTAGTGGAGCTGCATGCCTGGTTGTTTTTAGCATTGAAGACACGTCCCCCCCTCCAAAGGGGCCAGCTCATCTGATCTGAGTGCTTTCAGTGCCTCTGTCACTAAACTCGCTATAGAAGCATCAGGCCACTGCTTGCCTGGTTCTTCAATTCAGCTTTAGCCATATCAAGATTTGTCTGGTGAGGTTTATCCAACCCATGTAGGGTGTAATAAGCAATAATGGATACCTTTTTATATAAGGGAATAATGTGTAACAAAACAGAAGAGATGTGGTCACTACTCACTAGGGCAGGGGTAGGCAACTTGCTGCTCTATGTGGCTCTTAGACCCTCTCCCGTGGCTCCCAGTTGCTTCGGCAAAGAAGTATGCAAAGGAACAAGAGTTTTTTTAATCATAGTTTATTATTGAAATAGACATAACGTTATTCTTACATTCTCCTATTGCAAAGAAAAAAGTGTCGCCCATGCACCAGATAAAAATAAGAAACTAATTATTGAAGGAAAATAAAGAATGTATTAATGCTTGGTTTGTTTGCTTTCACCACCAACGTTGCTGGCTTACTGGTATACTTGATCTGCTTTGAGAAGTTAGCAAACAATAAAAAAAAGTTATATTGAAACACCAGAAATAGTACACAAAAAAAAAGCCGCTCCTGACAGGTTTTTAATAATCTTTTGGGACAAAAATGGCTCTTTTGATAATATAGGTTGCCTACACCTGCACCTGATTCAGTTCAAACGTTGGTCTTTGGGTCACAGTTTTGGTACAGTTTAAAAATATATAAATATATATAATAATAATAACTAGACGCGTCGCAATTCTGGGAAATTGCAAAGTGTGGTTGCGCCGACGCCGGTCGGGACTCCAGTATTACGCCGGGAGGAATACCGTCGGAGACTGCGCCAATCACATCGTCACGTCACTACTGAGATCGCTTGCGTTTCATTTTGAAGGGACCGACTCCCCCGAAAATCATGTTTTTGCATCAAACGGTGACATTTTGCGCATTCGTGGCACCCCCTATGGGTCAAAGTGGAAATGCTTTTGGGGACTCGTTGAGTAAATCACCCTCGACATGTGATTCAAATTTGGGATCGATTGGACGTTTCGTTTGTGATTTTTGACATTTTTGGTAAAACGGGCCCCTCCCGCTAACTTTGGAAACAATTTACGGAAGAACGGTAAGGACTATCAAAATGCCGTTTGGATATCTTTATCGCATGGGTCCATAGATCACGTGTACCGATTTGTGTGAGATTTGGACAAAATTTGAAGGAAAAGGAGCAAAAAGTGTGTTTTGAAGAAAATGCAAAATGGCGGAAAATCTATCCTGACGCAAATGGGCGTGGCCTATATGGGGAGCTGCGTAATGACCCAAGGAATCTAGGGAAAAAGACATTTTGATTTTACGACCTACGGTTCAAGAGTTATAGGCCAAAAGGTAAAGTGGGCTGTTATAGCGCCACCATGTGGCCGACTGGTGTGATTCTTTTCATAATAATTTCGCAAAAAACTATTAACCTCCCCTCCAAATCTTGTAACTGTAGCCCTTACGGTTTCCGAGAAAAAAATACTTGAATGGGAGTTTTTGCAATTCCCATTAAAGTGGATGGGGAAATTTAATGCAGAAATAAATCAATATCAAAAAATCTATCCTGACGCAAATGGGCGTGGCCTATATGGGGAGATGCGTAGTGACCCAAGGAATCCAGGTGAAAAGAAAATTTGATTTTCGGACCTACGGTTCAAGAGTTACAGGCCAAAACGTAAAGGGGGCTGTTATAGCGCCACCATGAGAATGGTGTGATATTTTTTTCAATAATTTCGGACAATATTATGAATTATCCCTCCAAATCTGATAACTCTAGCTCTTACGGTTTCTGAGAAAAAAATACTTGAATTTGAGTTTTTTCACTTTTCCATTAAAGTGGATGGGGACATTTAATGCACTAATAAATTAATATCAATTAAACTATTCAACCAATCTCTTAGCCCTATACACGCACACGATTCCCGATTTAGACGGTCATTTTGACATATGGCACAACATTGGGGGATAAAAACTGTGGGAGGAGATGCGGTTTGAAATAAAGTTTATCTATAAATAAATAAACTAGACGCGTCGCAATTCCGGGGAAATTGCAGAGTGTGGTTGCGCCGACGCCGGTCGCGGGTCGCGGCCGCCGGGACTCGAGGAACAGGCCGGGAGGAATAACGTCGGAGGCTGCGCCAATTACATTGTCACGTCTCTCATGAGATCGCTTGCGTTTCATTTTGAAAAGATCGATCCACCCCGAAATAATGTTTTTGCATCAAACGGTTACATTTTGCGCATTTGGGGCGCCCCTTATGGGTCAAAGTGGAAATGCTTTTGGGAATTTGTTGAGTAAACCACCCTCGACATGTGATTTGAATTTGGGATTGACCGGACGTTTCGTTCGTGATTTCTGGCATTTTTGGTAAAACGGGCCCCTCCCGCTAACTATGGAAGCCATTTACGGACGAACGGTAAGGACTATGAAAATGCCGTTTGGATATGTTTACCGCATGGGCTCAGAGATCATGTGTACCGATTTGTGTGAGATTTGGAAAAAAATTGTAGGAAAAGGAGCAAAAAGTGTGTTTTGAAGAAAATTCAAAATGGCGGAAAATCTATCCTGACGCAAATGGGCGTGGCCTATATGGGGAGATGCGTAATGACCCAAGGAATCCAGGGAAAAATAAATTTTGATTTTACGACCTACGGTTCAAGAGTTATAGGCCAAAAGGTAAAGTGGGCTGTTATAGCGCCACCATGTGGCTGACTGGTGTGATTATTTTCATAATAATTTCGCAAAAAACTATTAACCTCCCCTCCAAATCTTGTAACTGTAGCCCTTACGGTTTCCGAGAAAAAAATACTTGAATGGGAGTTTTTGCAATTCCCATTAAAGTGGATGGGGAAATTTAATGCAGAAATAAATCAATATCAAAAAATCTATCCTGACGCAAATGGGCGTGGCCTATATGGGGAGATGCGTAGTGACCCAAGGAATCCAGGTGAAAAGAAATTTTGATTTTCGGACCTACGGTTCAAGAGTTACAGGCCAAAACGTAAAGGGGGCTGTTATAGCGCCACCATGAGGCCGAATGGTGTGATATTTTTTTTAATAATTTCGGACAATATTATGAATTATCCCTCCAAATCTGATAACTCTAGCTCTTACGGTTTTTGAGAAAAAAATACTTGAATTTGAGTTTTTTCACTTTTCCATTAAAGTGGATGGGGACATTTAATGGCACTAATAAATTAATATCAATTAAACTATTCAACCAATCTCTTAGCCCTATACACGCACACGATTCCCGATTTAGACGGTCATTTTGATATATGGCACAACATTGGGGGATAAAAACTGTGGGAGAAATAGCGGTTTGAAATATTGTTTATCTATAAATAAAGAAATCTATAGAGTACTATAGTCTGGTTGCCCTGTTGGGCAACCACACTAATAAAGATGGAAAGCTATAGAGTACTATAGTCTGGTTGCCCTGTTGGGCAACCACACTAATTAAATATAGAAAATATCTCAAATAATTCTCACTTTATTTTGCTTAAAGGAGTAGTTCACCTCCACCGGTCATCAAATTATTGGCTTTGGAATGCTTCAAAAACTAAATAAATCTCCTTGAATTCAAGGCTTCATGTGGTGTGTAATTGATAGAAAATAAGTAATTTGTTGGGTGAACTACTCCTTTTAACACATCGGGTGCCAAACACTGAACCGTGTTTTCACAGAGTAGCGCTTTGGTGCCGAACACGGTCTGAACCGTGTTTGGTGTCTTTTTTGTTTTTTTAGTTTTTTTTTCACACGGGAGGGGCTGGAGCAGCTCTGGAATCACCCGTGGTGATTCTGAGAAGGAGAGGACAGATGGATCACCGTGTCAAAAAACATGGCGCCCATCCGCTTCCGTTCTATCTCCTTCTCTAAAACCCCTATAACTCCGAAACTTTTTACGCTGGGGAAAACGACTCATTTTGTATGCACGATCGGTCCGCCATTGTTACTCCCGTAAGAGATGTTATCGTTCCAGGCGTTAGCCAGGACCATCGGGCAAAATGGAGGCATGCTTTTTTTCACATGGAATGCACGTCGTGGAGTCTACAGCTTAAACAGCGCTGCGCAGCTCAACGGTGAGATTTCTGGCACCGAACGTAATCTGTTATTATAAAATGCTGGCACCCAATGTGTTAATAGAAGAAAGTAGAGTTTTTCCATTCAGACACATTCCAGTATGACGATATTATTCTACCTTTCATAATTTTCAAGGGCAAAAAAAAGAAGAACATTTATATCACTGCAATAAAACTCTCGGTATATAAGATAAGGAGTGAAGATGACAAGAGTGGAGATCACGTCAGTGATCAGTATGCTCATTTATTAATCTGACCGCATTGCTCGCTGAAAATAGACAATATACAAGCTCACAATGTGTCATGATGCCTGTAGATCTGCTATTTTTTTTGCAAGCAACACTGTTGGTTTCATTCGTGGGAAGGGGTTTTCTCCAGTGACACAGACACAGTACCATTTCAGCAGTAAGAAAAGTGTGTAAAGTAGTAATGCGAAATGTAATTGCAAAACTAAAAATCTGCAATTCACAAGTACGCATTTAACCATGGACGGTCTATATTAAACCGAGAACCGTTGCATCCCGATTCCCTAATGGTTGCATGTTGTTCAGAGAATCTAACAAAGTTGACCTTCTGTCAACCGCTTTGGTCCCTAAGAATGTATCTAAAAAATGACATTAATCTCTGTAGGAGGAACCCTACTAATTTGGGCAACCCTGTGGCCTTTCGTCTAGCACCGTCCTTTGGCCAAATCTTCACTTTGCTTCACAATTCATATTTTCTCAAAATCTCATGGGCTCATTGCCATGAAATTTGTTGAGCACATTCATGCTCCCTGGGGGTTGAACCCTAACCATTTGGAGTGAGCTTTCTTGCCATACCCTTTTGGCAAAACAATTTCTATTTGTTTGTAAGGAGCAGCACCACCTCTAGGGGCTGCTGGTGGGGCATCTGATCTGACTGTTGGACTCTTTCACAAACATTCAAATAACAAGAAAAACAACAATGGTGCAACTGGTAAATGGTAATTAAACTTCTCCCTCTCTTCAAAAGATATTCCTCTGTTGCCTAGACCCATGAAGCCTTTTTGTCTTTGCCAAGACAATGTATATATCTATGGTTATTGGTTAATCGATCATAGAGTCGCATCATACAACTTCTTCAGAATTTGCTAATGCCACATTAGCTTCTTTTGACACCAGACGAATCGTATAATATCTTCCTGAGCTGGAATCGGAGACCAAAAATGGCTTCAAACCAGGTAGCTGTCAATAACATTATGGACAGACACAGATCATTAGTTGTTTTCCGAATTTTCTCTTTGGTTACTTTCAGATTGAGACGCTAACAGTGTTGTGTTCTAGTTTTTTTCGGAAGGTATACGCTACGATACGATGCGCGTGGTCGTGGGTATACGCTCTCGCGTTTTCAATGGATGAAACAGTTTTTGAAGGTATACGGTAGCGACGAAAAAAAATCTCAAGGTATACGCCGTACACAGCATCTGACGGTAGAACACACCACTGGACGCTAACCCAAACATGGTTGAGTAGAGGTTGAAGGAGAAAAAGAAATGCTTATGTTGGATGTGTTACTAAATATTTATAGTGTGATACAAATAGATTTACATAAGCAACTCTTGCTCTCTGCACCCCACTTCCATTTTCTTCACTCCTATCTTCTTTTCCTCACTATTGGTTCCTCCCTATATCCGTCTTTTCCATATGTAGGTTAAGCAGTGGTTCGTTCCTCATCCCTCTATCACTGTCCTTCTCTCAACCTTTAGCTCTCTGCCTTTCTTCTCTCTTTGCATTATTCCCCTTGTGGCTTCATGTCTGGCTTTCTTTATGTCTGGCTTGAAAAGTATGTGCAAGACATGAAGGAACAGCAGAGTGTCACGGCATGTCTTATCACTCCTCTGACATCTAGAGATGTCTTGGCTTGCAGGAGAATGTAGAGTCAGTTGATTGGGGGGAGGGGGGTGTCAGTGGTCAGCAGCAGGTTGAGCAATGAATGATCTTACAGTGCAAAGGAGTTAATTTGTATGTCTGGACGGTGTATTGTTGGCATACACACTGTGCCCATGCATTTTATACATAATATGTATAAAATGTTATAAACTATATTATAGTTACTAACATTTTGAATGTGATTATTCACAGTAGTCACAATATTGCGATTTCAGGTCAGTATAAGTTATGACATTGCTTAGCAATATCTGTCCAAATAATAACATGACGGCGTGGGTTGTGCATTTAGTTATTCTGCTTGGGCATACAGCCAGGTGCCTCAGGTTGTTTACCACTTTTCAACTGCATCGTGCCATTAGCTCCTCCCCTCTCAGCTCCCCAACTCCCAGCCTTAGTAGAGCCCATAGCTGTGGTCCCAGTGGTTACCCCCCACATTACCCCAGTGCCTAGCCCTCGCTTCTCCCTGGAGCCTTCAGGTATTTGGCTCGTATCACACTACAGTGACAAAACCTCAGGTTTTTTGCCAAGCCCCCCCGGTCCCATAGTGTTCATGTTTACCGCTATGTACTGTTTTCCTCTCACTTAACCCCCCCAGGGGGCTACGGTGGTAAACAGATATTTACAAAATAATCCCAGGTCTATCTTGTGGGTAATTAGGGGCACCTCCCTAGTGGGCATTCTTGGTCCCTAGGTTCAGCCCAGAGCTGAGGGCCAATTAGACCCCAACATAGCCCCCAATCTTCCCCCTCTACATGCCACCCTCATTGTGTGTGTGTGTGTGTGTGTGTGTGTGTGTGTGTGTGTGTGTGTGTGTGTGTGTGTGTGTGTGTGTGTGTGTGTGTGTGTGTGTGTGTGTGTGTGTGTGTGTGTGTGTGTGTGTGTGTGTGTGGGGTTGTTCATCTGCTAACCCAAGTTTTTTTTATTATTATTATTTGTACTACGTTGTACAGGGAATTGAAGAATGGATCCCACTGAACTAAAGGGAATCCCCCTCTTATCACTAGCAGTGGTGAGAATGGCATTTCCTGCTCTGAACTGCATGAGTATATATGGACTGTGGATGGAGTCACTCTGAACAGGCTTATGTAAAACGACTGCTTCTCAAAGAACAGGTCTAGAATTTAACTAAGAACTATTCTATTTCTCGCTCCTATGGAGTTAAATCCTCATTATTGTATATGTATTCACCCTGAACCTCCCCAACCCTCCCAAACTAGCTTGTTATTGCCTAACATTCTAACCAGTAAGTGTCTGAACATACTGTATGTATCTGCCCGTATATCAGGAAGATCATCCCTTGGTTGAACTAGCTGTGCTGCAAGGCACTAAGATCTGACTGCTTCCATTTCTCTTATTTTATTTAGTTATGTATTAATTAATTATTCAAGTTGCCTGGGAATAATAGTGCTATCCTCTAGTTGCATATTGTTGCTGCAGGTGTGTCCAAAACCGTTACTTGTCAGAAATGAATACAATAACCTGTGTTCCAATATGTCCAATGAAGTTATTATTTAATCACAAGCTCTTAATGTACTTTTCATTAGTTAGATAGTTATAAAGCCCACAGACAGACTTGACCATTTTTTGTCAACGAATTGCAAAAATAGCCGATCTACAATGTTGTAAGCTTGTAAAACTATAAAATAAGGCTTAATTGGTAACTAAAGCTTTCAAATAATTATTGTGGAGTAAAAAGTACAATATTTGCCTCTGCGATTTAGTGTAACAGAAATATGAAGTATTAATGAAAATACTCAAGTAAAGTAGAAGTACCTCAACCTTTTACTTAAGTACAGTACTTTTTATTTATATGTTTATTTGACAGGGACAATACAAAAAACAATGAATCAGTTATAAAAACATGAAACCGTTGCAATTGTACAAGGGGTTTATAGCCAAGGCTAATTTGCGACCCCAGTCCCTGGTTAGACCTTTCTATACAAATTTAAATATCTACCTAAAAATTCTGTTACAAAAAGCACATGCATGAAGCTCTAATCTAAACAAGTACAATAACAATAACATTCCCAAATTACATTCATGAAAGCAGTGACATTTACGTTTAAAAACGTGCCTAACATTAGTGTTCACAGCTTTGGTTTGATTTCAGCCAGTATTTAACCTTTTCATTAAATATTTTGAGATCAGTTAGTTTTTTTATTTCAGTTGGTAGGGCATTCCACAAGTGTATCCCTTTCACTGAATAAGATGACTGACCAAAAGTGGTGCTGCGCATTGCTACCTTGTGGTCTCCATTCGCTGATCCCCTGGTGATTCTATTAGTACCCGTCCCTTTCACCTGAGGACAGAGTACATCTGGGGCAAGATCATTAACACATTTAAAAATCTTGAGTTAATGTACTTGGTTACTTTCCACCACTGGGGAGAAGCACACCTTATTTCCTGGCCTCTCACTCTCGCCTCAGTGAGCGACAGAGCGACAGGAGCCTTTTTGAGAGAAAATTAAAAGGAGGGGATAAAGGAAGGGTGAGAGAGGTAGAGTGCAGGGGGTGGGAAAGTGTACGATAGAAATGCAGGGGGCGTGTATTTAGTGTTGAGCTAAATAATAGTAGCTCTGAGAGAACAAAACGTTCCTGTTTTCTGTAAGCGCAGTTTCTAACACGGATGGCCCTTGTGTACATCAGATATTTAACATAGCAGAGAGACAAGTACATTAAATATTTTGGGAACTTCACTGAAGCGTTTAAAATAGCAACAAGATAAGTAAAATGTGGTTTCAGGAATCATTTTGGTAGCTGTTTTTCTTTATTTCCTTTGAATCTATGGTGTATGTATTTTTACTTTGAGTTGTGTGTGTGTGTGAGTCTCTCTCTATCTCTCTCTCAGAGTTAGCTTCAGTGCTAGCCATGTCAGCTGGCTCTTATTTACATTCCAGTCAAGCGTTCCAGCAACTCCGAGAGACGGGCTGGTTTGGTGCTTGCTATTCAGAAAAACAACGGGGGCCACCATAGACTGACAGCGCTTTTTTTGTCACTTATTACAACATGAGCTGTATTATTAAAAGAAAATGACATTTTCAGTACTATAAAAATAGAAATGGCAGCGCATTATTTTTCATTTGCCCTCAACATAAATTGTAATAATTGATAGGACATATCCTTGTAGTTGAAACATTTCACATATGACTCTTGTTGACCACCCACCAAGGTTTTGATCAAAACACCACTAGCCTATTCTCAAACCTGTTGAGAAAGGTGAGTTTTATTTGTTGGTTCTTGTGTTAAGATATACTCCGCAGCCGTAAGCAAATCACTTCAAAGTGGTAAAGCTAGGCAGTAAAAGAATAAAAAATCAAAGAAGGAAATCAATATTTGACAAATAATAGGATTGTGTGTCTGAGTTGTTGGCAGTTATTCATCACACCTGACGTGACCCCGTCCTAGTTGAAATCTGACAATAACTGCTGGTCGACACATTCAAAGTATGTTTTGTTAGAATGCAAAAGGAGATTTTGCTTGCTACCTCCCTAGAATAATGGCTTAGGGTTATCCTAACCTTTCAACTATAAATTCCAACCCACTGTAAGAGATCATTTAAATTTCCCTATACATGATTGCCTGGCTTTTAGGCATAAATGAATTACAATGTAGTGTAAAAACACACCCATTACATCTACCCAAAGAACAAGCAATGGTATGGGAAATTAAAAACAATTATATTTGGAAGTTTAGTTAAATAACGTTTATTTATATTCATGTTTTCCTTTCTAAACAAGATAATTTGACTTTGAGCATTGCTGCTATCCCTCCCATGTCCTCCTGTGGGAATGGGATATCCTGGCGGCATCTAATTCAATGGCCTCTGCTTCATGTGGGCTTGAGAAGAACGACTGTATTCAATGGGAAATAAACACTATACACAGCAGCTGTGTAACAATAATTTCAGCAGCTGTGTAATGCGCAATGTCCGCAGTTCCCTTCTGGCTGGGAGAACTGTTGTTGCATCATGTCACAACCCCCACCCCCTTTTGTTTTGTCTTTCTAGCCTCTCTACTGTCCTGTACTATCAGGAATATAAAAAAAGCAGAAATTACAAATAAATACAATCTTTAACAACTGTATTTGTGGTAAAATGGACTCAATGTTTACATTGATTACACTTATTTTTTGTCTCTTATGCAAGACCAATGGTGCACATTCAGCTTTCAGTTTATATTAACATAATGGCTTATTTGACTAAATTCATCTAAGCAATAGAATACTAGCTATGGCATCAAGCATAAGAAATCATCCTTTGAGAGAGCAAGTCAGAATTTTACTTTGAGAAAATATGTCTTCATGGCTTTACTTAATTTGTAGCAATCAAATATCTTGACATATCTGATAAATATGACCAACAAATTCAGACATGAGCAACATATTTGATTGTTGAATGAGGTACAATTCAGCCTTCACCCTGCTTTCCTGTTCATGCATTCTGAAGCCTAATGTATGCGCCGTCACGTGACGGTGTTGCGCGCCAAGAACGCCCAAGAATAGCAGACCTATAAGCTCACAGTGTGGCGCGTCTGCAATGTGTGCGCCGCGTTGTGAGCTAGTAGATCTACTACTCTCGGCACGAGACACTGTCGTGTGATGAAGTATGAATCAGGCTTCATGCTGTCGGTTGTCTGTCTGAGGCGAGGTTTGTTTGCCTCAGCTCTTGTTTTCATTTAATTCCTCAGTGAATTCATTCAGACAACATTTAAGAGTTGGGATGATCGCAAGACCTGCAGTATATGCTCTAATCTTAAATAATGCCAAATGCAGTTTATTGGCCAGAAATACAGTACATTGATAGATATGTGTGTTCATTCCCACATGGAGTGATGGTAAACTGTGTGCTGTGAGTGTTCATGTACATTGTTTTGGTTTTCGCGTCACTGGTCAGACGTAATCGTCATCACAGAGGAATGACGTGCTCGGTGCATGTTTTCCATGTTTCTTAAAAAGCTGCACAAGGGGTTTCTTGTCCTTACAGGTCTGAAACCTCGTGACAATATTGTCCTCCTCTGCCCCGGTGTACCACAGCCTTCTAGTCAACACACTTCCAATCTAAATGGCCATGAGAAACCAGCAGCGGAATAGTAGCAGAACTGAAAACCTCCATGAGGCCTTTATCAGAGTTCCCTTACTTACTGGACTGTATCGGATGTCTGTTTGTCCACAGGTCTCGCTCAGTGGGAGGTCTGAGCAGGATATGGACGACCAGTTGTTCCCAGAACCGGCTCCAGGAGCCACGCGGACGCCACCGGCTCTCCACCGTCATCCAGCCGCTGCGCCAGAGTGCCGGGGAGGTGGTAGACCTCACTGTGGATGAGGATGGTAAGAATAAGCCTTTAGCGAAGTCCGGTGTCTAATTTATGGTTTTCAGCTGCCTCGATTCTCGTCTTTCTTTCTTCGGATAGAGGCGTTTTTCTTCTTTTTTTTTACTTCAGTGCTCTCTGTGAGTTCTGACCTCTCCTGATCAAATGCACTGTGGTTTCTGTAGCACTGCAGCCTGCACTCACTCTGAGCTTTTTGTTTGCTCCCAGCGTCCATGACGTTTGTTGCTTTGTGGAATTTCATAGAGCAGCACGTTCTTCATGCAGGATTTAATCTTATTGCTATTTATATATTGTGATATTAACCCTCAATTGTATTTAAATGCATGTGATATGGATATCATATCAGACCTAGTCCATAAAAGAACACAGAAAAATATCCATAATCTAATTGATATTTTTCTGGGTGAAGCCCTGAGGTGGACGTTAGGTTTAACTGTTCATTTGACAAGAATAATACAGAGAGCCATAATCTTTTTTAATTTCATCACTTTTATGCACTGAAATATTATGTTGTGAGACTATGATAAATAAAAGAAACCTTTTTATTTGATATGCTGAAATATTTCCCCCGGTCTGCATACAACCTGATCGAATTGTGCCTTGGAGAGAGAGTGATATTCCTTTAAACAATAAACTGATACCAATAAATCTGTATTTAATTAACCACTTAAATCCTATACATTATTGATCAGGTCACCCAGTGGTCTGTACAACTACGTGGCACCCTACTTTTTTCCCTATTCACCAAATGTCTTTGCCGAATATAGCTGATCTATAAACAAACAAAGCGCCACCATGTGAGCTTGTAGATCTGCTATTTTCTCTGAAAGTTTGCCTATTTTCACAGAGATTATGACATGACCACAATAGGGACACTAGGGGGTTCGTGTTGTTAAGCTTTCCAGCCCTGATGCCTTTTGACCATGTGTGTGTTAGAGTTGGGCTTCAGGCGTTTCCATTTCTCTGCATGCATTTGATATTCTGAGAGACACATTCTGTCCACTTGGGGCAGTATACATACTAGTGTGTAGGGATCAAAACTACTGTATGACTCACTGACTAGACTACACAGTACAATCCAGGCTTTTAGTTTAACTCTGAAAGTGTCAAATGCACTCACCACGTATGCACTCACCACGTATTGACCGCTGAGTTTTAAGCACCCAGTGATGAGTCATTGATATATGAGGATAAAGGGAGCCTTGGAAAGCATTGTGCTTTCCTCAACCAAGTCTCGTTTGTTGTAGCACTATTTCACACACCGTACAACAGTCCTGATTTCATCCAGATAAAGCGTTTATGGGACTGTCAGCTCCAAGCCTATGACTGATAGCAGAATAGCAGGAGCAGTGTGAGATATTAGAGCATTTGCATTTCTTTGGAGAAATTAATTTGATTCTGAAAGGCAGATGGATGAACACACGCTGGAATACTAATGAGTTCTGCGCCTGTCTGTCCCTGGCTGCCAGCACGCTGCACTGCAGCCACTATCCGAGCTGAGCTCCAGCATGAATGTGCCACCCCGTTCATATTACAATTATTCTTTGCCATGAAGTGTGTGTGTGTGTGTGCGCGTGCGTGGACAAACTTATAACATCAAATCGGTTAATTTGGGATGCATACATTGGTGGGTCAAGGTTAGATCAGGTCTGGTTAAGGTTAGGAGAAGGGGAATGGAAGTTAATGCTATGTCCCTAATGGTTTGCAAAAATATTTTGTGTGTGTGCGTGCAGAATCTAGCAATTGACTGCTTTGAAATTAACATACTAAACGATTGGCAGATTTACCCAGGAATATAAAACAAAACTAAAGCAACTGCTTGCAATAAGTAATCAAAAAACGAATGTTTGATGACAACAACCATGAGCACACATCCTAAACCTTAAGACCACTCGGACATTATTTGTGCACAAAGCCTTTTTGCCACCTAAACCTTAAGACCACTCGGACATTATTTGTGCACAAAGCCTTTTTGCCACCTATTTGAACTCGGATTATTTCACATTTGTTTCGTAGCGATTATTCTATTCTATTTTTTGATTGATTGCAATAATCGGAAAGGCACATTTTCCTTCGATACTATGTTTAATTTTTTAATATATATATCGATTTTTAAAATACATTTTATATTGACTTTTCTCTCCACCAGATCTCTCAGTTGTGCCAACCACCTCTGGCAGCGTTCACCATGCTCAGACAGTCAGGTCATCCTCGTCATCCTCGTCCCATCATGCCTCTACCTCAGAGCTTAACGACGCCGCAGGCCCTTCCACTAGCTGCTCAGGCTCCGCCCCTGACAGCACGCATCATGCTCACGGGTCTAGTGGCTCCACCCGCACAGCCACTGATGGTAAGACCCAAGCAGGCCGTGGCGTGGCTTATCTCAAAACATTTTCATGTCAATGACCGCCAAATTGATATGCAATTTGGCCCCCGGACTCCCATCTGTAATGGTTTTGTGCCCTGGGACCCCCATAAGAGAAGATTTGTGGTTAAAACATTTCTAAATTATTCAAAATGTTTCAAAAATAGCAGATCTACAAGCTCACAACGTGGAGCGTTATGAGCTTGTAAGATCTGCAATTTCTAGTATAAAGTATAAAATAGGTTTAAAGTGATTAAACTGATTGTGATGCTATTTTAACTAGCTGGGGACCCCCTGGAACCCCATCAAGGACCCTTGAGAACCATTGGGTTATCCTGTTCTTTAATTGTAACGTAACAACCTTAGACAAATTCCTTGTACTGTATATCGTCTCTGTCGGGTGGAAACCTCACATGTCCAAAACTGTTACTTTTTAGGATTTAAAAGTAGCAGATCCACGCGTTTTGAGCTTGTGGATCTGCTACTTATGATGCTTTTGTGTGACGCTGTAATATGATCAGGTAGGGCGTTAATTTACGAAAAAACACAAAAAGTTTGGATTTGAAGATAGGAGGTTTCTGTCCAACAGCAACGATATGCAAAAAAATACCTGGGTATAACTTTTTTTTTTGGGGCGATTTGTCACATTTTAATGCCAACTTGCTATGTTTCATCTCATTCACCAGATGATAGCAGGCGAAGTTTGTCGAGTGCAGCTGGAGGCAGCGGTGGGACGGCCATGCCCAGACTGCCCTCCTGCTGCCAGCAGCACTCTCCATGCGGAGGCCCCTCGCCCGCTCACCTGTCCCTGAGCCACTCACACTCCAGCTGCTTGCAGGTAAGGCTGCAACCATCCAATTATTTTTCCAATTAAGATTTTGAAAAGTTGAAAATAGATATTTTTCGAATAGATCAAATTCGATTAGTTTGATTAAACGCTGCACCCCTAACTTGACAGGCGTCATCCTCCCAGCAAACCGGCGGCTCCCAGCACAGCCACAGCCACAGCAGCGCTCACCACTTCCTCCACCACTTGCACCACCCAACCCCACAGCCCGCAGGCTCCGCCCTCCCCTTCCCAGAGCCCAGTTGCCCCGTGGAGCGGCCCACCGCCCTGCCTGCTGCTGGGGTCAGCAGCAGCAGCAACTCTGGTGGCAGCGGCGGCACGGCCCAGTACCATGACCAGGTATATGTCTGCACTACGGCCGCACCCGTCCATTGTGATTTAACATTGTTTCTCTAGTTCATATATAGCCCAATTAAATAAACTCATCAAAGGCACCGCTTCCTTCACACAGGGTGTGATTTTTGATCAGCTAAGAGAAAAGGCGGCCTTTACTTAGTGTTATGAGAGTCGGGGAAACGTAGTCATTATTTTATGAATGATGATGATGACCAATGTCCTTGTGTGAGAATGTATGTGGAAAATAATACCAATATTGCTCCCTTTTATTAACACATTGGGTGCCAGAGGTTTATTAAAATATTATACGTTGAGTGCCTGCATTTCTTCCATCCACTTGCGTTATACGTTTCGTGCTGTAGAAACCCTGACGCGGAAGTGCATGTAAACAAAGCGTGCGTGCGAGACGGCGGAGGGTCCCGACTAACGCCTGGAACAATAATATTTCCAACGCGATCCTCCATTGCAGCGTGATCGCCAATCGAAAACGGCTTGTTTCCACCACGTTAAAAAGAAATGGAGATATTAACACATTGACCACCAGGCCCGTAGCCTACGGGCCGATAAATCCAACCGTAAAGCGCCGATCCCGTAGCCTACGGGCTGTGGTGCTTTTTCCTTTTTTTCAAAAAAAAAAAAACTTTTTTCAATTTTCGACACGGACCATTTCATTGTAACACCACCGGAAACAGAATTACTCGGGATCCGGTTTTGCCGATCCCGTCGGCCCTCGTTGTAATGACGAAACTGAAACCCTATTTTCTCCTTGTAGTTTTTTCTCCTCGGTGATCACTGTTTAACATAAACCGTTCTAACTACAACATGGATGCCCCGTTTGACACGTGGTCTTCACTGCTCGAACGAGGCAGATGTCCGCGATGTAAACAAACAGTGCACAGCTCAATCTTACTGATTTTAACAAGGTCTATGGCGACGTAAAAAAAAACAAAAAACAACAATAAAACGTTGGCACTGGTGAGTACATCATGAGATTAACCTCCGACCGGAAGGATTTTTGACATGGAGCCACATCCAGCCTCTTCTTCTCAGAAACTCCTTGGGTGATCCCAAAGTTTCGTTTTAGCGCCCCACGTGGGCCCCTCGTATAAAAATAGAATTGGGTCAATAACGGTCCGGACCGTTTTCGGCACTTCTCGTTTGGATCCTCAAAAACGGTCCGGACCGTTTATGGCACTCGATGTGTTAATGGTGGGCCTCCAGATTGAAAGGAAATCAGCCGAGAGGTATTACAGTATGGTTGAACATGGTTATTGTTGTGGCTATTTTTGTTAGCTTTATTAGCTTTATTTTTGTCTTTATTTTTCAAGGATTTGTGGTTCGTTGAAGATGAGTTCCGCCATCTATTTAAGTCATAATTCTGTGTTCCTGAATGGTACTACGCACACAGTCTCATTCAGACAAGTCTGTGTCAAAGTATTTGTTTTCTACACAGCAGAAAGGAGACTAGCAGTGCTATATCCCATACACTGGCATATTGTAGGTGATTAAAAGGCTTAGAACAAACCTCCAGCGGGCCTATATAGGCAAATCGCTAAGATTTTAACATAAAGGTTTCAAAGGATATTGTTAGAAGCCTTCCCCGAAGCTAAATGTGCCGCTGAATAATTCAAATTGTGCTAATTGTTCAGGGCAGGATTGTTTTATTTACCATCAAAGCCTGACGGTGAACCAGGCTTATTAAGAAGTATTGTTTAGTTGGGGCCTTGGGGTCTCTATCTGAGGTTCTGGTTAGCGGCATTCTTCTGAGCCTCCTCTGACCCTTCTTGTCTTCCTCTCAGTGCACTGGATCCTCAATAATTGATGGCATCCAAAAATGGGTCACCAAGAAATGGTTTACATGTTGGAGGCATTGAGTTAAAATTCCTCGGCCTTTGATCAGGGGTGACTAGCAGAAATCACCCTCAGCTTTGGTATGCCTCAGTAGGTAGACTGTTTTATGTTTCGTAAAATACATGGGAGTTCTAGTCATCTCTGCCAGGAGATCATGCACTCGCCAGTGTGCGTATGTGTCCGCAGATAATCTTGCATACTACTTCGCCGATCAGTGTTATATTCCGTGCACTCGCTGACATCTCTTCTGTGTTTGTTTTTGTTCACAACGTGTCGCATCCCGACACATTGTGATTGTAGATTGGCTATTTTCGGCTTTTTAACGTGTTAATTCATCGCAATCGTAGTATTGATTTGATCATATCGCCAAGCCCTACTGCCTAGAATCTATACTTTTATAATTCTTCTACGTTATCCACATTGTTCTGGTTATAGACAACATTTGGCAGCATGCTGTTCTTCTTGTTCTGTGAACGTGTAACTACAGCAATCGCATGGCTTTAAAGTAGGGTTACTCAGGTCCGTTTTGATTTGTGGTTAACCCATTCAATCCGGGAACGCATCCGTGTCATTTTTATGATTTCTTTGGCTACGAGTGTCGTGCTATGAGCTTGTAGATCTGCTATTTTTGGAAAGAAATCTTGAAAATATGTGCAAATCTTTGAATATATATATTTTTAAAGCAAAAATTTGTAACTCAAATCTTTGCTTCTGAGGGTCCCTGAAACAACACATTTTGAGATGGGGGTTTGCGGCTAAAATACATATAATTTTGGGGGTCCTTGACACGAAAAAGTTTGAGAACCACTGATATAGAAACATATGTTTTTCAAACTATAGGATTTAGAAGGCATTTGTAGAATCCCCAGAAGCAAAGATTTGCACAAATTGTCGAGATTTTTCAAAAATACCAGATCTACAAGTTTGTTGTATATCTGCCATTCTTGAATAGCCAAAGAAATGCAAAAATGACACAGTTGCGTTCCCGGTCTTAATGGGTTTAATGGGTCATCCGAGCGGCATGCCCCTCCCATCTCACGCCTCTCCCTCCTTATCCCCGTGTGCTCCCCTCTATAGCAGACCCTGCCAGTGGACCTGAGCAACAGCAGCGTGCGGAGCGGCGGGAACAACGGGGCCGGTGGCTTCCACACCAGCACCTCGGCCTTCGACCCGTGCTGCCCCGGCTCCACCTCCCGGCCTCCTCCCACCTACGTGTCCCAGCAGCAGGCCACCCCCGGGCCCAGCCAGCCCGCCGTGGTGGACTCCTTCAGTTCGTCCATGGTGGCTCAGCCCCAGCCCCAGCCGCAGCTGTCCTCCTGTAGACATTACATGCACCCCTCCTGTGAGTACAGTAAACGCCTCGTAGGTCTGTCACATTTATTACATCGCTGTTGTTGTCGGGTAGAAACCTCTTATCTCCATGTTTTAACTTTGTGTGTGTTTTGTTTTTTCGTAAACTAAAAAAAACACAAACTCAAAACATTGCGCTTCGCGCCGCGTTTCCAGCTTGTGGATCTGCTACTTTTGAATTTGAATCCTGAAAAGACATTTTGGACATATGAGGTTTCCACCCGACAGAGACGACATATATCGCCTGATCGCTATTATTTGAGATAATCACAATTATTTTTGCATAATCGTCAGAATCGTTTCCATTCATCTGTATGAATTAATCTGTTGAAAAATGTGATGCCACACGCTGTTAGCTTGTAGATCAGCTATTTCCACAATTCTTTATCAAATGTGAAAGTCTGAGATTATTCAAAATGGCTTATTTTGGTGTACTACATGTAGTACATTATTTATTAATTATTTACATAACTGGTATCGGTCATTGCCAGTAACGTCTTGGTATATTTATAAGTTAGTTATACTTTTGTTTATAAAGCCTAAAAGGCAAACACATTTTTTTATTTATTTATTTATACGCTCCGATGCCAAGCACAATTAAACCGTTAATCACAATTATTTGTACGATAATTCATCGTCGTCAACTAAAATGTCATGATCGTGACAGCCCTGGATCAAATAGGGGTCCGTGGCCTAATGCTTGCCAAACTGGGGGTCCTTGAAACTAATACGTTTAAGAACCACTGCCATAAATGTATATATCATCGCTGTCAGGCAGAAACCTAACCTCTTATGTCCATATTTGAACTTGTGTTTTTCCGTAAATTAAAGCCCTACTTGATGATTCTCAGCGTCACATCAAAAGTAGCAGATCCACAAGCTTGAAACTTCGAGCTTGTTGATCTGCTACTTTTCTTATTTTTGAATTTGAATCCTGAAACAGTTCTGGACACCCCGACAGCAACGATATATGAGAAATCATCGCCACTAGTATGATTTCACTAACTTTATTTTTGTGTGGCATAGAAATATCTAGCCTTCTATTTAAAAATAAATAATATAAAGCATTTGTTTGCAGAGCCTGTCTTCAAATGATTTATATAAGTGCAACCCGTGCTTGCAAAATTATGCAGACCGCTGCACTCCTGAAACCTAGTGCTAATAGTAATTAAGAGAGCCTGATGTTTAATGTGCCAAGTGCTGTGGGATCGGTACAAAGTAGGAGCAGTTAATTGCTCATTGTCCTCAGAATAGCTGTGTTTTTTGGAGTGGTGTGAAGCAGTGTGTACTGAGGGTCTCTGTAGGGGGTGTTCATGTTGGTAAGAACAGTTGTGGACAATGCATACAGTTAATATCAATGCATTGCTGTATTGAAATTTAGAACATAAAAAAAAAACATTTTTTAAACAAAAATTCAGACATTTTCAGAAATGTTCAAAAACTGTTCCATTTTGGTCCTCTAAAAACAAAAAAACAAATCATAAAAGACAACTTATAACAACATTAAAAAAAGAAACATACAGCACACAATACATACCATACTCACACAGATACAGGAAGTACAGCGAGCTGGCCTGTCTTGATTTTCTATTGTTTGTCTTGGGTGGAATGCTGCCGGAGACCAACTTCTTCCATATTTCCTCTTTCCTCTCCCTTTTTCGTCCTGACTCAGACGGGCACCTAGCGCGCTCGCTGCACCATCAGCCTTCCTCTTCCTGTCCCCATTCCCACGGAAACCCTCCGCCTCAGCCCCCGCCCCAGCCCCCTCCACAGAGCGAATACGTCATCCCCCACCCCGTCCACCCCTTCCACACGCCCCTCCCCTCCCACCCCACAGGTCACGCCGTGCCCCCCGCGCCTCCCCCGCCCCTGCCCGCCCATCACCTCTCCAGCACCAGTGCCCCGCTGACGCAGCACCTGCCTACGGACCACCAGACCCTGCCGCATCACATGCCGGCCCTGGGGGCCTCCGTGCAGCGGCTCCATCAACACGAGATGCTGCAGAGGATGGAGGTCCAGAGGCGCAGGATGATGCAGCACCCCACGTGAGTACTGACCTCACCCCACTGGGCTCAGTCTCCACACTGGGTTCAAGCCCACTAGGTTAACCATGGTTATTATAGTTTTGGATTTTTCATGAATTCATTCTTTTTTTGACTTATTTTATTTATTTACTCTTCAGTTTAGTTTTAATTCGTTTTTAATGGGAGTTTTCCAGTTTTTTTTGTTGTTTTTTTGAAACATTTTTGAAAAAAAGATTCAAAAAGCTCAGACAAAATGTCAAAATAGATACAAGCTCATAACACATCGCAAGCTTGTTATCGTAAGCTATTTTCAAAATGTTTGAAGATTTTTGACAGTGTTTGACAACAGGGCTCCTGCTGCACAACTAAATGACTGCATGAAATATTGACTAATTGAAATATTGACTAAAACTAAGGACATTTTGTGTCTTATCGTTTTTTTTGTCAAATATAGTTTTTGTTACTTCTAGTTCACTATAATAACCAATTTAACTGTGTGTTCCCCTCTCCCTTGCAGACGAGCGCATGAGCGCCCGCCTCCACACCCCCACAGAATGCACCCCAACTACGGCCACGGACACCACATCCACGTGCCTCAGACCATGTCATCCCACCCTCGCCAGCCTGAGCAGAGGACAGCTTGGTCAGTATTACCACTTTCAACCTGGCCTCCCTATTTCGGGCATGTCATTATCCTACTGTAAATGTGTGAAATATCTGTGTGTGTGTGCGTGCGTGTGTGCGTCCGTGCATGTAGTTCACGTGTCTCGAGACCGCACAACCAATCTAATTCAAACTCGACGCACGCATAGCCGACGGAGTGTGGTGCACGGCATCGAGTCGGTCGGATAGACGGGTTGTCCAGAGGCTCCGATCCGACCAATATGCCCATATATAGGCATAATATTGAGGTTCGGTTGTCCAGAATGACCGATCCGACCGACATATGGACATACTGATGACATCATGGATCTCCAAATAGATACAGAGATATCCGTATATGTGCATAAAAGGAACACAGGCAGACAGACAGATATGGGCATGTAAGGGGCAAGGAGAGACAGATGCAGAGATCTCCATGTTTGGGAATAAAAGGGACAGACTGGTATAACAGGTACTCTGACAATGGGTACAACGGGTATTGAGGCATCTATTCCCAACTTGCATCACTCCCGACTAGCATCGTTCCTGAGTAGGCCGGTACCAAATGCAAAAATAGTACATCTATAAGCTCACAATGCGTCGCGATGTGACATGTTGTGAGCTTTACTTTTCACCTAATGACATGCCCAAAATAGGATGATCGGTTATTTGATGAAATTATCTTCTTTTTTTTTGTACGTAATTGGTTAAATCAATTAGTTTGATTAACTGCTGTACCCCTAGTTCTATTTAGCTGTGGTACATGTAAGCATGCTGTTCCTGTGACGACTGACATGTCTGTGTGTATTTTCTTAAACAGGGAGCTGGGCATAGACGCTGTGGCACCGTACCCTTCAGGGCACCTGCACCCCCACCTACCCCACTACCATCCTCCCCCAAGACTGCACCACTTCCCCATCCCCTTCATGGTGAGACCAGTTCACAGCACAAATGCATATATTAGCATAAATGAGAAAGTAAACTGTTTTTATTTGAAGTATGGGATAGATTAATTATGATAGTCCCCTATTTATACCATCGCTTATTTCAAGGATGGTTTGGTGAGTTGTATGAATAATGCATTGGCAATTAATAGAAGTCTCATCAAGCATTTCTGGTGCGTACTCGACAAATCCAGAAGCCTTGAGACAGTCTGCATACATGCTTTTGACAGTATATGAGCACTATTACTTTATTCAGGGTTTATACCTGTATTAGAAATGTCCAAATTTGAGGTGTGTTATAAAATCTGAACTCCAACAGAGCATCTTCTAAACTGGAATTGTGTACAGAGCGTGTAATATAATGACACCGGATTATGCAATAAGGTTTCATAATAATGGTTTTGCTTTACAATGACTATCATTTAATACACACACAGATAATGTGACAACTTGCCAGATAATGTAATATCAAAATCATTGTATTTATATAAACTTGAACACATTTCAATGCATTTTGCACAGACAAACTGTGAGTAGCATACATGCACACATGTATGCTACTCGCATACGTACATGTGCACACGTTAGCTCTCTTTTTCTCTCTCTCTCACTATGGGCCACTGAAATCGTGTCCATACTAATCCAGTTAACCCTTGATCTGGACATGTCTATGCTTGGAACATTTAATAGGATTTCACCCCTTTTCAAAGAACTGTCTGAGCCATGTTTGCCCTGGATCGATGTGATAGATTCTTTGGCTGAAGGTTTTGAGTTAGCTAATGTCAGCGACTGTTCATTTAGTGTTATGAATCTGTTCAAAGATGAAGCCGTGGTCTTGAAAAGCAAATTGGATAACTTTTCTGAAGTTAGTCGATGGATGAAGGCCATTAACACATTGACTGCCTGAATTATTTTCACTGCCTATTGTTATTCATGCCAGAGATTTTTCAATGAAAAAACAAAAAGTACTCAGGAGCCAAGATACAAAATGTTAAAGTTTTAAGTTAACAAGGAAGTGGATGAGAGTAAAGATCTTCGAAAATTCATATCTCCTTGGTCTTTGGGTCAAATAAAAATAAAAAAAAGTAAAAAAAAATATTTATTGCAAAGTTATAGGTTTTAGATCATTTTAGAATGCTATTTAATACAGTTTTAAATTGTTTGCCATTTCGTGGGTGTGGGTGTAGTCAAATATTCGAATAATCGTTATTGATAGAATTATAGTAATCTAATTTCATTTTGGCCTCTTGTACACATCTCTAAAACACATCACTAGTGTGTGTGGGGCGGGGGGGGCTCCTTTTACACTGTTTCACACATTTTATATTAGGACATTTTTCCAGTCAGGAGATTTTATTTTGCTTTAATCCATGTGAGCTTGTAGATTGGCTATTTTCGCCACCTTTGCCTGACATTCAAGTACGGCGAGTTGAAATGGAAGTAGAAGGTTTCCACCCGGCAGCCATGAGCTCTCTTTATGTCACTCTGAGATGGTCCCAATATGTCCTCTCTGTCTGGAACAGTGCTGACACATTGACAGCATGTATATAGATAGACAGACAGACATATAAACAACAACAACAACAACAACAACAACAACAACAAAAACATTCACATTCTACAAATTCCTTCTGAATCAGTAGTTCTCACACTTTCAAGATTTTTCAAAAAGGTTCAAAAGTAGCAGATGTATAAGCTGGCAGCACGGCACGAAGGGACGTGCTGTGAGCTTGTATATCTGCTATTTTTGAATAGCCAACACTAAAATGACACAGATTTTTCCCCGGTTTTAACGGGTTAACAGTTGAGGAACGAAAACAGGTATGTAATCTGCTGTTCAGCGAGGATGCACTCAGCTGTGTATACCTACTATATACCCACAGATTGTGGTGTTTGTCATTGTGAAGTATGACTTTGAGCTGCCAGTCATCTTGTCCTCTTGGACACTGACCAAAACATAAAACTAATCAAAGCCAGTGCTGAAATTTTGAACTGGAAAAATGTGGAACTTAAAATGGAAGCTATACTGTATAAGTCAACTGAATTTTAAAAGTGATTGCTGAAGTCATCCTAGGAGTAGGACATATTATTATATTAACTTATTCCATTACAGCAATTTGTAATGTCTTTTTCATATTTGTGTGTATCCTCCCTCACAGCACACTGGCATATCTGAAGTGACTTACCCACATATTCGGTACATCTCATCCAGAATGACTGGCTTTGGAAGAACTTACGAGGTAAGATTTCAGTCAAAATATGAAAATGCCATACAATTCACTTCTAGTCTGTGTTGTGGTTAGCCAAGCCTGTGCATTGTGAACAGGTTCCAGGTTCACTTTGCCATTGTATTTTAGCCCTCTAGGCTTGCTGTAGACAGATAGGCTGCTGTGCCAGCATTGAAAATGGACAATAGTGTCCAACAGAAAGAGAACTGAGCATCATCAGAGCTGCAGTTGACCAGAAATAGAATCGAGTCCTCTTTCAAATGAACTGACAATGTGAGAACTCTGTCCCTTTTCTGTTGATCCACTTCTTGGTAGACTTGAATGGGTTTGGTTCGTTTTAAAGGATCCATATTATGTGAACAAGGCCCTTAGTTCGGTTCATAAAAAAAAAGTTTTTCACATATAGATGTGAAAAGACTCACAGATACTGAAAACCCATATCATACTAAACGCATTTAACTGGATGTGTGTGGAAGAGAAAAGGGGCTGAATAGTGCAGGAACACAGTAGCAGTACTAAATAGACATATAGTATTAACATAAGAAGATAAGATCATACATTTCTGTTTGTCATCATAATGCAGAAGTAGAACATCTTATTATAAATACAGGCACACATACATGGACAGCCTTCTGGACGGCACTCAGAAAATGCACAGACGACAAGCTTTTGACTTGTGCCTTTTATTGGATTGAATTCTTGTTTTTTTATTGGGTGGTCTTGTATGTCCAGCTGTGCATTGGCTTTGTGCAGGGCGAGCAACATTTCTTTCTCTGCTGCACAACAAAAGCAAGGTGAGAGAGAGCTGAGCTCACGGCCGTTTCTTTTGTTTATCTCCTTTCATTATTCAGGATCTTCTGCATTTAGAGGAGAGATTGGGAACTGTGAATCGAGGGGCCTCTCAGGGAACCATAGAGAGGTGCACTTACCCACACAAGTACAAGAAGGTAAGAGCATGTCTGTGTGCATGTGTGGAGTGGATAGCTAACTGTTTGTATAAGTGGATTATATGGCCATGGCATTTTATGGAGATTTTTTCAGATATAGATAGATATATTTTGCATGTCTGTTAGTTGTTCTGGGACAGAGTGCACAGTGGACTTTTTGTGCTCGTTTCAAAAGACTGATGTGTTGCCAGCATTTCGCAAAAATATTTATGTAGTAAATTGTCGGGAAAGGTTCCATAGTTTTCCAAATGTATCTAAATAAGCAATCTAACACCCCTGCTGCCCAATACAGAAGGTGTTGGAGACTGAGAGAGACATTGACGAACAGTTAACCCCTGAAGCATGGGCATCTATTGGGAAAAATATGCACGCAACCACAGAATCGGTGAGAAATAAATGAAAAAAATCAATTTGGAATCATGTCTCTGCTCACATATACAGTAGATGTTAGACTTGGGGGCCAGGGAATTCGGCTCTAATAGCATAACGTTTACCTTTAGAGATGACAGACAAGAAGCTTGTTCTGTTGCCAGGACAAAATGATCCATTCTCTCTGTCCATAAAGGAATATAACATGTTCATGTTCAATTGTGTGTTTTATACATTGTAACCCCACTATTATAGACCATATTGTGTATTGATTCATTCAAACATAGTGTTCTACTTAGCAGATATAAACATATATATTATATGCATATATATGTTCTACTATTATTCCCCCCATTAAGTAATGAGTGCTATGAGCAACAAATGAGACTCTGCTGACTGAGGCAACGCAGCTGTTTGATCACTGTGCCTGAAACGGTCCGTTTCTCCCATCTTTTTTCTGATGTACAGAGAAAGCTTGGCAAGGAGGAGGAAGACGAGGGGGTGGATGAAGATACAGAGGAGAAATGTACCATCTGCCTGTCCATACTGGAGGAAGGGGAGGACGTCAGGTAAACCAGTGGTTATCAAACTTTTTTTTTAAAGGACCCCCATTTTATTATGCATTAGGCCACGCACTCCCATAAGTCCTGATAGTGTACAAATGGAACCAAATGGACTGTTACGAGTCCATTCAGTTCCATTTGTACACTCTCAGTCTTACGGAACTTTTAAGGGTCCGTTTGGTTCCTATTACTATCAATCGTTTAGCTGGGGGACCCTCTGGAAACCCCTCAAGGACCCCTGGGGGTCCCCAAACCCCACTTTGAGCACCTTTGAGGTAAACGGCTCATCTCCCTGGCTTGTTTGCATGTTTTTCATTTGCTGTTGTTGTGTGCATGTGTGTTCAATTAACGCTCGTCAGCGAATGCAGACACGCTTGTATGTGAGGCGTGGTTGCTTTCTCACACTGACACATTTTGGAGTTGCCGAAATAACAAAATAAGCCGAAAGTATAGTGCACAGCAGAAAGATAGAAAAAAAGAAAGAAATAAAACAGTTCCCCAGTGCCTAAATATGACTGTCCTCAAGGGAAAGCTTTTAATATCCAACATTCTTTTAAAGGTTTCTGCCAATCATGTTTTAAGCTTTCACATTGAGAACAACATTAAGTACATTCTCTGGTTCTAATTGATAAAGCCTTGAAGCGACACTTGGCTATTTTTTTATATTTGCAGTGCAATTCATTTCCCCAGGCAAAATGGTACAGTACACAGTGTATTTCTGACGTGTATAAAAGGTTAGACAAATATCTCATCAGTGATGGTACTAATGTTCCTACCCAGAAGTGGTGACGTATTTTTCACTCATATCCAGTGCTAGGGTCTCTCTTAACTTGGGACTAGCTTATTCGTCTGAGAGGGCTGCTTGAGCAATGTGTGCCATATCATTACAAGATTTAAACACAACTGCAATAACCTTGAAATCATCTTTAAAACGATTAGGTGGATTAACTTCAAAACAGACGTATTATACGGTATGCTTCCCTGAGTTTTGAAATAGCTCTCAGTTTTTGGCAGAGCAGTGAGAAGGGCTTTGCAGTAATCTTAGCCTGTAAAAGCAAGCATTTTGTGTTTGCCTGAGCCCATTTGTAGAAATTGGCCTAGCTTAGCAATATTCTGAAACAATAGAATTTTACAGGGCACTCCTGAGTGTTAATTTAACACAGAGTACAAACGGAACCAAATGGGCACACAAGGGTCTATTTGGATCCATTTGTATACTCTTAAGAGTTAAAGCTGCAATCCGAAACGTATTTTAATGAATTATGTTATTTTAACCAATCTGTATGGTAGAGTATATTAATATACAATATAACTAGTATATCATCTCTTTCGGGTGGAAACCTCATATGTCCAAAACTGTTACTTTTCAGGATTCAAATTCAAAAATGGCAAAAGTAGCAAATCTACAAGCTCAAAACGCTTCGCTTCTCACGTGTTTCCAGATTGCAGATCTGCTACTTTTGATGCTTTTGTGCGACGCTGTAGTGTGATCAAGTAGGGCACTAATTGTGAAAAAAACAAAAAAGTTAAAACATGGAGACAAGAGGTTTCTGCCCGACAGCATCGACATCTGCAGTGGTTGGAGGAGGCGGCCTCCTTACGCTCACATTGAGAAATGTAGATACTGGTAGGACACCTACTGGTTGACAAGTAGTACAGCCTGAAGCTCATATCCCCCCTCCCTAGCCAAGCAGGGATTATGTCTTGAAAGATCAGTAGAAAATTGGTTTCCCACTCGGGGGAGCTGGGTTCAATTCCCGGGTAGGACATGGAATTTACGGATTGCAGATTTAAGTTAACACTGAGGATTTGACTGTGTTGTTTATACTGTCTGCTATTCATTTATTTATTGTAATGTTTTTGGAAATGTGACCAGTATAATGCAGGTTTTAAAGTGTTTAACCACGTAAACCCTGTAGCCTACTTAGTTGAGTGGAGTCCCCAAGGGAGTGTATACTAGGCATCCTCATATTTTTGCCGAATAGGGATGCTAGGGTTCAAGAGGTTAACGATTTTGTTTGACTCACCTCTCTTCCCCCCCACACCAGACGCCTACCATGTATGCATCTCTTCCATCAGCTGTGTGTGGACCAGTGGCTCCTCACCAATAAGAAGTGCCCCATCTGCAGAGTGGACATTGAGGCGCAGTTGTCTGCTGTTGAAAGTTGATGCTGTTTTTCTAACAACCCTTTTGTTTCAATTTTCTTTGTCGTTTATCATATTAATTTTCTCCAGTACTGCAGTCAACCAAAGATGGCATGAATTACCTGCTCAGCTCTAATAAGAAAAAGAAAAAAAGAGAAAAAAACAAACAAGCAAAAACACCTGACAAAAAAGCACCAAGCCTAGAGTGCCAGCTATCACATAGTACAACTGCTAGAATTCTCCATTAAAGGGGCACTTCACTCAAAATACAAAGAAATATGTTTTTCCTCTCACTGGGGTCGCTTTCCATCCATCCACATAGTTTCGGTGTGATTTGCAGAGATTTCTGCCATCAACCAAATACAATGCAGCTCAATGGCATTTTGTTTGTGGCACTCAAAGTGAAAATCTATCAGAAATCATGACCTGGTGATAATACACAGTCCTTGTTTTGGACAGTTTCATTGAGAACTATTTTCTGCTGAAGTATGCTCGCCAACTGTCTTATTGACTTAAAGCTACGATCTTTTAATGAATAAAATATTATTTTAACCAATCTGTACGGTAGAGTATGCTGTTTTTATAAGGGTATAAATTTAGATTTTATGTAACATATGTACATAGATTGTGCAACACATTTAGTTATCAATTGGACTGATGACTACAATTTTAAGCTGGCCATTGCTGTTTGCTATAAAATTGCACTGTATGTAATCTGTTAATCCATTAGCCTGCTGTAACTGATGAAACACATTGAAATTAACACAACCATTCATGTCGCCCAGTCATTTTCAATCATCAATATTCAAATAAACAGATTACATAAAGGTTGTATGTTTTAATCTCACACTGAAACGGGTAACTCTTGATCAAGTAAAGCTGATTTTAAATGGGTCTCTTCTTCCCCTGTTAAATATTGTTCATTTCAATTTGAAATGTAAACCCTAGGTGCAACTCGGACCATGACAAGCTGTTAAAAAAAATAGAGCTTTCCAGAGAATTAACAAGAATTGAACGTTAATTCTATCCTATAACTTCTAGTTATTTGGTGTGTGGATATTTGATAACCCCAAACAAAGTTTGATTATTTTAACGGGCACCTATAGTCATGTGAATTGATTCATAACCTCAAACCTGATTGGATCCTTTTAATCAAAATCAGGCGAACAAATGCTGACAGGGATTATAATATAATCCTTGTACCATATAATCATTATGGTATAATACGTTAAATACCATTTAAGTAGCACATGTACAGTAGTTTTGGAGGTGGTCTCCCTACTCTTCGATGGAGAAATTGAGGCTCTTGTTTTGGACACTGAATGGTTGACAAAGTCAATGAAGTTATTTGAAGTAGTTGGCACACCAGATTGGACATTAGATACGGCCGTCATCTATATTGTAGTTAGGAGGACATCACTGTAAATATCTCTCCATCGGCAGAAGGAGACCACAGACAAAATTAAGGGATGGCAGCTTTAACTGCAGAAATCTCCAAACCTCAGCAAATCACGCCAAAACTATCTGGATGGATAAATGCCACTCAGGGTAATGGGAAAAACATGTTTTTGTTTTGTATTTTGGGTGAAATGCCTCTTTTAAGGATTTAAATTTTTTATTGTATTTATGAAGCTTTTATGTAGCTTTTGATTGTTTCCTCAAGTGTCATTTTCTTTGGTTTTGTTTTATGCATGTTTCCTTGCAATGCATTTCTTTGCACATATAACGTGGGCTTAACATGGCCTAACAACTTGCAGGTGAGGATTGCTGCTCTGGTAAAGAAGCATTTCTGTAAACCTAATGCCTTGCTTTACTGGAATAGAATGTCAACCTCCATTTAAAAAAAAACATTGCAGGATTCATCTTACCAATCATTGTATTGATTAGTTTATGTTTAGAAGATGTGGATTGTTAGTGAAAGATGTTTTTTAAGTAAATCAAAACATTCCTAATTAGGAAAAAAAATAACCATGTCAACAGATCAGCTGCTGTATTAGTGCACACCCAGTATTTCTAGAGTGGAAATAAACTCCAATGTTCACCTCACTCACCAGAATATGCACATGCTTTGCTATACCATGACACCTGTCTCTCCCCGCACCTTCATTTTTGACTCAACACCATTAGCAAGTTATCTAATGTATTCTAGAGAAGAAGAAACTGAATGTCACAATGTTCTTTTTCAACTGGATGATTGTTGGGGTTCTGCTGAGAAAGTCTAGTCTGTTTTGTTGGGATGCATGATGCATCCCTGCAGATAGGCCCGAGATGCTTCCAAAAGGAGGGGATCTCCGGCCCTCGCAGGTATTAACCGTTTCCGACTGCCTGGGAAAATGTGTCAAATGGAAACTGAGAGTGGCATTGACTTTATTCCTTCCTTTTTCCGTTTTAGCTGTGTTTCTTTCAGAGGGAAATACAAAGCTCAGTTTGAGGCAATGATTTACTGTTTATTCTCATTAGATCATCTATTAATTCACCCTCTCTTTTGTCTCTCTGTTTATAATTATGCAGCAGTCTCCATTTTTTGCTGCTGGAGAAGAGATAACACTAATATTATTGACTAACTCACTTGCATATACTTGCACAAGAGAGAAAAGAAAGGAGTGCAACAGTGAATATGACCGTGCGCTGAGGCCATGTATTTCCACTCTGAATATTAAAAAGAAAAGGAAAAAAAATAGACTAACATTATGAATGGAGTGTTGGAATGCAGTACTTAAAGCAGGTATCCATGCATTCATTGACTTAATGGCACCAGGATCATATTCTGTGGGATTTATATTAGTTTTAAAAAAAGTAATATTAATAAACTTGGATAACTCTTTCTTGAGTCCTTTCCTTGGTGTCCTTTTTGAAAAACACATTTTTTTTTTGTCAGCAAGACAAGCATTGTAAAGCATTGTGTTTACAACCAGGTAACATTTTTGAGTAGATCATTAGCAGACCATTCTGTACATAATAAAGTTTGTTTCAAGTTTAAAAAAAAACGTTCATACTGAATAGAGGTATTTCTTCATACTGAAACAATGAAAGGATGCCTAATTCTATATTTCATTTATACTTTGTATAAAACGGGTTTGTAGTTTGTTTTTGCACTTTTTTTCTTGTCAAGTTCTGCATTCAAAAAGACCTATTCAACTCTGTCACTATAAAATGCTATTTTCTGGGGCATGTCCTGTAAAAAGAAAGAGGGGGAAAAAAGGGAAAACATCAAAATTCTTTCCCTGACCTGCTTACACGCATGAATGGTCATTTCTAAAATTTTAATAATGTATTCTCATGACTGTGACTTTCCTTAACAAAAGCAACCTTTCAGGGATAGTGGGAACACATTTGCTCATGGCTCCACTTCAAATGGTTACCCACATCTGTCTGTGTTTGAAGCTTTTTATGGTTCTATCAATATATATATATTTTTTAATAGCAACAACATTTTAACTACAATATAATGACACCTATAGCTTAAAACTTAACATTATTCCATGTAGATGTTTATTGATCAAAATATAAAATATTTGGGCTACTGCCATGGTCTTTGTCACCCTCTACAGGATAAAGCATGCAATCAGAGATGGGCAGTATTTTAAATACTTTTTTTGTATTTGGCTGGGACGGAAAGAATTATGTGTCATTTGTATCAAGATAATACAAGGAGCTGAAATCTTGTATTTTCTGTATTTTAAATACCTAAAACGCCAGGGAAAAGCACAACAGATGCATTGTTCGCCCTGAGAATGCTGATGGAGAAGTATAGAGAAGGACAAAAGGAGCTACACTGTGTATTTGTAGACCTAGAAAAGGCATACGATAGGGTACCAAGAGAGGAGCTGTGGCACTGTATGAGGAAGTCAGGAGTGGCAGAAAAGTATGTGAGAGTAGTACAGGACATGTATGAGGGTAGTGAGACGGTGGTGAAGTGTGCAGTGGGAGTGACAGAGGGTTTCAAGGTCGGGGTGGGATTGCATCAAGGGTCGGCCCTCAGCCCATTCCTATTCGCCATGATGATGGACAGGCTGACAGATGAGGTCAGGCAGGAGGCCCCGTGGACCATGATGTTTGCAGACGACATCGCAATTTGTAGTGAGAGCAGGGAGCAGGTAGAAGAAAATCTAGAGAAGTGGAGACATGCACTGGAGAGAAGAGGGATGAGAGTGAGCAGGAGCAAGACAGAGTACATGTGTGTAAATGAGAGGGAGGAAGGAGGGGGGGTGAAGATGCAGGGAGTGGAGGTACCGAAAGTGCACGAGTTTAAATACTTGGGGTCAACGGTGCAGAGTAGTGGAGATTGTGGCAGGGAGGTGAAGAAGAGAGTGCAGGCGGGGTGGTGCGGGTGGAGAAGGATGACTGGGGTGATCTGTGACAGAATGGTACCAGCGAGAGTGAAGGGAAGGGTCTATAGCAGTGTCGTGAGACCAGCCATGCTGTATGGACTAGAGACTGTGGCACTGACCAGCAGGCAGGTGACGGAGCTGGAGGTGGCAGAGATGAAAATGCTGCGCTTCTCTCTGGGAGTGACGAGAGTGGACAAGATCAGGAATGAGTACATAAGGGGAAGCGCTCACGTGGAACCGCTGGGACAGAAAGTGAGAGAGGCAAGACTGAGGTGGTATGGACATGTGCGGAGAAGGGAAGGGGAGTACATTGGGAGGAGGATGCTGGAGATGGAGCTGCCAGGGAAGAGGAGGAAGGGAAGGCCGAAGAGAAGGTACATGGACGCGGTGAAGGAGGACATGAAGGCAGTGGACGTGACGGAGGAGGATGCAGAGGACCGAGCCAAATGGAAGCGAATGATCCGCTGTGGCAACCCCTGACGGGAGCAGCCGAAAGACAAAGAAGAAGAAATACCTAAAACGCATATGTAATTTTATTCTCAAATTGACTAATTTTAAACATTTACACAGGTTTATACTGTAGAATCAATGAATAAATAAAAACACAATGTGAGATGTCACTTCTACTCCGCCTCTGATTGGCTTACCCACCCTCAGAACAAATTCAAACACAAATAAGAGGCAGAGTAGGGCGGGTCTTGAGACAAACGCCTTGCCTCAACTAGTGAATGAAGCCTTGTGGAAATTTCCACGAGATATGGAAATGTTTGTGACACCTACTTTACCTAGCCTGGTTAGGAATTAGATCATGTGAAAATGTTCAAAATAGTGGATTCAATCCAGGGACCTTGTGATTATAAAACACTAACATATCTCATGCTATAGAAGCATGGGAGATGTTATGGATATTTTAATACAATAGCCTGATAGTTTAGAGTGAAAACGTTCCAAAAGCCAAATTTGAACCAACAACCTTGTAGTTATGAAACAGCAATTCATCTCCTGCACCACAGAAGCATAAGATAGTTGTGAAAATTAAATATTCAGCTGTATAGGAGATATCTATCTATCTATATTGTCTTGGGCATGACGTTAAACTGCACCCGACGGTGGGGGCCTGGACCTAGGGGACAGAATGAGGGTACCCCTAACCACTGTTACCTCCGGGTGGCCTTTGGCAAAGGCTCAGTACCTGACAGCCCCCAAACCAGGGTTACGGTGAAGTTCTGGGCAGGTGGGGCTCAGAAGCCTGGGAGGGCAACCCGCCTAGGAGAAGGGAAACTCCAAAATTAAACCTCCACTGCCTTGTGGCAATACCCTACATACGGGATGGGCTTCGGGAGTCAACCCCAAGGACAAATCATGAGCTGGAGTCCCTGCTATCTTAAGCAACGTTCCGGCAACTCCTGCCGCTGCGACGACGTTGCCAACATATTACACCTTTATTGCACTTGTCCATCACGATTCAATCACCAAACATTTCTTTACACAGGTGGAACACTCGTTGGCTGAGTGGCAATCTCAGTTAAACAGGAAACATAAATGTTCAGTGAAGTGCATTCAATAAACAACAAAAATCATGACTGTGCCAATTAATTAAGTGCAAATGACGTAAGTGCAAATATGCTGTGCCAATATAAATCAATAAGGGTTACAATATATATGACCTTATATACTATATTACCATATACTATGTCACCTTAGTGACATAGTATATATGTGGCTGCAAAGTATAGGTAATGAAGGACCTCCTTGTTAAAGTTCCAAGGACCCAGGGTCCTAACAGGCCTTGGGTTCAGTCTCTCCAATCCAATTTCCTGCTTTGGTTTTTACCTCTTTAGTAATGTTTCAGGATTTAAGAAATTTGTCAACAATTTGTCAGTCTGCTTAATGAAGTTTATTTTTTATTGAATACTTTATTAGTCAGAAATGTAAACCGCACGTGGCACAATAAGACATTAAAGCTAAAAGGATCACACAAAAACATCCTGGGGACTTATTTCCATTGCGGTCCTATGTATTCAATTCATCAACATAGCATACAAAATCAACAAACACTATGTACAATTAAGAGATTATATTTATCTCCCCTTTTGGTCTCCTGTCCTGACAGATGTTTTTTCAGGCCAATTTTGAATGAAACCAGTGTTACGTCATCCTTTAATGGATGGTGTCAGGGCATTCCACATTTTGGTGGCAGAGCAGTAGAATAACAACTTTCCCATGTTTGTTCTAAATGTGGGTTGTACCAGATCATTGTCGCTCCCTCTAGTGTTGTGGCTGTGGGTGTCACAAGTAGTTTGACATGTATGAGGGTATTGAGGGCGCTGAGGGCAATGTATCTTTGACTATATTAAATACCAGTGATATTTGCTTAAAAGCATAGTTCCCCCAAAAAATAGTTCACCCAGTTTTTAGTGACATTGAGATGTTGGAGAACCAATCGGTGCAAGCATCATCAAAATGGCATTGAATGAGGGCTCCAGCTAGAGTCTTGATTGTCTGAGCAGTAGACTGAACACAACGCCTCTCATTAAATGGTCAGGGTGACAGATTAATTAACTGTAACGACAACATAAACAGTGAGGAGGTTGCCAGGGAAAATAAGTTAAAACAGCAAGTACAGTAGCTGTTAGCAAATACACATCCAAAGTATAGGTTAACCAGGACTAGAGATCAAACTATCTGTTATCATAAAAAATACATCATGTAAATATATATTTATTTGTAAATGCAACATAAAACATGATTTGACTAAAGCAGCGAAAGTGAACAATAATTATCACAATTATGCTTTTACAAAAAAATACAATAATAACCTCAACACAATGGTAGCAATGTCTGGGCCGGGCACAGATGAGCAGTACTTTCTGAGAAAGAGGTGGTAAACAAGTCATTATGTTCTCAATGAAAAGCCAGTGTCACACATTCTGAGAGGTACAAATACCAGGGCTGTACACAACAATCTATGGCCACTTGCAGCCTTGATTGTTTAAATCTTCCACATTTAGTCAGATTTAATCCTTCTTCTAAAACATACCCTGAAACATACACACTTGATAAAAGCAGCAAATGTAATCACAATAAGAAATGCCACTGTTAGTAAAAACAACATTACATCTACAGAGTGGTAAGAGTACCAGGGCATTTTGTAGGAGTCTGTACGGAGGTGAGCAGCACCTTTGTGTCTCATAACAAACTCTATCCAGAATAGGGCGCTGTCCAGCGGCTTCATTGGCGTGTCTCTGTGAAGCCTGGAGAGTCTCTGCATGTTCATCCTGTAGGAAGGCTCATGGAGAACCTCCTCAATGCCTTTGAGAAATATGTCTTTGGTCATAGTAAAAATGTCAATTATCTTTGCTGCACCATGTACTTTCATTTTAAAGAGGTTATCGGGTTGATCAAAAACCAATGGGAGTCCTACAATAGGAACTCCATGGTAGATGGCTTCCTGAATACCATTTGTTCCTCCATGCGCTACAAACGCTTTGGTCTTTGCATGTCCTAACAGGTCATTCTGTGGAATCCAGTCAACCAGTAAAGTGTTGTTGCCCAGAGTAGCTGGCCTGTCACCTTTATGCCTCCAGATGACTTTCTGAGGTAATTGGGCAAAAGCTGCAGCTATCTCATCTGCTAAGTCATGGGGAAGTTCTCCAACTAGAGACCCCAAAGACATGATGATGACTCCATGTTCCCCAGAACTCTGGACAAAGTCCTCCAGGTGTTGAGGAAGTGATTTAGCAGGTTTACACTGGAACCCTGCCATATAGATAACATTAGGCATGGTGGGGCGAGGAAACTCAAACACAAAGTCAATTCTCATCAGCCACAGGTCTGCTGCTTGAAACATGGAGTAGAAATCTACCTCGGAACCAAAGTATTTATCTAACAGACCTACATAATGTGGTATAACATAATTTGCAATCTGGAATTTCCAAATAGTAAAAAACAATATGTTAATTGTTCTTTCAAAAAAGTTCATTTTATCTGGGAGCTCTGCCACTGGCAATGGAACATAAGAAAGGGGAGTAGGTGCAATCATGAAATGGCCTTCACCATCTGAGGTCCATCTCACATTGAAGACTAGTGGTAAACTAAGGTAGTGGGAAAGTATAGTGCCACCTGGTATCGCAGGGTCAGTCGAACCAGGTCATATTTGGCTTCCTGTAGAGACTGCATCAGATCTTTATTTTCAAACATGTATTCAAGCATTTTACAATTGTTCTCGTGAAGTTCATAATTCTTTTCTCCCGATTCCTTTTCTATCTGCAAACGAGCCAAGGCAGACTTTCCTTGCCTCTGGATTTCCAGAAGTCTAGATATCGTTGTCTTGACAAAGTCCTCATCAAATACACCTTCAATGTCAATCGTGATTGAAGTGTAAAACGGTGAGGTTTCCTTAATGTACCAGCTGTCATTTGCTCGCACAACTGAAACCTAGTGCAGCTCCTCAACTATGACCTTCATGTTCACCCAGTGACTGCCATCAACAGGAAAAACAAGAACTTTACCGCCGTGAGCAAAAGCTGAACAAAGGAAGAGGACAGTGATCCAGGCAAGAGGGAAATGCATTTCTTCACTCTAACAATAAATTAAGAGGAAATTGTATTTATTTTTTAGAATAAACACTAATTAAAAGCATAGCATGTAACTTAACAAAACAATTGTAATTTATTACCCATAATTTCCCTATAGGCTACCAACAGTCATCAGCCACTGGAGTAGTGTGGGGGTGTTTACATGCAGAAACACATTTTCCCTTATTTTGGTGTTTTCACTGTTTGTCTACCAAAACAACAGTGAAAACACCAAATACAGTGAGAGGGCAATGTATTTCTGCAAGTAAACACCACCACACTACTGCAGTGGCTGACAACTGTTAAGTTATGTAAACACAGGGCAGAGCAACACTAGTCTCGCAATGCCTCCCACAATTTTCAAATACTTCGGAGATTGTGGAATAGTTAAGTAGACTGGGATAAATTAAGCTATCCTTAATAAAACACATTGCACTGTTCAAGTTGCAATTAAACAAAACTAGGGAACCTGGTCATAGAAAGTATAGTACTGAAATGATTGCAAGAAACATATTTTAAAACTACAGCATTCTATGAACCTAGTATGATGTTCTTCAAGTGGTATATTCATTTTAAGGTTTATAAATCAATGGCCCCTCCCCAAAGTGGGGAGGGGGCAATCGCAAAATGGGCTTCACCATGAACAGTCCATCTGACATTGAACACTAGTGGCAGTTTTAAGAAGTGTGCCAGGATCACTCCTCCCCCATTAGCAGGGTCTGTCAAAACCATGTCATATTTAACGTCTCTAAGGGACTGCATGAACTCTTTATTCTCTAACATTTTCACCACCATCTCGCAGACTTCCTGAAACCTTTCCTTTAACTCCATGTCCAAAGCGAGACGCGTCCAAGCTGACCCAGCCCCTCTCTTTATCCGGATAACTTCAGAGATGAAAGAACGAAATAAATTCTCGTCAGCACCCCCACTAGCATCCACGGTAATTGTACTGTAGAAGGGAGAGGTCTCGCTTATGTACCAGCTGTCTGACGCTCGCACTACTGTCACACTGTGGCCCCTTGAATGTAACTCCTTAACGAGCACCTTCATGTTCACCCAGTGGCTGCCGTCATGTGGGAAAACCAGGACTTTCCCACCATAGGCAACTGGGTGGGTGAAGGTAAAAAACAATATGATAGGAGCAAAAAAAAAAAAGAATTTCTTCTTACAAGCATGTAGTAGCATGTTGGTCAATCCGGAAGTTAGTCCTGCCATGAGCTCCCACTGCAGATTTCAATGGAATTTCTGTATTGGGGTTCAGATAAATCAAGAGAATTATCTCTGTTATGTTTTGTTCAACAAGATCGTTTCCACAAATCATGAGATCAATACACTTAAAAACAACAAAAAATATATAATTGAACCCACACTTTTTAACTCTTTGTCATTTTAGATTTCTTTGGCTATTTTTGAAAAACAATCGTGAAAATGTGTGTAAATCTTTGAGTATATATATATATATATATATATTTTTTTTTTAAGCGAACACTTGTAACTCAAATATTTTCTTCTGGGGGGTCCCTGGAACAAAATATTAAATGTATAAAAAATACATTTTCAAAGATTTGCACACATTTTCAAGATTTTTCAAAAATATTTCTAAAATGACAGCGATGCGTTCCCACATTGAACGGGTTAATGTCATGTGTGGTAATTTGTGTGCGTTTGACAAAATGTACAATAGGAGGAGTAGCAAAAAGTGTTTTGAAGAAAATTGGCAGAACATGTTGGTTGCAATGATGGGCATGGCCTATATGGGGAGTTGCATTATGAACCAATTGAATCCAGGGAAACAGTTTGTGTTCCAGACTGCCAAAACATGAGGTTGGCAGTTACAGAATAGTGCCACAGTGATGCCAAAGAATGCTGACCATTCAGGGTAGTAGTTTTCAAGATTAGCCACGGACCCACACTCACACAGACAAACAGATGGACTGACAGACAGAAAGGGCCAAAACATGAACTCTGGCCCTGCCTTCAGCAAGGGCGGAGAGAAGTATGTCCTAACTTGACAACTGCAGCATGTTGCAACACTTCCCTGTTGTGTTCTGCAATTTAAGATAACACTATAGTTTTACAGAACCAAATGTATTTTATATGCCATGTTGTTTTGCATACACACACTGCAAAATGCTAATATGCTCAGCAGGTTTCATTTGCAGGGCTCTGTGACAGCAAGAGCCTATATAATAATTGTAGTGGAGTAAAAGTATAATATTTGCAGAGATGTAGTGGAGTAGAAGTAAAAGTACTCCAGTAAAGTAAAACTACCTCAAAATTATACTTAAGTACAGTACTTGAGTAAATGTAAATGTTACTTTACAACACTGGGGAGTGGTAGAAGGACCATGATGCCAAAAAACAACAAAACCCAAGCTGAGTAGGCTAAACTCTCTAAAAAAAACAGACAATTAAACAAACAAAAGGCTATAACTATGCACACATACAGTGAGTAGCAATCAGTCGCAGACAACTGCAGGACTTAACTGTTAAAAATGTAACTTATTTGTCAGAGAAATTTTCACTTATTACTCATCCAGTACAAGCAGTTCAAGTTACACATCCTATACACACATAAAACTATGCGTGCTGCTGTGTTTTGTGCGCCCCACAGTCCCACTTACCTAGTCTGTAACAAGATGTGCTCGGTTGTGGAGGAACAGAACAAAGTTTCAGCCTAAAATATAGACAGCAAAGAGTGCACCAGGAGAGCAGAGTGAGGAGGAGCTGAGCGTCTAAAGACTATGGATGCAAAGACCAATCACAGTATTTGTATTTGTCAAAATACTTCCAAAATGTTAATCAAGTCCATGATCATAACAGCAGAGGCAGCTCCACAAATCATGTTCAACCCAGATTTGGCACAACAAAGGGAATGAACTCGTTCTCATGCTATTCATCAAAAATGTGGAATGCCCTACCAAAAGGAGTAAAGGAGTGTAAAACCCTACTCACTTTCAAAAATGCCCTAAAGATACACCTTCAGGAGGCTTCAAAAATGTCCCCTGTCCAAGTCCTAACCTACTAGTGCAGGAACAAACCCTCAAAAAGAGCCTTAGTTTTTGAGATACCCCTCCCCGGAGTAGAACAAAACGGGACATAGTTTTTTCATATCTTTAGGATGTCCCCTTCATGAAATGGATTGTCCCGAGTTTTACTTTTACTGCAAAAGTCATGAAATTGATCCATGAAGTGACATGAAGTGACTCACCACATAGGCAAAAAAACGCCTATGCTGAAAGTGGGAGCTCCAAGTAAATCCTCTTTCATTTTCTACCTGCTGGTTGTTTTTAGATCATACTTGCACAGATGGTCTACAGGTAGTGTCCCTACATCCCAAAACAATCAGAATGCCAATATGTGGTTCTATTGTGAATCAGCAGCCTTTTATATAAGGCCTTAAATTGGCGGAAATAGCAACAAGTTGACTTTTCTGAGCAATATGTACTTGTAACTTTGATCCAGCTCTTTATCAGGGGTAGAATAGATGTGACATTGTTTTTTCATGTCTTTAAGATGTCCACTTCCTGAAATGGATGGTCAGAAGTTTTACTTTTACTGCAAAAGTCATGAAATTCATCCACAAAGTGACTCACCACTGCCAAAACACGCCTACCCTGAAAAGGGGAGTTCGAAGTCAATCCTTTCTCATTTTCTACCTGATGTTTTTTGTTTTTCATCATACTTAAACAGATGGTCTACAGGTAGTGTCCCTACCTCCTAAAGCAATCAGAATGCCAAAATGAGGTTATATTGTGAATCAGCAGCCTTTTATACAAGGCCTTATTATAGGCGGAAATAGCTAAAAGTGGACTTTTCTTAGAAATATTCACATGGAATACTGGTCCTACCCTTCTATCAGGGGTAGAAAAAAACTTCACCTTGTTTTTCCATAACTTTGACTTGTCCTCTTCATGAAATGGATGGTCAGAAGTTTTTCTTAGATGTCAAAATTCATGAAATGTATTCATGAACATTTGCAAAAAGAAAAAAATAATGCAGAAAAGTCCCTACCTACCTAGTTAATCCTGCTTCATTGACCACCTAATGGTTGGATTTACATCATATTTGCACAGATTGTCTACAGGTAGGACCCCAACACCCAAAACAACCAGAAAGATATGTAAAAATATGCTGTATTGTGAATCAGCAGGATTTTAGGCTCCTACTGTTAGGCCTTGTTAAATATTCTATTATGTTATTTTTTTCAGAGTTACTTCTAATCCTGATGAATTACTGTAAAATGCCTGCAAACAAAATGACTGCTTAATAACAGGACATGTATTCTGATACCATTTTTTTACCCACTTCCTATTCATGTGGAATCTAAGGATGTTTCTCAGGTAGGCCTAATATCCTGATGCCTCAAAACAGATCGAATGACAACATATAGTTCTATAAGCCTTCTATGGTAGCCAGACTTCAAATGCAGTATGGGCTAAGTAGAATACATCAATCAGCAGCTTATTCTCAATTTCATATATTTATTTACTTTTCTGAGCAGTGTGGGGGGAACTGACTGACTGGGGCCAAACCGTTTTCCATAAGCTGCTGATTGATGATTATTCATTAAGAATGGCACACAACAAGTGTATTCTACAGCATGTACTTAAGCCATACTGCATTTAGGTTGTATGGGCTTATAGAAATATATTTTGTCATTCCTGAGGCTTTGAGGTGTGGAGATATTAGGCCTACCTGAGCACCTGTAGACCATCTGTGCAAGTATGATCTAAAAACAACCAGCAGGTAGAAAATGACAGAGGATTTACTTGGATCTCCCACTTTCAGCATAGGCGTTTTTTTGCCTATGTGGTGAGTCACTTCATGGATCAATTTCATGACTTTTGCAGTAAAAGTAAAACTCGGGACAATCCATTTCACGAAGGGGACATCCTAAAGATATGAAAAAACAATGTCCCGTTTTGTTCTACTCCGGGGAGGGGTATAGTCAACTTTTGGGCTTTTGGTTCCTGCACTATACCCCATGTCCTAACCTAACCTACCCCCTACCCCCCCCCTCTCTCTTTCTTCTTTTGTACATATTTTTCACTCTGCATACCAGTAACCTGTAAACTGATTGTATGACATTCTGTATAGTAGTGTGTATATCTGTCTGTCTCTTATATGTCATCATGATTTGTGTGCATGGGGATCTCATCTTAAACAAGCTAAGTGCTTAATGAGCTATCCAGTTTAGTAGACCTTGCATTGCGAATTTGTACTTCCATGTACTGTTATGTACTGCTCTCATGTCTTACTAAATAAAGTAACATCAATCAATCAATCAATCAATCAATCAATCAATCAATCAATCAATCAATCAATCAATCAATCAATCAATCAGTAAGGAGTAGCAGTACTAAAGAGCCAATCAAGGGAAACAGAAGAGTAAACAGAGAATGACAGGGAGGGCAGGCAAAATAAGAACTGTGTGCAAAACGTTATGGCCCGTCCCATGAGTACAGGACCACAATGGAAACAAGCCCTTAGGACTTTTTGTCTTTTGTGCAAAATGTGTGCCACTCCTCACTGTATTGTGCAACATTTGTGCCACTCCTCAAAACTGTTTCTGTCACAGGACTCTCCAGGTCATGGTGGTGTGAGGTTAGTTTTTTTTTGTCCACTTGGTGGCAGCATTGCCACATCCTGTGGGCTTGTGTGCCTTCACTCTGGCATGCTGTATCCATGGCAATGGCAACGGCAACAGGAACATGGTCAACAGCAGTGCTCTTGTTGATGGGAAACTGTCTTGTCCATTCCATACTGCAGATGGAATGAACACACGTGTTCAACAAAGTGTTTCTCAAACCTTTTCACGTAAAATCAAAAGATATTTTTGTTGTTCAAAATGTTCAAAAGTATTTCAAATTGTTCACAATTTTAAGATTTTTGGTTTTCTTTCGAAAATAAGTGAAGTAAAGAAAATAGAGGTTAAGTGGTTAAACTGATTTTGACCCCACTTTGAGAACCACTGAGGTAAAGATGGAAGGAAGATGTCCTAAGTTATGGCAGCTGAGCAGCTGCTCAAAATGTGGAATAGAAAACAGATTTTGTATTATATGTATGCCTTCTACTTCCTTTGCACATTTGACACTGCTGCTGAAGATATAAGATAGAATGCCTCTGCTCTTGGATTTTTAGCCGCGAGCTGAAAGCGCTGCGGCTCTAAAGACAGCCTCAGACATCGTCACTCGCGACACGACATGTTTTCGACATGTTTTCGGGACACCTATTTGTCTATTGGCTGTCCTGGCTGTCCTTCACTACTTTACATCCAATGGGGAGACACTACTTTAAAGCCCATGGACGGCCCATGGACGGCCAATGGACGGCCGTCATTCACAGCACCCGCCTCCCCTCGCAGCACCCCCCCCCCCTCCGTCTCCATCTGTCCCTCTCCCAAGTCCCTCTCTCTCTCTCTCTCTCTCTCTCTCTCACACACACACACACACACACACACACACACACACACACGCGCGCGCACGCTCTCTTTCTCTCTCTCTCTCTCTCTCTCTCTCTCTCTCTCTCTCTCTCTCTCTCTCTCTCTCTCTCTCACACACACACACACCAGCTCCAGCGAAAAGTTTGTGGTTGCTTTGTTGATGTGTTAGCAACATGCTATGCTAACCGTAATAGTGAGAGGACAGAGTGAGAGGCTGAGAGTCATAAAGTCATTAAGTCATAAAAAGTCGGCCAGCGGAGAATCTTCTAATCATCTGTGACTTACAACAGCCGCAGGGCTTCAGTGTTGATTTAACTCTGAGGAGCAGTGGAAGTACTCAAATGTTTTACTTGAGTAAAAGTATTAATACTGCAATGTAGAAGTACTCTGTTACAAGTAAAAGTCCGCAATTCAAAATTTACATGAGTAAAAGTACAAAAGTGTTGGTATCCAAATGTATTTAAAGTACCAAAAGTAAAAGTACACAAATGTTTGAAAATAGCAGATCTACAAGCTCACAACGTGTCGCGATGCGACACTTTGTGAGCTTGTAGATCAGCTATTTTCAAATAGCCTTGGTATAAAATAGGGCTAAAGTGGTTAATGTATGTTTTATAATGTAATAATTTATATCTGCAAAGTAACTAGTAACTCAAGTTTTCAAATAATTGTAGTGGAGCAAAAGTACAATATTTGCCTCTGAGATGTAGTGGAGTAGAAGTACAAGTACTGAAAACTGGAAATACCACAGTAAAGTGAAAAATACCTCAAAATTGTACTTAAATACAGTACTTGAGTACATGTAGTTACTTTACACCACTGATGACATGCCTGTCTAAGACAAGTCCCAGAGTATTCCTAAAACTGTATATATCTGTAGGCTATTTTTATTTAGTTATTATTGTCCATTTTATTTTCTTGCTTAATATTTTCTTTTCTTCATTATATCAATTATATGTAGAACCATCTGTGGTACAAGTTCCAACAACATTTCGCTGCTTGTATCTTTATGAGTCAGTAACAAATAAAGCTTCTTGAATTCTGCACAATCCTAATGTTGTAATTCACTGCAGAAGGACTTGTTTTGTACCACAATAGGTAGCCTAGTCCTATACCGGTTACTTATTTTAATTTTAATGTTAAGACATTTATGCTTGAATGACAGTGATTAGGCCATAACATGTTACAGCACTATACAAAAACAAGACATGACAAAGTCATAATATAGCCGCAAAATGTCATATTGAGGTATGCCATTTTTTGGCAGAGTTCTTCTACATTGCAGTATTGATACTTTAACTTGAGTAGTTGGGGGGACACACACACACAATACAGCTGCTAATAATATGAATGTCAAATCATATTCAAAAGGACATATCTTTTTTTTTTAAAGTTTTTTTTTTTTTTTTTATGTTTTTTCAAAAAGGTTTTTATTTTTTTTTATTTTTTTTATTTCAATTTCTCAACGGCAGATTGGGGCAAAAAAAGCCTGCCGCTCGCGGCTAAATTATGACTTTAGTCATTTCTTGTTTTTTCATTTATTATATATTGTACACCACCTGAAATGGCTTTCCACGGCCATAATATCTTGATGTATTTCCTTTTGAAACAGGGACCAGGTGCTTCCTCAGCCAAAAGTTGAATGGAAGTGCCTGTACTTCACAAGAAATGTGGCGCTGACTGCTCCAGTGGTTTGCAAGGTTAGCTCCAGACAAACAGACCGACACACTCAGACAAAACCTTCATAGACGGCTAGCCTCCTACAAAGCCATGCCATAAAAACAAAGATAGACAAAACATGAATAAACGCTATAGCTGTTGAAAAGGCCTGACACAGAACTAGGGCTGGGAAATATGACTTCAAATCAATATCACAATTGTTTCAAACTTTTGCCTAGATTATGATTTACTTAAAGGTAGGGTAAGTGATATTTTTTGGTTAAAACAAAAAGTATTTTGTTAAAAGGTTAAAGCACTATATTCTGATAGTAATCATTGCTATAGAGGGTTTGTTCAATAACAGGAGTCTCCATGTCTCTCCAGCTCTTTAATAAACAGAAAATACATTTTCCGGTAGGTGTCAAAATCTCAGCCAATCAGGAGAAAGTACCCATTTTTAAGCTTCGTTTTTATGGTGTTCCAGTTCCAATTTTGCCTGCTCATTTCTTAGTGTCATCACTTCCAATTTCACTTGTTTAATCTATATCCTGATTGAGTTCTCTATCCTGATTGGATAAAATTGGAAATGAAACTGAAACGAAAATGCATTTTCTGTTTTATAAAGAGCTGGAGAGACAAGGAGACTCCTTTTACTGAACAAACACTCTATAGCAATGAGTACTATCAGAATATAGAGCTATTTAACACTTATTTTAACCAAAGAAAATCACTTACCCTACCTTTAAGGATGAGCGATTATTGTGAGCTTGTAGATCTGCTATTTTCACTATTTTTGCATGCTACCATTATATAATAGTACGAAGTATAATATAAGGTTAAGTGGTAAATCAGACTAATTGATTTAGTCTATTATAAAAAAATCTAATCTTTGTGTCAGTTTGTTGATATAAGAAGAAATAAACCTTGCTTCTTGATTATTTGATTGGTTATTGGTTTCGATATATTATGTTTGGTTAATTGCCCTGCCCTACACGGAACTTCATATTTGGGCATAGCTGTCATCATAGTGACATCATAGTGATGATGCGAGCGTCAGTGCCACTCAGCTTAAAACCGGCCTTCACACCAAACATCTGTTGCAGTATCAACGTGTCTGCTGTTGTTTTTGATTGTAATGCAATGGCACATTATAGATTTTTAGGCTTATTTCTTCTCATCCTGGCAGTTGGAGCCCAGGCTCTCTCACCATCTCATTACCTGTCACTGTCGGATGTGGGGAGACTGCAAAACAGACTGAGTCAACCTTTCACAGACCTAGAATCAGCGTACTACTCTATTGTTGGTCTAACCAAACTTGGAGTCTCTGTTCCTGATCAAAGTGAGGCATGCCAGTTCCTTAAGTCCCAGCTCGACCCTTTGAGTCTTGATTCTCTCTTCTTCGCTGCTGAGGCCAGTCAAGCCCTATCGGGATGTGAGATCCCTGTGTTCGATGAAACCCACAACATCCTCTTGGCCGCAGTTAGTGATGACTCGACAGTGATTCAGATCCACCGCGCTGTGAGTGCGCTCAGCTCCCTGGGGCTTCCTCTGGCGTCTCAGAAAGCAGTTGGTGCCCTGGCAGGCCGCATCACCAAAGAGGACAATGTAATGGCCAAAACAATAGCCCTGCAAACAGCGGCCCGCCTCTCACAGCAGGCAGAGCTTGGAGGAATACTGGAGGAGATTGAGGATCTGACGGCTCGTTTGGATGATCTGGGTGGCGTCTACCTCCAGTTTGAAGAGGGACTGGAGGCAACTGCCCTGTTTGTGACTGCTGCTTATTCGCTGTCAGACCATGTGGATAAAGCGCCCCCTCTAAAGGAGGACCACGTCGTCCAGCTGGTGAACTCCATCTTTAGCAAGAAGTCCTGGGACTCTCTGGCTGAGGCTTTCAGTGTGGCAAGTGCTGCTGCTGTCCTCTCTAACAACCGCTTCCATGTACCAGTTATTGTCACTGTCCAGGGCCCAGCTACAGTCTCACACAGCCAACCAACATTGCAGCTCCTTGTCACCAATGTCCTTTCGCAGCCCTTGGCCTCAGCCAATGTGCAGGTGGAATCTGCTTCTGCTGTGGCCTCCAAGAGTGTCATACTCAGCCAAGCACCTTTCACCCTTAGAGATGGTGTTTTTGAACTGAACTTCATGTCAAGCCAACCAGCCGGCGGATACTACCAGTTCACTGTCGCTGTGACTGGAGACAACCGATTGGTTGCCAATCACGTTGAGCTGAAAGTAAAGGTGTCCACCAAGGTGGCCATTAACAATGTTGACCTTTCTGTCGTGAATAAGGACCAGAGCATTGGCACATTGACCACCGGGGTGGACTATCCTAATAAAGCCAAGATCTACTTCACAGCAGACAGCTACCAGAACTTTGTCATGTTCTTCCAGCTGACTGACGTTAACACAGGAGTCAACCTCACGCCTCACCAGACCTTTGTGATGTTGCGTAATCAGAAAACGGGCCAAGAGGTTGTGTTTGTGGCTGAGCCAGACAGTAAGAAACTTTACAAACTTGAGCTGGACATAGCTGAGCGGAACGTCGAGTTTGATTTGAAGTCTGGCACCTACTCTCTCCATCTCATCGTTGGGGATGCGACCCTGGAGAATCCCATTTTATGGAATGTGGCAGATGTTGATCTGAAGTTTCCCAGAGAGGAGGCCCTCACCATCATGCAGCCAAAGACCCTTTACACGCCCAAACCAGAAATCCAACATCTGTTCAGGGAGCCGGAGAAGAAGGCTCCTAGGATAGTGTCCAATACCTTCACTGCTCTCATCCTCTCTCCATTTCTACTGCTGCTCGTTCTGTGGTTTAAACTTGGGGCCAATGTTTCCAACTTCAGCTTCTCTCCCAGCTCTATTCTGTTCCATATATTACATTCAGCCATGCTGGGCCTAATGTACGTTTATTGGATGTACCTTAACATGTTCCAGACCCTTCTGGGTCTAGCTGTCATAGGCAGTCTAACGTTCCTTGCCGGGAACTGCATGCTTTCCCAGAAAGCAGTCAAGAATTAGGGCTACAGCAAAACTACACAACTACAGTTTTGCTAAACACTAAACCCTACTCCCTGAACTGAACGAACCCATTAAGTTGAATCAATCCCTCTTGAAAAACCCTAAAGTCCCTGTCCATATGTCCCATGGTGTGGTTTAAAAACTCATCTCTTCAATAAATCCAATGTCAGATATTTTTCTACCCAAAAACTCATAGGAAGCTGTACAGCACCTTTTTCTTTGCTCTTCTTTGATCTTTGACCACATTTAATATTCCTTAATATCCTATGAATTTTGCAAACGTTTGATTGATCCACAGAATTTTGGTAATCCAAGAGTTTGCACACCAAACTCAATCACTGACTTGTAGACGCGATGCACAGGCATGTCATGTTAAGAGGCAGAGCTAGTTTATTTTAGTTCAACATCCCTGCATACTTCCTCGTTCAATTAGTGATTGTCCTCAGTGTGTAACGTGACGACGCCACACCTCATCTGCATCAAACCTATTTTCAGTGAATGCTAGTCTGAAGACCAGAATTTAGTGGTAAAAATGCTTTGATGATCCTCATTGATGTATTGTGCTAAGAAGCTACCAGGATTTTCACAGGCAAGCTTTAAAAAGAAAAGAACCTATAACAAAAACCTAATTTGGGGAGAGTGGGTCTTTAAACACTGTTCAGGTAGACAATTCGCAAATCTCATCGATTCATTTTGCAAAACTCTAAACACACGCACTGTGATCCACTTGATAAACACAGGCGGCACAATTTAAAGGTAGAATGAGTGATTGTTTTTCTTTTTTCTTTTTTTTTAACAGAAAAGTCTCTGTTACTGCGCTTGGGCCCCCGCTTGGTCTTCTACACACCAGTCACCTTTGTAGTTGTGCTAAAGACTTGCTTTAAGTTTTTCCTTTTTGTTAAAATAAGTGTTAAATAGCTCTATAATGTGATAGTAATCATTGATATAGAGTGTACACAGGGCTATCCCCGTCTCTCCAGCTCTTTAGTAAACAGAACATGCATTTTCAGGTCAGGAAACCAATACTTTCCAATAATGAGAGAGAACTCATGCAGGATATAGGATAAACATGTGAAATTGGAGGTGATGACACAAAGAAGTGAGCAGACAGAACTGGAACACTATAAAACTGAACCTGATGAATGCGGGTACTCTCTCCTGATTGGCTGAAATTGGCATCCCACCTGGTATCTTTCTGGCCTAGTTTCCGGAGGGAGGGTTTACCATGCTAGTATCTTTCCACACAGCATCACCCTTTAACAGGCAGGAGCCATTGTCATTTATCTTGAATGGGCCGGTAAAGTTCCTTTTTGGCCTCATAATCTTTACCAGGCTAATAACAGTAATAACAAGGGAATCTGAGCGATATGAATGTCATGACATTTATTAATTTGTGAATAATGTGAATAAAAATGCATAGGAAATTATAGATTATTTCTGTCCAGGGCTTGAAAATATGTTGTCAACATAATGAGTTCATCTTTCCTTTCCTCTCATCTTCATATTCCTTTTCGTAACACCTGGAATTACAATGTGACACAGTCTAAGTCCCCCGAAAATGAACAGGGACAATGATGTTGGCCCACTTGTAGATGACAGGAATGAAGAGCAGTGCAGAGCCCAGGATTGAAACGATAAGGAAGGCCCACAGGAACACTCGATCCAGAACCTGTGCCACAAACTTCCAGTCTTGCACCACCTGTGAAAACAAGAAGAATAACACATAAATTCTCTTTTGCTGAGAAAGACATGGTTTTAAAGTAATTCTGTGTAACATCCATTTTAGCAGACTTTTTGGTGAAACCTCTGTTAGAACTGCGATTTCCAGACATCAGTTCAGAAAACAACAACACGGAAAGGTCATTTCGAAACTAATGCTGCAGGTTCCTAGCACCACAGATATTTTGGAAAGCAACAACATTTTCAGAAACTGTATATATTAACTTAACCATAAATACATTTCTGGTGGACACTCGTGACTAAAAATAAGGTTTAGAGAAGTCATAAAAAAAAAGAAAGAAAAAAACATTTATGTGGAATGGTAATTGTGGAAACAAATACTTGTTTAATTGAAAAAGTTACACAGTACTACTTTGAAGCCATATAAAGCCCATACTGTAGATATGTGTAGAGGTGACTGAATGAAGTTGATGTAAAGCTGGGTGCAGATGTACAAGCTCACAGTGCGTCACTTCGTGCCGCGGTACAAGCTTGTACATCTGCTATTTTTGAACATTTTTGAAAATTCTTGAAAGTGTTAGAATTTAGAAAATGTTTTGGGGTCCTTGGCACGAAAAAGTTCGAGAACTACTGAAGGCATTTGTAGAATCGGCCTCAGGTCTCAAAAGGTTAAGACAGATTTCCCAATGAATGCATTCACTCAGCAGTCCACGCTGCAGATTTCAACAAGCAAGAGGGGAAATCAGGCCAGATTTACAGCAAGGGAAATTTGCAGCTTTGAGCTTTTGCCCAGGATTAATATACAGGAAAAAAAAATATCAGCAAGACTCCATAGAAAGCCCAGCGGGATGTTCATCCCATAGCATCTGACAGACACGCACAGACAACTAATAAACTGGGGATTGAATTCTTTGACCTGCAGGCATTCAATACCGATCGTTCCAGTGGTTTACAAGATTACCCACGCACGCACACACGCACGCACCCACGCGCGCGCACACACACACACACACAGACACACACGCACGCACGCACGCACGCACGCACGCACGCACGCACGCACGCACGCACGCACGCACGCACGCACGCACGCACACACACGCACGCACGCACACACGCACACACACACACACACACACACACACACAGATTAAACAATATCCCTGGGCATTGATAACAGCAGGACAAAAAATATTGCATACTGACATTAAGTACTGTTTACTTATGGATACAGGCCAATACATTACATTACAAGTCCAGTACCCTTACCTCTCGGACCTCATTCTCCTTGACCACATGCATAGTGATGTAGCGAATAGAGTCCAGTGCTGCCTGTAGGTTGTGCCGAGTGGCGGGAGGAGGGGTGGATTCCGGTGGTAAGCCTTTAGCACCACCTGATCTCGCAAAGACCCCTATTCCCCCTTTGCCCACCTCAACAGCTTCGTGGGTGGCATACCTGTAGCGGTCCACATGGCTACGCATGCATAGAAGCTTGGGCAGTCGATGCAGGAAGATCTTCCTGACCCACGGGGCCATGTCATGGTGCGTGGAAGAGGAACGGTGGTGAATGTTGATCGCAAAGACAGTGATGACGATGGAGAGGGTGACGAAGATCATGGTGAAGACCAGGTACTCCCCGATGAGCGGGATGACCTTGGACGAGGAGGGTATGATCTCCTCGATGACCAAGAGGAAGACGGTGAGTGACACCAGCACCGAGGTACACAACGAGATCTTCTCGCCGCCGTTAGAGGGCAAATAGAAGACCAAGATGGTGAGGAAGGACAGGCCAATGCAGGGGATGATGAGGAATAGGGTGTAAAAGAGGGGCAGCCTGCGGATGATAAAGGAATAGGTGATGGTGGGATAGAAGGAGCTTTCATCTGTCCTCACACCACGACTGCCTGTGGCCTTCATGATCTCCCATTCACCGCTGTCAAAATAGTCCCGCTTGTCCACGTGGAAGTCTTCCAAGAGGATGTCCACCTGTTGCACAGAGAACAGAACATCATCAACCAGAGGATCATTATGCATTGTGGTTATTCTTATATTGAGTTGTCCACTCATAGAATAAATTATGTACCCAATGTCTCAACTCTCTCGAATAGTCTCAATGGGTCTAATCTAAAAAATGTATAAAGTCATTAGGCTTAAAAAATAATGAAAGGACCATACCAGCCTTTTTTTTTACATTATGAGTCCTTTGTCGCTTTTACTTTGATAGGATTAGGCTCCTCAAAACCGTAAAAAAAAAGAAATATGCTTCAGTTATTGACATAATCAGTCTATAGTTGTTAATGGAGACTGAACACCTCAAAATGACACAAAACCTACAACACTTCACCATGCTATTTTGATGTTGGTGTTCTCACTTGTCCCACACGTCAAAGAGGCAGGTATGCTCCTTTTTTATTAATCCATATAAATTAAATTAATCCATGTGGTGTATTTCAGATAGCCAGCAAATAATAAGTCCATCTGTCGGTTGTCCATGGACCGAAGATCGGATGTGCATGCATCTCCTTTGTACAGTATTTCATAGAAACAGGTGTCAGTAATGACTTGGAGTACATTATACAATGGGTAACAACCTGTGAGCCATCGTAGGTCCAGGAGCCAAACTTCATTGAGCAGTTCTGGAGGTCAAAGGGGAAGAAGGTGACATCGATGGTGCAGGCTGACTTGTAATTGGCCGGTGGTGTCCATGTTATGGTACCATCATATCTCACCACGGCCTTGGTGACAGTACCCTCAAAACGGCCATCGGAACTATATGGGAAGAAATATATGTTTTTTAATATACAATACTAAAGCATTGGGTATATGGTTTTAGCTGCAAGATCACATACTGTATAAGATCAAACAATTTAACAAGTTAGCTGCATTAGATTATTTAGATTCTAACCAGGCAATTAACTTTAACTGAAGGAGTTACTTTAAGACAGTGGTTCTCAAACATTTTCACATCAAGGACCCCCAAATGTGATTAATTGATTGATTGATTGATTGATTGATTGATTGAATACTTTATGCAGAAGTTGCTTGTTTCAAATGGGGCCCTTATGTACGCAGAACATCATATAAACAGTTTAGAATTGAAAAATAAAAAAAACAAAAATATTTATTTATATTTGGCAGGGATGATCTCTCAAACCGCTGGGCCAATCAGGGCCACATTTGTTATGCACACTGGCAGTAGACCAAAGAAGAACCAGTATGTATGTGTTTTATTTGACGTATTTCACGTATTTCGCGTATGTGTTATGCTTTGTTGCAATTGTATGTGGCATCGTCTTGAACCCATCATTTTGCCATAATCGTGTTTAGAACTCAAGCAATTTTTTTGCATGTGTGCGTGGCGTGCGTGCGTGCGCGCGTGTGTGTGTGTGTGTGTGTGTGTGTGTGTGGGGGGGGGGTCTTGTGCACAACTGTTTTCCTCTTAAGGACCATACCAGTGGTCTGGCATGTTTAACCCACCCACACTGTCTTTGAATCACGGTGTACTTGACATTACTGCCGGCTATTTGCCCAAGCATACTGTGGTTTGCGTGGATTGATTTTAAAAGGGAAGCCGAATATAGTCCCTAGAGAAAAGATCTTAACTGCAATTATGTTCAGCCAACATTAACTGATTGTTTGGTTATTTGAAAAGAAACCCTTTAACATCTGTTGCATGTTATTATATAGGCGAAGCTGTGAATTGACCCACTGGTGCTGGTATCCTCTAATCACGTTTATTGCATCATGAATATTATGTGTTGGTTTTCTCATCATTATCAGCTCATTCCCATGACACGTGTAACATACTTATCGTACAGCACGATATCAGGAATCCAGATAGTGTCCGAGGGGACTCGTATAGAAGTGAGGCCCAGGTAGTCATCTGGGTTCCACCTCAGCTTCTTGTCAACCCATTCCTAGACAGTGGATAACAGACAGGGGAGAATTAAAAAAAAAAAGTATAATGCTGGATAATATTTAAAAAAAAAAGACTGGACTCTGTACGTCTCTGGTCCCTGTAACGTAAATTCTGGTACCGTAAGCACCAACAATGGTCAATTCACCACCAATTCAATGTGTACAGTGTGGCTCATGCCAATATGCCTGCCCCTGAGAGTCTTATCGACAGCAATTACTGGGCAAGAGTCCAGCAAATACCTTGTTCAGCGAGGATATGAGCACAAAACCCAGTGCAGGAAAGGGAAGAATTGATTCTATTAATAATGTTTCAAAAATATTCCAAATCTTTCAAAACATTTCAAGACTGTTTGAAAATAGTTGATTTACAAACACAAAAATGTTTAAGCTATTTCAAAATAGCTGATCTACAATGTTAGGTTATTCCATGCCTTCGACGCCTGTGATATTATTATAATTATGATTACATGTGTATTTACTGCTTATTTAGGATTATACCAGTGGGATAGGCCGACATATAAAGGCATGGGAAAATACATACATATATGAAGGTTAATACTGCCTGTTTGGAGTCAGTAACTGAGGCATGCTCTGTAGGGTCTCATATTGTGGGTCCTTTCACAGAGTTTTGGTAGGTCGTAAATTCCTTAGGTTCCCCTTATCTCAAGGAGGAAGGATATACAACGTGTCACATTGCTACGTGTTGTGAGCTTGTACATCAGCTATTTTCGAATAGCCGATGTAACTGTATGAAGTGGGTAAACTGAGTATGACAATATATTAACTAATTTAGCTGGGGACCCCCTGGAAACCCCTCAAGGACCCCTGGGTGAGAACCACTGCTCTACCAACCCTGTCCCAACACCCTAGCAAGCCAATCCCTGACAACTGTAACCATGGCATCCACTGCCCTTCCATCTCCTTATTTGCATTATGTAATTTATCACTGTTGAAGGGAGTGCCTGACCTGAACGGCAGAACACGGTGTAGAGTGGTAATTCCTTTGGCTGCACAGCCTGCACAGAACAGCGGGCATCCAAGACCATTAATAAGGCTGACAGGGAGAGTAGCCAACAGCTGGATGTAAATGCGTGGGCAGTGGGCAGGGTTGCGAGTAGGGCTGTCAGTCACGATCATGACACTTTAGTTGACGTCTTGGCGATTAATTGTCTTAGAGATAATTGTGATATACGATTTAATTGTGTTTTTGGCACTGATCAATGGAACGTATAATTTGGCTCACAGTCTTCGTAAACAAAAGGTGCACGCAGGGCCGATATGACAAATCCCTTAAATAAAGAAATGACTGCGATATTTCATAACTTTATACTCTATAAAAAAATGTAATAGTGGAAATAGCCAATCTACAATCGGTGGTCCTTTTAAAAATACCATGTAAACGCAGTTTGTACATTCATTTTGCAGCATCTTCACAGTTCCCACCCTTGAAACATCACTGACAAGCTTTTCCTAAACAGTCTTTGACTGTCAGTGTCAGCAGAACGTGCGTACATGCTTGGAAATGGATGGATGTTGCATGATTTGTTGCATAGTTGTAATTCTTTTTTTTGGTATTTGTTGTAACAGTTGTACTTGCCTGTTTCATCCACACGTTGGTTGTCATGAGCTGCTTTTTCTCATCCTGGTATATAAAAAAAGAAGTTTATATTTTAGATGCTGTCTTACTTCACATTATTGACCTTACAGGCTTACACTGTAAAATAATGTAACTCTTGTAATTCAGAGCTACAAATGGGAGTCAACACTGAGAATTTTATTGTGTGCACTAGTCTGCACAGAAAAATATGTCCAGTGTAGATAATTTTGTACCATTACACGCCTCTACTTAAGTAGGGGGTTAAGTGTTTTGTTTTGTTTTATTTTATAGCACAATAAAAACAGTACAAAGGTAGCATTAATAAAAAGACACAGAAATAAGTGCCGGTGAGAAAGGAAACGCATATAGGGCTTATACAAGGTTCTCACTTAAAATAAGTGGTAAATTAAACATAGTAATCAAACACAAGACACGACAAACAACATGTTTTTGAAGTAGGAATCACCAAACAACCATTCATCATCATGTGATCTGTCATGCATTTGTCCTCTGAATGATACATGGATTACTTTAAGTTCACAAATTCACATGATTAACTTATAGTATGTCACACAAATACTCTTTTCAAACTTACCACATCAACTAGCTGGGAGATGGCTAGACCAAATTTCACCTGAATTGTCCCGTTGAGGTATTCTACTGGCCGGACCCATTTCTGGTAGTTTTTGAATAGGTACTTAAACAGCTTGTCTTCTGACTTTGCATAGGATGACAGTTTGGGAATCCCTGTAGAGGTGTGAAAAGACTGGCGTTAAATATAGAGAAATTATGATTCTGTCAAAACTAAGTGAAAATAAGTGGCTGGAGGAGACTCCACGTGTTATTAGTCTAATCCCTCCCCAGGCCAACAGTGGAGGTTGGCAGGGTCACACACACCACAATACACATGGGGGGAATTGGAAAATGACAAAAAGCGGTAGATAAAATTAAATTAAAACATTTGGAAAAACTAAACTTGGAATAAAATGTGGAGTATTCGCACAGAGATGATGAGTCCCATGACTCAAAGTCATTGGCAGCTGGAGCAGACACAGATCTGTCAATCTCTAGCTCTACGTCTAGCACTGTCTCAAGCACTCAGGTCTCTGGCCTTTAGCTTCACCAACTGAGCAGGGCCCAAGAGGAAGTGGGGGTATTCCTGGCTGGAGAAGAAAAGATTGAACCTTTGGCCTAAACACACACTTAATGTTATAATGCAGTATATGTTCACTGCTCTCCCCTTAATAAGTTATTCAATGGAGACCAATTTCAGAATAATCGTGCTGTTAGTTACCTGGCTGCGGTCCAGCCCTTCTAACTGTCTGCAGTATTTTCTAGTTTTGCACAGCTACAGTACAATGTGATGGCACTGGCAGCTTTTCAACTCTGGTCTAATTTACTCAGTAATTGATCTGTCTTCTCAGAAAGAAGATTAAATATGACTTGTGTGTGGGATGTAATCACTGTTACTGGCATGAATTGATAATGCAGTAAAGTGGCTTTTTTCAGTACCCAACCAATGTTAAGGTCTATGAGGCCAACTCCGCTGGACTGATCAACACCCAATTTCTTTGGTGCACTGCTTGTATGCAAACCATTTATTTGGTTTATATTTTTAGAAATATTTGTCTTTAATTTCATAATGGAAGTCAATGCATTGGTGCTCGGATCAGGCTAAAACCTTGCCCAAATGTGGAATTATACATCAAAAACAGGTCATAGTTGACTGACATCACAGCCCAGCCACATGAAAACAGAGATCCACATTGCAGCCACAACATTCCCATGTGGATCATGTAGATATTCAAGAATATTATCACATATAACCATCTTACTTTGGTAAAGGGCATTTTAGCATAATGCATTTTTAAATAGCAAATTTACGAAGAACACATGGGTCTCATCTTTTAAGTCTGCTGTGAAGACATTCATTAGTGGCTCACTGGTGCATCCACTTAAGATGCATGCATGAAAGGTTGACTAGCTGTGACCCTAGCCAGGGAGGAAAATGAGGGGGCTTAATGCTTTCTATTAAATAGTTTCAACTGGGAATTGTTTTAACCAATGTTGATGCTCGTTTTCTCATTGTCTGATTTTTTTTTTACTTTATTTTCATTTCATTTGCCTAATGTAATCTCAGCAAAATGGAAAATTAGGGTCCACTCATCAATGTACATCAATGTATTCCAGAGAAAATAAATGAAGGTTGATTGAATGATTGAATGATTGAATGATTGCATGATTGAATGATTGAATGATTGAATGATTGAAAGATTGAAAGATTGAAAGATTGAATGATTGAATGATTGATTGATTGAATGTATGAATGAAAACAGTTCATGGAGTTGGGACAACAGATGTTCAAAAGGCGGAGAACACTATATATAACACCCTGCCCAAATCACTCAGAAGCCTCTATTCTTTTTACATCCCTCCTCCATACCTCCATAACTTTGCTCTTTCCCCCGCTCCTCTCTCTCTCTCTCTCTCTCTCTCTCTCTCAATCTCTCTCCCATTTCTCAGGTTCCTGCCTGAGGGGACACTCCACAAAGCCGTGCTGACGATGCGAACGACTCCTCGCTAAAGATTCCTGGGTCAGAACCTACGTCCCTTCCCCTCGTCCATTCTTATTCATTTCAATAAACATCCTTAACCTTTCTCAAAGTGGTTCTTGACTTGTGAATAAAACCTTCTTCATTCACAATCCAGCCACCTTCCACATAACAGGATATCTGTTATGTGATCTTAAATGCAGATGAATGCAAATGAAGGACTTACTGTAACCTACTCAGCACAGCAACTAAACCAGTATGTTTCTTTTGCTGAGGCACACTTCGTATGCAGAGTTGGGAAATGAGAAATATTGATTGCATTGTTAAATGTGACACCATTTCTTAGATCCCCCCTCTTTAAATCACTCTCCAACATGGTTATGAGCTTATTTTATGATTTGCGGAATGTGGTTGTAAATCCACCTAAAAGGGATGAAAGCGGCAACGACCGCTGATACCATGGTGTCACCCCAGGCCGATCAATATGGACCATGCTCTAGCCTCTGCGGTCAATAGCGGTATGATTAGAAGATTCATCATCTCCACAGCTTCTCCTCTGCTCTCAGCAACATTCCGCCTTCCTAGAAAGCAGAATACTGCAGGTTTTGTTGTATTTGCCCATTTTACTAAGTGTAGACCACTGACACCGTCTATACCTAGTAAAACGAACCTGAGTTGCACTGTACTTGATGCACTCTTTTTTGATCTACACTAAATCTCTTTGTCAAAAATGTCCAATCTAAACAAGCTCACAAACGTGTCGCGTTGTGAGCTTGTAGATCGGGCTGTTTTGACGAATGTTCCCCAGAATAGGGATGCTGGGGTCAAAGTAATCTGAGTTCCCAGAAGTTTTCGGCAGATCTTTGACATTATAAAGGATATATAGGTATTTAGGTCAGGTATTTAGGTCATTATAAGCACACTTTTTTATTTTTTGCAAGCTCAGACCTCGTAGATTTATTATTATTTACAATAACTGGTTAAAGAGACTGCAGCTCTGCACAAATTCCATAGCTATATTACTCCATTGTAACAGCTGAAACATTTATCTACTGTAACGGCCAATTAATCTAGTTAGCAGAGATTTATTGGGAGGAATGGAAGTTCCGTCATTAATAAACCTATTTGTCTAATGAGTAATGAGCGCTGATATGCACTGGGTCAGTCCAGTTACATAACCAAGCCCCCATGCGCTCTGTTGTGTCCTTGGATTAATGACTCCTGCTCACTCTCTCTGGCTCCTTTGCTCATGTACTACTGGGACGTACACTGATGCCATAATTACAGGCTGACCGCTATAAATGTTTTAGCCTTGATATACTGTATATTCCTCATTATATTCAATTGACTGTGCATACATTATTATCCATATTCCCACAGTGTTGCTGGCTGACACTGAACATACCAATATCACCAGCCCTGGATCATATTCACTGTCAATGGTCTGTACTGTATATCCATTCATGGACGATAGATGCATTTCCATATTACTGCTGATAGATTGTATATGATACATATTAACCAATTAACGTTCATATTTATATCTATTATTAGTTCCTATGCTAAGCCGATCAGTCCAAGCCTCTTATAAAACATGCATGGAAGCTTTCTCAAAAGAAAGAAAACCATAAGTGGGGGTCCCTGCTTCACCTCAGTCTCAGCTAAAGGGCCCTTGGCCTGGAAAGACATTAAAGTGGTCCGTCCGATTAAATTGATAATTTTGATAGTCCACTGGCGAGCCCTCCTCCCTCCTCCCTGCCCAACGGCCACCCTTCCTATCCCTTCTCTTTCCCTCACATCAATCCTCTGGAGAGTATGTCAACACATTCACTGAGAGTGCTGTGTAAAATCCTGTCTGTTAAATAGTGTTCAAATGTAACATGTTTGTTCCTGTGTGTAATAATCCTATTTTAACTGGGGACCCCCCACCCCGACAAGAACTTGGAATTGTAGGAGTTGAGGCATTACATTTAGTTTGACTTGGTTCCACAGATAAGTATTGTATCACAACGTGTGAGCATGTAGATCAGCTATTTTCAAATTTGTTGCCTATTATTTGACAATTTGGCTAATGTTTGACCAGTTTTTATAGCCTAGTTTGTTGATTACTTTTGAATTGTCACTTTAGAAATGTGCAGTTGTACTGTATGTTGGTTTGTTTACTGTCAAGTGAGAAAACAATGTTGCACATTAAGCAAATAATCGTCCCATGGGGACCCACAGGTTGAGGACCACTGAGATATATAACTTACGTAGTGAGTGGAACAGGTGGCAGCATAGCAGCAGCAGCAGCAGCAACAATGGGACCAGAGAGCAGGCAGTCCCTCCCGCTCCCAGCATGATATCAGAGATGGCAGCAGATGTACACAGCTGGTCGCTCAGGCATCACAGGCCTGGAGCCTGCAGAACAATGGCCATGCTTTTTGTCATTACAGGGCAGCGATTCCTAACCCGGTGGCCGTGAGGATGTTGCAAGTGAGCCCCCAAATAATTTGCACAACACCCCGATTTTAATGATAATAACATTAATATAGAATAAATGTTTGTTGTAAAAAACAATATTTAAAAAATCATTGCATTTTTTCAAAAGGTTGTGAACTCGGTTTACATTTTTAAAGGAGCAGTCCAGGCTTTTGGACATGTGGGTCCATTATTATTGGCCATAATTCTTAAGTAAGTCCCATATGCTTGGGACTACAGGGAGGGGATAGGAATATAATGGCACAGTGCCTTAATTATTCAATCTAGCCTTAACACCAACATGAGAATAGCATTTTTGAAGGAGTTTCGTGTCATTAAGATACAGCATGTTTTGAGAAACATCAGAATTCAATAACAATCATGAATAGGCCAATATATCTCGATAATGGAAAGATATATATCAGAAAGGGGTTTTGAGCAATCCTCAAAACAGCACAAATATATGCAGAGTTAGGCAGTTGATTTTGATCACACTCAGCCATGCCATAATGTACAGTAATGCCTTATGTAATAGATAAATGCATCCACCTAAATTACATATATTTATGCAATGGACTGTCTTTGGAGACATGCTGTGCGGTCTAATTAATCTCCATACCAGGAATATTGAGTGACCAAGTCATGTAAAGACAAAATACACTACCTGTAGCACATTATATTCATCATAGACCTTTGCTATGCAACATTATTATTTAATCAAAGAGTGCATGCTGTGCCACATACTATACATACAAACATGCACATACTGTACCATTATGGACATAAATACCTGCTCTGTGTGGCTGCCATTCACACACGATTCTGGGTGGCTTGGTTCCGTTGGTATAGCCCTGTTGCTGACAGCTATAGTCCTCCATCTAATAGTCCTCCATTCTACGCAGGTCTCCTCTCCCTCCACGCCTCACACAGATGTCGATCTCTGTCCCCGCTGCCTTCAGAATGGGCAGCAGGCTGCATGTCCCCTCCTTCTACTTCTGAAAGACCCCCCCACCCACCCCCCCCAACACACCCCACCGTTCTCCCAGAGGAGTGTGATCAGTAATCAGTGACAGGGGGCGTTCCCCCCAGGGAGGATGCTGCGAGCATCGATTCGCAGCCTCTCAGCCTTGAAACATCCCTGCTGCTCTGCTGCCTCCTGTGAATGGAGCAATGCTACCAGCCGTTTAAATATTCTCCGTTGTTCAAACCTGAGGGCAAGGCAACACTGTATGTGCGTGTGTGTGTGCGCGTGTGTGTGTGTGTGTGTGTGTGTGTGTGTGTGTGTGTGTGTGTGTGTGTGTGTGTGTGTGTGTGTGTGTGTGTGTGTGTGTGTGTGTGTTGCACATGTCTGTCTGCCTGTGTGTGTGTGAGCGCATATCTACATACTGCATGTCTCCATGGTGACAGCATCCTCGGACCTCCCAATTAGCCTCTTGCTGCTTTACTGCACTTGCTCTTGTTATTAATATTTAATTTTATTGATTTTGTTCTGTAGGTCATTTTTATTTATTTTATTTGTTAAATATGAATGTTTGTTGAGAATAGTGCAAATAACAAACATTTCGTTTTTTTTTTACTAATTGATTAATATTTAATTGTTTGGATTTTATTTGCTCACTAAATGTGTATCTACAGTATACTGAACATTAATTACTGTCTGTTTATGTCTGCCCCAGGCATAACTCGGGCAGCATGCGCCCGATTGACCTCAAACTTGGTGTGTGTGCCGGTGATGATCCGGGAGTGTGCAGTAGCCTACCAAGTGGGAGTCGGTGGTCGAGAAACGTGAAGTGGAGTACAGTACAGTACGTGTGGAGTACAGTAGCCTACTCAAGTAAATGTACTTAGTTACTGTCCACCACTGCGTTAATCCATGCCTCAATCAGTGAATTTCACACAATCCATTGAGTTGCCTTCTTATGTAATGTAGTAATCTGTTTCCACACTACAAGCCACAGTATTTATCCAACATCTCTACTTTTGTGACTGAAGTGGATCATAAGGAGAACAATAACAAAATCATTGTTTCTGCTAAGGTCCACATTATAAGTCATCCTAAAATCTAACTTAAAAACGCAGTCACTATACCTGCCACTTACAGTAGTACACAGTACACATAGACACTACAGCTAAGATGGGAAACGGAGCCTTCGGCAATTGCATAATGTGACCTTTTCTATTCCTCATCATAATGAATCATCCAAGATAAGAGGGCTCATTCATGAAAAAACTGAAAGAACTATATGGGAAAACTTTGTGGTGTCATTTTCATTTTAAATCATAATGAATATAAATACAATTTATTTGACACACTGTCAGCTTAATATCTTAATAATGCTCAAATTCCAATTCTACAAGGATGCTAAGAATCTAATTGTCTCTGTTCCCCTAAAAGTGAATAGCCACTACATACAGCTATCCTGGCAGAATAGCTGACAAAATGTATTCGTACAATTGGGTGTAATAGACATGATGGGTTTTGACAATTCACAAATTATTTGAATTTGAGAAATTATGTGAATCCACCAAACAATTGAGCTACAGTAAAATACAGACAGAGTATTGTGATTTCTTTAATCAATGATAGAAGAAAATTAAACATTTTGATATAAATTTGACGTTGTTTTATTTATATTGTGCACCCATTCTTGAGAATTGGGACAAATCATGTCCTACCAAAACATTTCAAATTATCATTTATTAACACACTAATTAAGAAAAAAGTTTAAAAATCTTTTAAGAATATATTCTTAAGATTTATACAATGCTTCGTTTTTTTTACATCTAAACTTGCACTCTGCCACAAAACACCCTTGTCTAAGACAAGGATTCACAACTTCAAACATCTTTTCTTTTTTTTTGTTAAAAGCATAAAAAAACGTGTGTATTGATAACATTGAATGTGTATTGATAACATAGGTGTAAGAATGTACTATTAATATCAACCTTTTAAAAAAAATGTTTTTGTTAAAGTTTTTGCCCTTCAAAGTTGTGTCCAAGTCCAGATCGTTGTCAACTCCATCAGATTTATACAAAAAACATAATTTAATCAGGCATAAACAGGTTTTAGCTATATTCTAGGGTCCCCTGTCTCACTTCCCTCTTTAAAAAAAGGTGGGGAAAGCTGCAAAAGCTCTGGTAAGCTTTAAATTTTTTCATAAATGCAATAAATATTATCACGTTTATTGTTAATATGTTTATTTTTTTGTCAGCACTTGCGCAGGAAACCGGGTTCAAATCCGGGGTAGAAGAGGAAAGTTACGTAGTGCAGCTTTAATATGGATAGCTGTTTCAGCAATCAGCATACAACTTAACCTTAATAGAGTGTTCTAAGTATTTTTTGATTCGACCTGTGCATATATAGACAACACATCTGGACTTGCAGTTGCTGCCTCTGTGGATGACAAAGACGGAAAGTTAATGTTTGCTCTTAGCCTGTGTGTTCAAGTTTAGGTATTGGTTTTGCAATAGTTCACACAGCAGGCTATTTGTGTAATGACTATTGTCTGAATACAAGATAGGTGCTGCTTCTAAAAATAAACATGTGGTTTTCTGTGTGGAAACTGAAATGTTTGTTTGCACAATTAAACTTTGTTAAAGGTTTGGGTTGTTTACCTTGCCAGAGCCACACGTATAAACACTGAGTCTGTTTTATATTTTTAATTTAATTGGCAGCTTACATTCATTTGTATGCTAAAAGTATGATTTGACACCTGTTTTACCGTGCAATGTACTGTAAATTAATGGGGAGCATTATATTGGATACATTTTTTATCTAATGAAGCAAATATTGAAGATATCTTGCCAAGATTTTGTGTTACATCATGGCAAGGTAACTACACAACCCAAACCGCTACCCCCCAAAAAACTAAAAACACACAACTGTTAAACTAGTGGTGAGAAGGTACAGTGGTTTATGCCTATAATGTTGCCTAGGCTAGTACGCAAAACTATTGTTACAATAAACATCCTATGGAGATAAAGCAGCTGCTAACACTTAGTGTACTGTATTTGTTTACTTCTTATGCATTTTATGTTGTCCTATATTGTATTTCTCTATTCTACTGTTACATGTTATAGTGCTATACAAAAATACCACTTTACCCCTAATAATATGAATACAATCATTATTCTTGTTATACTGATTGTGTATCCATACCTGGCACTATTGTGTTATACGGTAGTATGGGACCTGAGGTGTTCACAATTTCCTGGACAAAGTCATCAACGTAAGCGTATGTATCATCATCATTGACGTCGTCAAAGTCATCGTAATCATCATGATCTGCATGTCAGAGAACTGAAGTTATCTGTTTACTCAGGAATAACAAACATGTCACCTTGTATTGAAGATACTGCTGTACCTACTGTACCTGCGACGCTTAAGGAAGAGCCACCATGGACCATTACATTCTGATCCCTGAACAGATAGAAAGATAAATAACATAATCAGTGGTGGACAATGAAAGTACTCAATCCCAGGGCTTGAGTCAAAGTATAGATACTCCTGGTCTGTCAAAAGTACAATATTTGTCTTTGAAGGTCATAAGTATCTATAGAAATAGCGTCAAACTGTAGAAAAGACAGCCTCTTGTGTAAATAATTCAGACATTTTGAAACTTGATATTAACAATAAGAATGTACAATTATTTGGGGAAATGGGTGAAAAATTATGAACTGAATATGGATTTGAAATAGATGGGTAACACATTTATTTTGCATGTTATTGTGTTTGCAACCTGCCAATTCCAAATTATAATACCTCTATTATATCATACAGTAGTCAAGTATCCCCCACTGTAGTTGTATATGCATGTAGTACAGCAATGGCTAAATCAATCATTAGTAATGTGTACTTTATTTCTCCTTACCGGGCTTGCTCCTGCCAGTTGAAATTATCCCCTAGCAATGGAAAAAATACGTTGATGGATAGATTACAAACAAGATATCATCAGGAAATGGATGGGTGCACAATTTCACCCATGTGCCTAGTGGGGAGTGGGAGAGGTACTTACACTGTAAAAGAGTTAATATGTTAATATTAATATGTATAACTCCAACACTGAACACATTTTCAGTGTCGGGCATTGGTTCTCAAAGAGGGGGGGCAAACACACACACACACACACACACACACACACACACACACACACACACACACACACACACACACACACACACACACACACACACACACACACACACACACACACACACACACACACACACACACACTTACAGTTACTGAGTGTGTAACGTTACGTACCATTGTGTACCTCTGGTCTGCTGTCTGCTCTGTCTGCATGTCCTATCTGCATCTCATCATTGACCTGTTGACTGAAACATAAACGATGTAATGTTAGAAATATGCATCTTGCGAGTGCGCAAAACTTTGTATGCACACTCCCTAGACTAGGGGCCAAGGAAAAACCTTTGCCCAGCATTTTTCACATCTGCGTTTTATAGTGCCACCAGGAGGCCGACTTATGTAAAACAAATCTTTTGATATTACATTTGAAATGTATCCAATATAATGCCTCAAATCATGAACGCAGCGTCCGATTGTGGTGAAACTTTACACGCACATTCGCACTATGTTGATGAACAAATGCCACCCTTTTGACATTGCCCTATTATAGCGCCACCAGGGGGCATATTTTTGCAAACATTTTTTATTATATTACTCCTACAGATTTTGTCCAAACATCACACAAATCTGTACCCATTATCTACATAGTCATGTGATAAACCACAATAACCTACCTGACCTGGCGACCTTTGTTCCGAGGTGCACTTTTTCAAGATGATACGGTTTAGATTGATGCTGCTGAGTGCATCACAATCCACGCTAATCTATCTTCATGTTACATGTATCACACATGTTGTAGAAATGTTTTTTTTATTTGCAACCCTTTATTCTATAGCCACTTTCACCCTGGCGTCCTTATTTTGGGCATGTCATTATGTAGGCCATTGGCAAACGGAAAATGTCTTTTCTTTATTCAAAAATGGTGAAAGGTTTGGGCCTACAGTACACACTCACATTGCATCTATTTGTTTTTTCATTTTTTTCAAACAGGGTTTAGGTGGCAACTCTTTTGCCACCCCCTATTTTTTTCTGAAATGACACCTATGCAAACCTCTGAAATAACACATTTCATTTTTCTCAACCTGTGAACAGACATTAGTCAGATTAAAAAAGAAGAAAAAATAACTTACCAGTCATTGCATGAATTTGGACACCCTGTTAAAAGAGAGTGAACAAAATCTCTGTGATGATGTTAAACACATTTATGTTATGACTTTTTTGGGTCTGCTTTTGGAAGTGAATGAGCTAAATGTAGATTGATTAGATATGATTAGAAAGCCCTTCAATTTAATAATTTAGACATAATTTAGTGTAATGCATTAGCCTTGGACAGCACCATCAACAAGGGAGATAAGACTAATCTGTGCTGTTACCAATCTTGTATGTTTTGAATATGTTGACAGATTCTATATTCTCATGATATATCCCCAGAGAAATATTCTCATCAGCATAAGATCTTTATAGTTTTTCACCCGGTCACCTTTTCCATCTGCCCTATCTATCAGTAATGTTCAAAGTGAAGTGGGGTTATTTGATAATAACAGGTCTACAAGCTCTCATAAAAAAAAGAAAGAAAAGAAGCACAACATGTTGTGAGCTTGTAGATCTGCTATCTAAAAATACATCTTGAACAAAATTACATTTAATGTGAGAACTTTGAGAATACAAATCTTGCACAGGGATCCCTGGCACATATTCTTTTCAGATGGGGGTCCACAGTCATATACACAATAATGTGGGGATCCTTTGAGAACCACCCTGCCCTACATAACATCTTAATTCAAGTCTGTTGTTTCTGATCCTAGAGGGATTAGTCCATGTAGCCTACTACTGACTGTTGCAGCCATGACCAATAGCAGAGGGAAATTCTCAGATTGAGTGATATTAATCTTTAAGTTCTTCTTACCTCGTTTGTGAGCCCACATGAAGAGGATAGCAAACAGTAGCAGGGTTAAAAGTACAGTACAAGACACCATGACTTGCATTAGATTAGCACCAGGCACTGGAAAGCACATCAGAAAAGCATGGTTAGGAATTAAGGGTCATAACCAGTGGTGGAAAAAGTGCTCAACCCCAGTACTTGAGTCAAAGTATACTCATTGTCAAACATTACTCCACTACATTATTAATCATAAAGTATTCTTTTCTTCCCCTTCCTAGAAATATAGTGACGTCAAAAGTAAAATATTTGTCTTCAAAATTTAGTAAACTATTGCAAATGACCTACAATTTGAATAGTGGCCCTTAATCTATGCGTAGGTCATTAAGCAATTTACTTCCATGGCTGTTTTATCTGCAAGTAGAGGTGCTTCAATATCTTTTTTTTTTTTAAATTCAATTATAATCCTTATAGCCAAAGAGCATCAATGTATGCCCATTAACACAAACCTGTCGGTAATCTAGGCCTACTGTTTGCTGTTTGTGAATGAAAACTACATTGGAAGTTAGTGTTTTTAATAATACATTGTGATAATGTGTTGTCAAAGTAAACCTCACTGTAGATGAGTAAACCTAGTATTTTTTAAAAATGTATGTATGTATATGTATGTATGTATGTATGTATGTATGTATGTATGCATGCATGCATGCATGCATGCATGTATGTATGTATGTATGTATGTATGTATGTATGTATGTATGAATTTATTTACTCACTCATTCACTCACTCACTCACTCATTCATTCATTCATTCATTCATTCATTCATTCATTCATTCATTCATTCATTCATTCTATTGCACCTCCAAAAGCATGTTGTTGTTTTTCTTACCTGGGACCCTGACAGTGACATCTGCTGTGACAGGAATTGCTGCTTCACGAATTTCAAGAAACACTATGTTGTTTCCAAAAAGTTTCCTCTTTCTGTTGTGAGTGGATCTTAATGGCAGCACTACACAGCTGTATGGACCCGTATCCTCTACGCCTACACCCTTCAGAGTGAAGGTTGATTCCATCCGCTTGACGTCAAATGCCTGAACGTGGACAATTGTCCCATTTTTGCTGAGATAAGAGTGAATCAGATGTGTGCTCCCATCTGTGGGCAGGGGGTCTGAAATGGTACATGTGAATTCAACACTGTCTCCCTCACTGACAGTGGACGGGCCTGGTAATGCGATGTTTGCGGGGAGGAAATTGGCTGCATGACAAAGGGGAGAAGAGGAATGAAAATATATTTTGAAAGATTTTAGTGCATGCTCCCTAAAAAGTTTTTCATGTACATCTTACAGTAGTGAATATTTTACATGTACACAAATTCGGCCTAGTAGTATGCAAGATGTAAGATTAGTGTGCAAACGCACGCGTATGCACGAACGCACGCACGCACGCACGCACGCACGCACGCACGCACGCACGCAAATACAAAATACTTTTATCATCTATACAATACACTTTTAGGTAATGATAGATTACACTGAATATTCAAAAATATTCTTACCTATTACTTCAATTGAGATTGCGTTGTCTCCTCTCCCAGACACGCTAGTGGGTGGATATTCTTTTTCAGAGAAGACACAACTGTAAGCTCCACTCTCTTGGGTACTAACACTTCTCATGGTCATTTCAGTGTCAAATATATCCTTTTTCTGTATCTGTTTACTCACGCCATGGCCATCCTTACACAGATAAATGTGAACCATTTGGTTCACATGTTGTTTTTTGCCGTACGTGCTACAGGTTACTTTAATGTCATCCTCTTCAATTATGGTTGTCTGATCTGTCATTATCCTCGCAGGGACAATGTCTATAGATTAGATCAAGAAAGACAACATTGGTCATTAAATATTTATGCCTTGTTTTAAGCTTACTTTGTTGCACAATACTGTCACTCAGTTAAAACAGCTCTTAACGTTACCAACTTGTAAGCCTATATTATGTACAGAAACACTGAATATACTGTGGACATGTTTCCAACTTTCCATATTAACTCCAATGACTAATGAAGTATAACTTACCTGTGTTTTGGACTATGGACAATTTTGATAAGGTACCTTTAAGGGGAGAAAATAAATGCAGTCAATTCTGTCATATTTAGTTTTTTTACAAAGTCTTTGATTTAGATTGTTAAAAAAAAAAAAAAAAAAAATTATTCTGTCATATTTAAGTTATCCATATATACAGTACTTACACAAGAGAACAAGAACAATTATTTCCATGATTGTAATGCAATGTCCAACACAGTACTGTGTATGAAATGGTACTAAATTGCTTCTGACAAATGTACTGTCTCACCAAGAAGGAGAGTGAGACTGCTGCACTGCTAAAAATGTAGATAGAGCTAAATAAGTGACAACTTCCTGTACGATGTGCTGCTGTGTTAGTCATCGCATGCAATGCAACTTGAAGAGCTGACTGAATTATTGTTCCATGGCCTAAACTTATAGGAAAACCATCAAAATTTGTAAAATCGTCTCGATATTATTTGTTTTAGAACTCCATTAGCAGCCATACAACTATAAAACTATAAGCTCTCTTCTGTGTGACTGTGAAATAGGAATGTGACTACTTATATTAACCGGTTTTACTATTAACCATGGTTTAAAACATCACAGTTGATGAACCGTAGAGGCTCAACATAATTGTGTGTCTGCGGGGAAGTATATTCCCCCCAAAGAAATATCATTTTTGTTAACTTTTATTCATTATTTTGTCTGTATTATTTGGCTACTGCATTATTTGGCTACAGTATTATTAGTGTTTTGAAAGGCTCCTGTAATTTTATACATCCATAGTTTTGTGGAATCAATTTACTGTAATAATCATATTAATTGTGTAACATGATTACTTATCTCACTATAGTAAGTTAGTAAGTCGGAGAGGCTTATTGTCTTATTATCTCACCATAATCCTACCATCAAAAATCCATAATCGTCCAACCCCTACTATGAAACACCACTACAATCGTGTGAGCATGTTTCTCCACTGATGTCAATGGAATAAAATGTGAGAATGTGAAAACTATTGTAAAACCTATTGTATATCCTCGGAGGCCATGATAATATATATATATATTGTACTGTGTTTACAGTAAAATAGCAATCTCTTATCTTCGGAAAAGATGATCTACTCTATTACGAGACGTTTAAAAAGATATTGTTGACTACTTGGAGAGAACAGATTTGGCCTTCGGAATACACTGGCTCGGTGAAGTGAATCTGAGGAGGATCAAGCCTGTGTTCTGTACAAGGAACTGGATGGAGGCCTGGCATGTCTTGCCATGTGGATTTTAGGTGGAATATGGATGGACACTGAAATGACCGTTTGACATTTCTACAATCCTCACCGTTACTTTATCCGCTTGTATACAGTAAGGTCCATTTGGTTACATTTGGACCCTCTCTGAGTTGAATTAACACTGAGGATTTGACTGTTATGATCTGGTCTGGTCATCCCTGGTATTAGTTCTGAGTGGGCTTTAATTCAATTCATTAGCCTTGCGGCTATCTTATCTCATCTGATTTGACGGGAAGCTGCAGTGCTATCTGTCTGTACGTGTCCCTGCCTGCATTCAATTAAACACTTAAACCCTCTATACTTAGCAAAACGGACCTGAGTTGTAACCACACTCTTTTTTCACTGTACATGGTACGCCAAATGTCTTACAAATAACCGATCTACAAGCTGACGACACATTGTGAGCTTGTACATCTGCAATTTCTGAACAAAAACTTTTGCCTCAAATTGATTGCAAAACTATTCATATTAGGCTGTCTGTTTATAGATGTGTGTATGTAGTATGTACATACATGTCTGTATGTAGTATGTACATATATACATTTAATTACATAAATACGTACATGTACGTATGTATGTAATTGTCTCCGCCAGGCCGAAAGGCATGGCCAGAGAGTATGTTTTACCCTCCGTCCGTCCGTCCGTCCTTCCGTCCGTCCGTGTGTGTGTCCTGTCCGTGTGTTACCAGCTAATCTCCGGCACCGTTGGCCCGGTCGCTGCGAAACTGTGCACACCCACTCCCTGGATGCCAATTCAGAACCTCTGCCCCACATTTTTCACATGGGCCTGTCATAGCGCCACCAGGAGGCCGATTTGTGCAAAATCCATTTTTTCCCATTACACCTACAGCTTTTAACCAAACGTCATGCAAATCGGTACACAGTATGATCAACCCGGATCTGTCCAATTTCCCATATTCCATCCTCATTGGCTAAGGTTGGCTTCCATAGTTTGCAGGATTGGTCCGTTTTGAACAAACTGCCTCCAATCCAATCAATTCACGCAGCTTGCCATTTCCATAAAATTGCACACGCACATTCCCACTAGGCCGAGGAAGAAATGCCACTTGACATTTTTCAAATCAGCCTCATGGTGGCGCTATAACTGGCCGATTTGCATTTTTAACTATAACTGCACCGATCTGCGTGAAACTTTGCACGCACACTCCCTAGAGGCCAAGGAAAAACATCTGCACTGCATTTTTCACATCTGCTTTTTACAGCGCCACCAGGAGGCCGACTTATGTAAAATACATTTTTGGAGATTATTCCTTCAGATTCTGTCCAAAAAACACGCAAATTGGTACACTGCATCTCCATAGTCATGTGATTCTGATGAATCTGTCCGATATTTCATATTCCATCCTATTTGGCTTACAGTGGCTTCCAAAGTTTGCAGGATTGGTCAGTTTTGAACAAAATACCTCAAAACATGAACGCAGTGTGCAATTTCTGTGAACTTTTGCATGCAGATTCCCACTAGGCCGAGGAAGAAATGCCCCCCTTTTCACATTCACATTGGCCTGTTATAGCGCCACCAGCAGGTCTAATTTAGCAAAACTAATTTTTGGAACAAAATGCCTCAAATCATGAATGCAGTGTCCGATTGAAAGGCCTAAGAAGAAATTCCACCCTTTTCACATTGGCCTATTATAGCGCCACCAGGAGGCCATAATAACATACCTGACCTGGCGGAGACCTGTGCTCCGAGGAGCACTTTTTCTAGTTTAATTTTTGTCACTCTGTCTGTAATGCTCATTAGCTGTCACTAAGGAAACAGCTACTCTTCCTGGGGTCCACACACACAACAAAAACATAACATATTAGTAACACATGTAACCTTGTCTCAATAAAAACCTGTTAATGACGTGTAAAGGTCAAGTAAACAACTAAACTAAACAACACATCAAGTTGCAATCCATCACGCTCGTTCAGGTCAGTTAATTAACGCCAGGGTTGTTGCTAATACATTTTTACCACATGGCTCCTGTAGGCTAGGGGCCGAGCTGTCCAGGAGAGGGTCTGTGAGTGAGTCTGTGAGTCTTTAATCTTATAACGGAAGTGAATGGGGGTTGGATCAGGCTGAAACTTTGCCCAAATATGGTGTGATAAATCGTAGATAAGTCATAGCGTCACAGACTGGCCACATGAAGCCTGAGAACCACAAGGGAGCCATGCCATAATTAGACACCTTTGTCTTGTTTAAAACGTGCTTTGCCGAATGATTCAGTGATTCAACTGGTAACGTGTTCCACCTTGTGATGGCCCTACTGTACAGTACAGATCAGCACACTGTCTGTTCTGGGTTTTGGTTTTGACTATAGCCCCTAGTAGTCTGCCTGATAGTGTGACTATGTTGATCTTTCAGGTATTTTATTTGTGAGTACAGACAATGTGGCTGTTTACATTAACACAGTGGTTCTCAAAGTGGGTTCTGGGGACCCCCAGGGGTCCTTGAAGGGGTTCCAGGGTACCCTGGAAACCAGACAAATCTGCCAGTGCAAAAAAAAAAAGCTAATGCTAGTTCCAGGGGGTCCCCAGAAAAATGTTTTACTGTAATGCAAAATAGTGTGACTAGGCTGGTCTTTCACATAATTTATTTGTGAGTATACAGACAGCTTGGTTGTTTACTTTTTCCCAAAGGGACCCGTTAAATTGCAAGGCAACCTCTCAGCAACTCTGAGCCATGACAGACAGGCATACATTCTCTTTGTAGTTTGTACTCTGTCTCACTGACAGACACTGCAGTGTGAGCCTTGCAGCTTTATTCTGAGCTATTTGAAGCTCAGGCAGATCTTTTTTTGGGCTGCACTCTGCCATAAATGACTGATGAGCAGCCATCAAGGTGAGATAGAACGTGTGCCTCTGCCACAAGCACTCTAGACCAGTTGTTAAGAAGATTCCCCAAACCCTAAGTTTAGTAGTATTGTTTCTGTTTTTCCTCCAAAATGGACCCTTTGATTTCACTTTGATGTGTTCTGAATGCACAGCAGTTGATTGGCCAATTAGTTGCACCTGCTGCTGATTTGATTTGTAATCCCATGCACCTATAAAATCAAATGTTTGCTCGGTGTGTCAGGTCTGGTGCAGAGAGCAGCAGCAAAGGCTGCTGTGTGTGCGTTCATTCTAAGTAAGTTTGTTTTGAGTTTGGATATGTTTGATGTGCAGTATAATCAAATTATGTTTGTTACTTTGAATACATGTGGGTAACGTTTCTCCTTGTTCTGTATTTTGTTTGATATACAGAAAACCACACAACTAAAACTGCTTATCCTGTAACCCCCTGCAGGCCTGCACAGTGTGAGAAATAAAACAAACAAAAGGAAAGAAGTGTGTCGTAACGGTGATCACACCTACCAACCTACACCTTCCACTATTGAACATTTTTACACCAGTGGTTCTCAATCTATGGGTCGGGACCCTACATGATTTTGGGGTGGTCCCCAGATGACAGTGAAGTGACAATTTAAGGACTTTTCAGACCATTTTAATACTTTAAAAAAAGGGGAAGAAAAAGACCATTACTGCATCAAAAGTAATCAACAAACTAGAAACAATCAAACATTGGCCAAATTGTCAATATAAGAAGGAGGCAACAATTGTGGAAAATAGCAGATCAAAATGTATTGCCTCAACTCCTAGCCTACATTCAAAGTGCTTGTCAGGGTGGGGGGGGTCCCCAGTTAAAATATGATTATGTTGGGGGTCCCCAGTTAAAATATGATTATGTTGGGGGGTCCCCAGTTCAAATACGTTTATTTTGGGGGCCCCCAGTTCAAATATGATTATTTTGAGGGGTCGCGGCCTGAAAAGGTTGAGAACCACTGATCTAGATCACCGGTCCTCAAAATTGGGCCTGGACCCTGGTTCAGTGATTAATTCAGTGATTAGTTGGTTCAGTGATAATCAACCTTTTTAATTTCAAGGACCCCCACTTTGCTATGCACCGGGTCATGGATCCCCATTTCACACCCTTTGTTTTACTCTCTACACACCAATCGATCTACACTGTCAAATCCTCAGTGTTAAACTGTTAATTCAACTCTGTGTACAAATCTGTACACTCTCAGAGTTACAGACCTGTAAAGGTCCATTTTGACCCCAGGTTGTCCCTGGACCTGAAGTTGAGAACCGGTGCTCTAGACGGAGTGGTAAGAAAAGAGGGGAACAGGCTAGCTTATGATGTATGATGCTCCTCTGGTCATTTTCTTCTCCCATGATAGCTGTTATGGTATAGTCATCAAATCACAACACAAAGCCATGAAACGTCATCTATAAATCCATAGGCCTATCTGTTGATCAAGGCATTAACACCACCTGCCTCCAGGCTGGAATACTTCCTTTATATGTTGGTCTAGTCTCCCTGGCAGATTTCTACCTGCCGTTGTTTCACCTGAGGTGGTTTTAACCATGTAAGGTATGTGTTTTTTATGCTATGATGCTAGTGTTTCTACAAGAACACCTGCATAGGATGCTAATGTTATAAACATCATATACATACTGTACTTGCTGTCACCTACGCTATGCTATCTGTGTAAATATATCTTTATTTGTTTATTCGACCCATTTCTATCCCGCATTTCTTTTCTCTTCTGCTCTCACTCTATCGCTATATCCTCTCTCTTCTCACAGAAAACTACAAAATGATGGAGGCTGCACAAACAGAATAAATGAATAAATATTCACCCACTTCACAGTAAACCTGTTAGGTGAGAATAAAGATTATTGTAATTCTGATATCTGACATATGATCCAATTTGGTGCTCAAAGGTCAATGTTGACTATTCAGTGTAGGACGGGACTGGTTGCATTTCAAATCTTGTATTCTCGCATCGAGCCAATTCTACTTCCCATGCATACATTGTCCTTGATGAGGACAATATTCGGAAAGCTCAACCAAGATTTTTCCTCGTTATCAGCAACACTGAAATGATAGTGAAGCTCATACTGCACTGCTCAGAAAAGGACACTGTGTGGCTAGTGGTACATAGTGAAATCGGCAGGATATTGTTCTTTTTTTATTGGCCTGGAGGCAGCCTGCCTACACTGGGGAGATGAAGACCAGAGACCAGTCTAATGAGGTCCTTCATCACCGCCCCTTCTGTATTGATTGTTATCCAATAAGCTGAGGCAAGCTCAGAGGGCCAGAGAGGAAGTATTAACATGTAATACACAGGCCCACAGCGGCTTGCTTTAATCATGTCTGCAGTACATCCTCCTGCTGCTTTGCCCCTGTAACAGCCATCTCCTCAATAAAAGAGACAGCAGGAATTCATAGAGCACTGTTTCTCTGGTCCGGGGACCACCGGGGGTCCAAATGGACCCTTACGGCTCCATTTGGTTCCATATGCACGCTCTCAGAGTTACAGACCTCAGAGTTCACTGTCTGAGGAGCATGTGCAGAGAAGTCACCAAGAAGCTGGTCATGAAGTGTAAGAAACACCCTCTACTCCTCAGGGAACCAAAGCCAGGACACACAGACTAGAACAGCAGTCTCTGTGAAAAATGACAAGGATCTTATAGAGACAAAATGATGTCAGATGAAGAGGAGCGACATAACCTTTGAAGTGAAGTAAAGGGGTGAAATAGCCTTACTCAGGGGCATATACTGTATATGGGCATACAGTATGTCCAGACACACACCTGACCCACTGTTTGGGAGAACACTGCTGTAGATATAACTCATTGCCTGACGCGTCCTACCTTGACCTTTGATCACCAAATTGCACCTTTTGTCAGTGATGGGGATCTATTCACGGCCCTCTGGTATATGATTTGATGATGCTACAGTGTAGCATTGCAGACAGAGTCACGTGTAGTACATAATAGAACCCTACAATTTTGGCCATCATTTATTTTTCACGTGTAGTATCACAAAATGGCCACGTGGTGTCACCCTTTAAACACAGTCTATTTGGATCATCGCTTGGCTCAGTGTTTTGTTCATAATGTAAGCCTGTTTGCAGATGCAGAACACTGCCAGTCCGCCACAGATGTAACTATATTACAACTTTTATAGAGCATCGCAGTTGCGCAGAATCCGGGTGCCGGAAGTAAATACTCAATGCATTTTTCCCATTGACTTTTCCAAAAATATTTATATCAATGAATTTAAGCCTAGAATAAAGCCATCCAGGATTCTGGTGAATCATGACCATAAAACCTTTTTTTCTGTGATTTTTAAAAAATTTATATTTAATGATATGATATACTATGTTTAATAAATACCCTTTGTTGTGCCGTTTTCAAAAAAGTTTTTTCACAGAATCAAACGTTTTATGGTCTTGATTCACCAGCATCCTGGATAGCTTCATTCTAGGCTTAAATTAATTTATATAAATATTTTCGGAAAAGTCAATGGGAAAAATGCATTGAGTATTTACTTCCGGCAACTGGAAGTGGGCGGGAACTGCGACGCTCTATTGTTACATGTGTTTTCTATAAATACATTAACTGCTTATTTTTTTTACTTATTGAGTCATCATGATTTAACATATCTACAATATGTATAGTTCTAAAGTAATACATCATAATGAAATGACTGGCTTTACAATGCACACTGGACACTATACAGTACAAACTGGCTCCATTGCGTCAGAGTCATTTTTGTTAATGTGCATAGGGCTGTACCTGGATTGGAATTACATTATGTACACATTTTCTTACTCCAATATATCAGACTTTTATCAAGGCAAATATAACTAATCCAGTAGCCTACAAAAGATTATTGAGCAGCTTAACCACGTACCCAAGCATCCCCTATTATGGGGTGAACATTCGGTCAAAATTGCAGATCTACAAGCTCACAGTGTGTCGAAATGCAACGTAACACGCTGGGAGCTTGTAGATAGGCTATTTTTGAGATTTGGTGTATAGGGTAAGTTTGGCTGTACTGTATGTCCATATTAATTGTCAAACAAAATAACAGCAACAAAGACTTGATTGCCATTGTTAACTTGATTGCCTTCAGATAACTATATGGTCCATTGGTTCTGGGGGTCAGGGGGTCCCCAGCAAAATCAGTTGAACCACTTTAACCCTGTATACATGTAGATCGGCTATTGGAAAATAGCCGATCTACAAGCCCACAACGCGACTAGATTTTTTTAGACAAAACTAGACTAGATTTTTAGGTCCACTGCCACAAAATCTGATTTAGGTCCACGGCCAAATACGCATGGATTTGGGGGTCCTTGACATGAAAACGTGTGAGAACCACTGTATAATCCACCAGAACGTGTAGCTACAGAGGCAAGACACTGCACAACAGATCAGCTCACAGATGGAATCATCTTTTCTTCTTTGTGTAGGGGCCGTGTCAGTGCTTCCTCTGTCTGAAATTCCATTTTGTCGCTGTCAGGTGGAAACCATGTATGTCCATAACAGTTACTTTTCAGAAAATGGAAAAAAGGAGTGGTGTAATGGATCCAATGTAGTTATTATTTAGTCACAAGTTGTTGTTAATACTTTTCATTGGTTAAACATTTATAAAACCCACAGATTTAACCAATTAGCTTTCATGTAATTATTTTTTTAAACAGCCAAAAATAGCAGATCTAAACGCTCTAAACGCATCACATTGCGATGCGTTGTGAGCTTGTAGATCTGCTATTTTTTCTACTTTTGAGTGACACTGTAGTATGACGAAGTAGGGCATTAATGTAGGAAAAAACATAAAAAGAAAAAAAAAATGGAGATACGATTTTGTAATGTGTAATCATGTACTTGAAAGGGTCTGGACTGGAGTCTCTTAGTTCCGTCTCCATGTGAGTCAAATTTCGTCGAAGAGTAACAGAGGCTGCAGGAAGAGTCCTGCTGTTCCGAGGATACACACCAGGACAAAAACCCACAGGAAGATCCTATCGATCACCATAGCAACGTACTTCCAGTCATCTTGAACCTGGGATAGAATCAAAGAAAATAGATAGAAAATACATTTTCATTTGCCCGTGACATTGACATTTTTTGATGAAGAATGGTGCCTGCTGAGGCCCTGAGTGTTTTGTAGGCTGCAAAAGGCAGGCTGTACCACACATGCCTTCTTTCTGCGCTCTATAAAGCAGAGCAGCATGGCAGCGCTTGTTTGTTTGTTTGTTTATTTGTTCATTAATATGGATCCCCATTAGCTGAAAAACAAAAAAAAAATAGAAACATTACATAATCAATGTATCACCCCCCCCACACACACACACAAAAGTCATGTATCACATAATATAAAATAGATAAAAAAAAACACAAATAAAAACACAGTCCACAAACCACTAACAAATAAGCTAAGATGCTATTGTTATCTGTTGAGTATAAAATCTAAGTTTCCTTAAGACTTTACTTTGATTTTGCGAACATCACCTGGAAGAAAATGACATAATGCAA